>NC_091458.1:72051865-72373865 GCF_027789765.1 Dendropsophus ebraccatus
ACAAATCGGTCAACCACCACCCTCTCCACTATTTGGGCTGGAGTTAAAGTCTCGGGCTGGAGCCATTTCTTTACCAGGTGCAGCAGGTCATAGGCTTGAGACCTGGCGGCTCTGGATTCCACAAACCCCCACTGATATACACGTTGGGCCCGAACATATATATTGACCCCCAAGCGTGCCAGGATCTCACCTTTCAGCTTTTGGTAGTCCTGGGCGTCCTCCCGAGTGAGGTCAAAGTATGCCTTTAGTGCATCTCCTGTGAGAAATGGGGCAACCACTTCAGCCCACTGGTCAGGTTGGAGACCCTCTCGCTCAGCCGTTCTCTCGAACACTCCCAGAAAGGCCTCCACATCATCCTCTGCCGTTACCTTTCTCAGCGCCGTCCGGACTCTCTCTCTGGCGGCAGGCTGTAGCTGGGAAACCACTGGCGAAGACTCACGAATGGCCACCATTTGTTGTAACAGCAATTTGTTAGTCTCTTGCTGCTGGGCATTAGTCTCTTGCTGCCGTATATTAGCCTGTTGCAGCTGGGCATTAGTTTGTTGCAGCTGGGCATTAGTCTCTTGCTGCTGGGTATTAGCCCGCACCAGCTGTTTAATCAACTCCTCCATCTTGTCTGGAGATGCCGGCTGAAGCTTTGCAGGCTTAATCCAGGACATGCAATGGTGCCAGGAAAAAAATATGAAAAAAAACCTCTGTTTTTTCTCCTGCCTCACTGCGTATGCCCGCTCCAAGCCACCATATGTAGGGGAGTTGCTCAGGTATAGCTAGGTAGCGGTCGCAGACAGAGGAAAACAGGCAATTCACAGTTCAAATCTTAGTGTTTATTCACACCACAAAAACAAATGGAACAAAAATCCAGCATTACCTTCATGCTGCCATCACACATAAGTGCAGTTCCAGCTTGGCCTTTAAAGCAGTAACAGAAGTTCTAAGTGTTGGTTCAGACCTTACAGCAGCAGCTGCCTTGTACACAGTCCATGTGTCTGAACACAGTCCAATCAATCCTCCTAGACAGATCACATAGGTGTACTCCAGACTTGAGCACACACCACCTCTCCCTGCCCTCACTCCCAGCTCAGCTTTCTATGTTGGGAAATGCCTAAAAACCTGGAATGGCTTAATAACTCCAGTCCAGTCCTTGAACCTAGCTCTCTGCATTTCTCAGAGCAAGACAAGCTGAAAGGAAAATACCTCCCATCCAGCAACAACCCCCGGACTATGTCACAATATATATATATATATATATATATATATATATATATATATATATATATATATATATATATATATAATTATTATATTAATATATATTATATATAGTATATTAAAGTTTTTATTGGAAAATAGGGTTAATTATTGGCATCTTCTTTAATCTTACACTTCAGAACTACTATGCTGAAATTATTATAAACTATTAATAGGAAAACATTTGCATGCCCTATATTCTTTCTAGGAATCTGTACCATTTTTAAATCTTATAAAGTAAACACTTTGGGAATAATGTCAGAACCTATAATCAGTTTTGCTACACTTATGTGGCTTTCAATGAGCAAGAAATATTGTTTTAAAATCATGCATTTTTTCATGCAACAGCTAAAAAAAAAAGAGCTTAAGGGAATGAGATCATTTAAGTATATAACAAAAAACTTCGTTGAACCATTGAATTTACTAATTACATGAAAGATCAACTTCATCAGAAAAGGCTATACCTGTCCTGTTTAACCAATCAAAATAAAGGTCTTTTTTTATATGATACTCATCAATGGAAATTTTACATTACCGTGTCTGTTAAAATTATTGCATAAATACTGGATCCTCATGGCAAAACAGGACCTTTAGACTGTGGCTATCATGTGCGGTAGTCATTGCAGCTGGCACCTGGAGTTGCCAATTTTAAGCAGTAAAGTTCAGATGGCGGCTGCAATTATGAAGGAATCGCAGGAGCTAATCGGTAGCTGTTAGCCACTGGCGCTCAAGATTCTCTGAAAATTGTGGCTGTCACCTGGACTTCATGCTTAAAGTTGCAACTCCTGGAAAACATGGGTACAAAATTAACATGTTGAGATTGGGACCACTGAACTACCAATGAGGATTGTAAAAGACATTTAAATGCAGCTTTCTAAATGGATAAATAGCCAGCAGTGCTGATACCTCAGGCTATGAAGGGTGGCTTCATGCTGCTAAACAAGTTCTGTTACGTTTATTAAAAATTACGTAGCTTTACTGTATTTACCTCAGTAAATGTGTCAAAAGGACGCACTGTTCACACACTGTAAAAAAAAAAAGAAAAAAAAAGAAGAAGGTAAAATAGGGCTGTAATTTTGTGAAATATTTTCAGGTTTATGTGAAATAAATTCAGGTTTTGAACTACAAGAGAACGGAGTGCTGCTGATATACAATAGATAGATAGATAGATAGATAGATAGATAGATAGATAGATAGATAGATAGATAGATAGATAGATACAAACTGCTGGAATCTGAATTTCTATTCTCCTTTGCACATGGACTGCACCTTCTCTACAATATCTCTTCTACATAAGAAAATGTACAATATGGAGCTCAAGTAGACGGCCACCCTTGATGTACATTTTCACTATGGATTGTTAAAAACAGACCTGTCAGAAGCTTTCTGCTGACTAATGTGAAGACAGTGAACAATTAAGCCTCTTACATTAAACGCATGTAGCTTCACGCTTCAAAAATACGCAACTGCGTATTTTAACCCAGAACAATTGTATAAAGCCAACCTGCGTTTTGCCTGCTTATTTTTAAGACTGATTCACGCAGCAAATACGTCAAGTGGGTTTGTACCCTTAGGGTATAAACCCACACACCGTATACGCAGCGTATTTACTGCTGCGATACGCAACAAATACGCAACAAATACGCAACAAATACGCAGCAGATTAGATCTAAATAACTGAACACAGCATAAAATCTAAACCATCAAATCTTCTGCGTATTTGTTGCGTATCTGCTGCGTATACAGTGTGTGTGTTTGTACCCTTAAAGTGTCACTGTCCTTATAACTTACAAAATCTAAATCAACAGTAGATGTGATATAAAGCAAGTTTGCAATTTAAATTTATTCATTTTTATTTTTAGTTATCATGGAAAACACAGCACTTCCTGTTTTTTTTTTCCCTCAAAGAACAGGAAACAGTCAGAAAACAGGAAGTCCTATGTATCCCAGGCCATCTACAGGAAGTCCTATGTATCCCAGGCCATCTGAGCGCTCACAGAGAGAAGGCAGTCATGTTATTGACAGACATATATGAGCTGTGACTCTCTGTACTGGCCAGAATTCCTGTACTTAGTCAGTTTTTTTGTTTTGTTTTTTTTCTGCCTTCAGGAGACTGGACCTGGATTTCTGGTAATTTCAGCTTTGTTTTACAGCATGATAACAACAAAAAAAAATAATGAATGTATATTGCAAACTTGCTTTATTTCACATTTACTGATTTTGAAAGTTAAAACAACAGTGACACTTTAACCCCTTAAGGTCAAAGCCAATTTTCGTTTTTGCACTTTTGCTTTTTCCCCTTTATGTTTAAAAGGCCATAGCAGTTGCATTGCTTATTTTTTGTGACACCAATTGTACTTTGCAATGACAGACTTTATTTCCCCATAAAATATGCTGCGAAACCGAAAAAAAAATCATAATGCGGTTAAATTGAAAAAAAAAGGAATTTGTTTTGATTTCGGGGGGGGTTTGCATTTACGCTGTCCGCCCTATGGTAAAACTGACTTGATATGTATGTTCCTCACATCAGTACAATTACAACGATATGTAACATGTATAACCTTTATTTTACTTGATGGCTTTTAAAAAATTCAAACCATTGTTAACAGATATATGTTCCTTAAAATCGCTCTGTTCCCAGGTTTATAGCGCTTTTATTCTTTGGTCTATAGGGCTATGTGAGGTGTCATTTTTTGCTCCATGATGTTTACTTTCAATCGGTACCTTGGTTGCGCATATTCGACTTTTTGATCACTCTTCCACATTTTTTTCTGGATTTGATGCAACCAAAAATGCGCAATTTTGCACTTTGGAATTTTTTTGCGCTAACACCGTTTACTGTGCGAGATCAGGAATGGGATAATTTAATACGCGCACAGCAATACCAAACATGTTTGTTTATTTGTTTATTTATTATATTTATAAAATGGGAAAAGGGGGGTGATTTGGACCTTTAATAGGGGAGGGGATTTTTTATTAATAAAAACACTTTTTTTCCTTCTTTTTTTTTACATTAACTAAGTCCTCTTGGGGAACTTGTATATACACAGCACTGATCTCTCATAGAGATCAATGCTGTGTATATACACAGCAAAGATCCATTTGATCAGTGATACATTGCTTTGGCCTGCTGCAGGCCACAGCAATCTATTGTCGAGCCGGGATCAGCGTCATAGCGACGCTGGGGCCCGGCACGGGTAGAAGAACGGATCTCCCCCCCCCCACGCGCGCGATCGCATCGCGGGGGGGGGAATCCGACCCACTAGACACCAGTGATGTGCGGTACAAAGCATTTCAATGCAGCTGTCAGGTTTGACAGCTGTATTGAAATGCTTAATAAGCCGGCGCGACCCCTCTCTGAACTCCCCCATTGCCACCATGACGTACCAGGTACGTTATGGGATGCTAAGGGGTTAAAGGGGTTGTCCAGCGGAAAAAAAAATCCTTTCAAATCAACTGGTGTCAGAAAGTTATATATATTTGTAATGTACTTCTATTAAAAAGTCTCAAGTCTTCCCATACTTATCAGCTGCTGTATGTCCTGCATGAAGTGGTGTTTTATTTTCAGTCTGACACAGTACTCTATGCTGACATCTATGGCCGAGACAGGAACTGTCAAGAGCAGAAGAGGTTTTCTATGGGGATTCATAGAAAGCCGAGACAGAATTCCTGTCTCAACCAGAGATGTCAGCAGAGAGCAGTGTCAGACTGAAAATAAAACAACATTTCCTGCATGTAATATAGTAAGTAAGTATGGAAAGACTTGAGATTTTTTAATAGAAGTAAATTACAAATTTAACTATAACTTTCTGATATCAGTTGATTTGAAAGAAAAAGATTTTCGCTGGACAACCCCTTGAAAGGTTTTAAGCAAGTTAGGAGATAAAGCCCACAGGATGTTGCTCTAGGTTGCAGATGCCCGGCAACGTTTACAGAGTAGAAGTTTACATGTAGTCATCGGGGCATTAGTTAGGAGAGAAGGGTCTCTTGTCCCCATGGACTATCCCCTCTATACATAAAACGTCTAAAACTTATTGTCAGTACTGGAGCAATGAATTGATATAAGAGTTATATCTCCTGATTTAGGTCGACTTTAAGGTGCCTGTATCTATGTCTCTGTGATCACAGACTAAAAAAAAAAAAGATCACTGAGTGGGTTCTAATTCTACAGAAATGTATTACTCCCTTTAAACCTTTTGAATATGTATTAGCAAGAAGTATAAGGTGGATGGATGGAAAAAAGCAGAGATACAACTGATAATAATATTAGACTTATTCCTTGTTTTATTTTACATACTTAGGAAAAATAAATATTGGATTAAAAATATCCATAAAACTATAAAACAAAACTATATACTGTCCACATCCTATTTAAGAGAATCTGTCAGTAGTGAAAGCAAAGCTGAACAGAATGATGTTTCACTTACATTGTTCTGTGCAGCTAATTCAGAATAACATGGATAATATGTAGTCCTCTCCATTATGTGTACATGCCCAGTAGTCCTGGATATTCATGAGTAAGAGAAAACCCCACCACCAGCTGCTGTTTGGTCGTTGCCATGCTGTGTAGAGGCAGTCAACTGTCAATCAGCAGCTGAAGGGCAGTGGAAGGGGTACGGAAAGAATCCCATTCTCCTGCATATTACAAGAACAACAGAATGATGCAAGTAATACACCAATCTGGTCAGCATTTCTGTCACTAGTTTATGCTGTCTTCATTTAAGGCAGCATAAACCTAGTGACAGATTGCCTTTAGTAAACAATTCAACATAATAAACCATCAACTCATGCAACAATATATCATACAGAATATATATTATATGAGACTACCACTGTTTTTCATATAGCAAATTTAACATAGTGTTTTTGGAGAAGAAATTCATATTAGAGTGGTTAGCTTTGATTCTGATGAATACAGATATGACCTTAACTTTCTAATTTTGTTTTTTCATTTATTAAAAATATTCCTAGCTGCTATAATGTTGATTGTACTTTGTTTTTGCTACTCCATTGTCATTGTTACCATAATTGAATGATGTTATGTATTACATATTTTAGTACTTTGACATTTTATTGCTGTAAAGTACAGCAAGTCCGGTGATAAATCATCATATCATCATAAGTTATTATGTAAATGTGTTTAAATAGAGCTGAGCTGACCTTATAAAGTTATACTTAGTTATTGCTGTTACATTTTAGGATGGAAAAATATCTAGCACAGTGTATAGGGTGTTTGTACTTAGAACATTATATTTAACTCCTTTATGAACACAATACGTATATGTAAGTTCCTACTTCCAATGCCCCATGCAGTGGGACCATGTATACAGTATATGTTCCAGCTTGTAAAGGGGTTTAACCCCTCGACGACCCTGGGCGTACCCGTACATCCATCGGTCGCTAGGGGAGATCAGAGTGGGGCCGTACGGCAGCTGCATTCTGAACCGCCGTGGTCCCGGGTGCCGCTTGTAGCAGGCTTTTTTAGCCACTTATAATTAAACACAGTGAGTTCAGGTTAGGATGAACCCAAGCACGCTGGAGATTTGCTCATCTCTATGGAGAACTAAACATGTCACAAGGTGTAATCATATTTTCAGCTTAGATCTGAGCAATATGAGCAGATTTCACAAAGGCCAAAATGTAATGGCTGGATGACTGGTAGAGTGGTTGTCTAGGTACAACAATGGCCTTTATTGGAGTCATCTAGCAATCCATAAAATCATCATGCCAGTCAGAGCAAAGACTGCACCTAATCCATTTCAGTTATTAGACACCCTTAGGGCCCTATTAAACCAAAAGATGTCTAACAGATTATCTTACAGATTTTTCAGCCAAAGCCAGAAATGGATTTGAAAAGAGGAGAAATCTCAGTCTTACTTTTATGACCTGTTCTCTGTTTATAGTCCGTTCCTGACTTTGGCTGAAAAATATCTGTCAGATAATATGTCAGACATCTTTTGGTGTAATAGGGCCCTTACTCATAGTCACTTAGTTATCTTAATACCATAATCTTTTTGTAGCTTGCTAGGAGACTCCAATAAAGGCCATTGTTTTACCAAGCCTTCAGAGCATTGTAAGTGCTTTATATGTTTTAGAACAAGGTCCTGGAGCCCTGCTGGATTTTGGGTGCACAGGTGATCATTAAAGGGGAACTCTAGAGGTTTCAAAAAATTAATTGGCTGCAGAAGCATATAGCATTGCTTACCTATCTAACCCAGTTTAGAAACTACCAACAATCCAATTGTTGTTTGTTTGTTTTTTGTTTTTTTGGGGGGGTCTGTATTGTGTGGCTGTACTTCTTGGTTGAGCAGTTGTACACAGTACTACAAGTTCCAGAATGCAATGCTTGCCCTGAGCTGTTCAACACAGTCCTCCACCCTGCCCATTCCCCACCCAAATATGTTGCAGAACATTTAGGTTGTGTTCACACATTGCAGTATTATTGTGTTAATGAATTAATTGCAGTACTATTTATAATATAATAATTTCATTGTGGTCCCTCCACACAGCGAACTGTATTTTCTACCTGTAACACCAAACAACACACTTTATTCTCTACCTGTAACACCAATATTGGAATAAAGTAAAGAATTTTTTTTTTCTTTTCATCTCCACGAACATATTATGATGAAGCATCTTTTATCTTTGAACTTGAGCCCCATAATAAGGACTTTATTTGATAATATCTTACATGGGATTTACTGTTTATGCCTTATTTTTGTCCTGGTGGGATTGGCAGTGCTGGCTCTGATCCTTTCTGCCGTTTAACCTAATTTAATTGCGTTACTGCATCATTTTTGTGAATACGCTTTAGTACTACAATGAGACTCCAATATGTGTGAACATAGCCCGAATTTCACTGCATAGTTTTGCACAATCAGTGAAGCTGCCGCACCTGCGTCAGAGATGGTGAATCACTCAGGGGATTGGGGGATCCAGCCAAGCCTCCTGTGACATCACACCCTGCCCCCTGTCTGCATCATCAGCCTGTGCCTAGCAAAAACACACAATGTGATACAGAGGCATGGAATCTTTATCTTCTAAGGTGGGAGAGCAGTGGGAGCAGGAGACAATGTGAATTGGCACATAGGCCATTTTATTTCACTTCCTTGATGTTAATCAGCTACCAGTGTGGTAGAACCGCACAGATATGGTAATACATTGTATAGACACATCAATATAACTTTTAATGTACTTTTATTAGAAAAACAGTTTTCCTTACGTGGAGTTCCTCTTTAAAGGGTGTAAAGTGGTGATCTTTTTTTTTTCATTTATCTTGCTTGTAAGAAGTGGTTAAAAACTACATAAAGTGGTCCAAGAAAGGATTATGACAAAACCAACAACAAGGTACCTGATGCATGCAGAATAAAAATACCTTTATGGCAAATACTTTGGGTAAACTATTCCTAAATTTTATTAGTTGCTATATTTATAAAATACTTCTAGAAGTTTCTACTGTAAGATTGCCATATTCTTTTCAGGAACACATTTCTTATGCTATGCAAAAATAACAGACTTTTGTCATAGTTTTTTTTTTTTTTTTGCTGTTTTTTTCTGTCCACAAAATATTACATTGCAGATGTCTCCTGTGCAAAAAGAAAAGAGAAACATTAAAGAATCACGACAGCCTGTCCCAAATCGCCTGGCTTAATTAGAGCTACCAGATGGCCTTAGTTCAAGAGAGACAGACTGAGCAAGTTCTGCTCTTTCGAGTTCAATCCCAATGGATTCTTGAATTTCTATATCTCACTCTAATTTTATAATAATCTACGATATGTTAAAATTATTATTGGGTTAAAATATATTAGAATTCATAATATAATGTTCTTCTTGTAGGGTTACTAACCATATGAATATTGTATTTACAGAGTATAGGGCAAAATACAGTATATGCATATTTTAGAAAGAGCCTTAAAGTAATTCATGGCTTGGATTTGTAATGAATTTTTGCATTCTATTATTTATGCATTTAGAATTTCCATGATGTATTTCAATATTTTTATATAGTATTGTTTCAGTTTTGTTGTATGTTTATTAATGTTGCTGCAAGAAATGTTGTAGCACTGAATATAATATAATATAAATACATAATCTACTGACCACAGCTTAATTTATAATTTTTAAGTATTAGGCTATGTTCACACAACTTATTTTTTATGACAAGAACAGCCATTGGTTAGAATTAAAATAACATCAGTTGAAGTCAATACAAACAACAGCTGTTGTTCACACAGTGTATTGAACAACAGACGTTGTTTGGTACAACAATGGAAATAATTGACATAACAAGGCAATTTTCAGCGCAACACTACAATGGCTGTTGCATTTGAGTGCCAAACAACAGCCGTTGTTCATACAAACTGCCACCGTTTGCAGAAAAAATGCCAAACCCTCACCATGCTGCATTTTTGGAAAAACTGACAGAGCCAAAAAATATGTAGAGGAGAGAAAAACATTACAGAAAAAAGCCAAGTAAATATGACATTTCATAAAATTTTATTGACTCACAGCTAAAATCTGGTCACTTTTTTGTGTGTTTTTGCAAGTTTTAGTCACTGTGAAACCACCCTAATGTCTTTTTTTTATTTTTACATGGCATGCTCACGCACAAAATTTATTTAATTTTTGTTAGACAAAAATAAAAAAAAAATGGAAGAAACACTAAAATTCTTATAATATACTGCTGACATGACAGTAGTCCAAAAGACAGTGATTAACACTATCTACAAGAAGGGTAAGCCATAAAAGGTCATCGCTAAAGAAATTGTTAATTCACAGAGTGCGGTATCCAAGCATATTAATGGGCAGTTGAGTGTTAGAAAAAAATGCGCAAGCAAAAAAAAATTAATTATATATATCTGCAGTCTTGGAAATGATTATTAATAGGCCAATTAAGAATGTGAAGGAGATATACAATGGGACTGTGGCTATAGTTACTGCTTTAAAGGGAATCTGTCAGCTCCTGGGCCTTACCTAAGGTGCTGGCAGCCCCCAGTGGGCATGGTGCCTTTTTGGTAATTTTCCGTGAAGCGGATTAAGTACAATCTTATGTCTCCTACTGTACTGAAGGGTCACAGGGCAACTGGTCGTGCCACACTGTGGCATGCATCCTCTTCCCTCTTCATGAATAATCAGTGCTGCCCGGCCTCCTGCTCGCTCAGCTGTCAGATTGCAGATCATTTCTCTGTAGGCAGTTTCTGTCTGAAAGAAACACTCTCTTGAATCTCTTTTCCCTAATGTGAAATATAATCTTATGTAGGCTCTCTAGGAGTAAATCCTAAAAAACAAATCATGTGAGGCAAATAAATGTATAGAGGGATGCTGAATTTATATTCTATCACAGTTTATGTAGTTAAAATACATGCATTTATAAAAAATAGCTATGGTCTTGTAAATAGATCAGTACATTTAACATAAAATACAGTAAATGACAGAGTTTACTCAGAATAAAATTTACTGAAAATAAGAATAAAAATAAAAATAAAAATAAAAAGCGTCAACACAGGGCCCTTGCGCTGACTGCTTTCATAGCGATCACAGTTCATTTGCAGATGTAATATCTTTTGCCTATTGTCCCCTGCTGGTAGATAATCAGTAACTCAGTTTCAAAGGATTCACCTTGCGTGCTTAAAGTACGGGTACATGCGATACAGTAAGTGTTCGTTTTTATCTTAGTTATTGCTGTATATAACTGTATAAAACTTTATCGGTGGATGAACCACCTCTCACCCGATGTCCAATGTTCGGAACTTTATCGGTGGATGAACCACCTCTCACCCGTTATCCAATGATCAGATGTCGTATGGATGATGAGTCTGTCGGGCTTTGTAGTGTGTCTCTCATCGGTCTCTGCCGTTTCACCTTAACTGATAACTGATTTATTATAGACTTTAGTACTCACTTACTGTTTGCATTCAGCCTTTGCCCCGCAACCGCAACTGCTGGAGCCGTTACCGGAGATTCAAACGAGCGCGCGCTCGAGACCATGTGGATTCAGTGACAGGCTCCTGTGTACTCTACAGACGCCGACAAGGTAGAACGGCGGAGATTGACGAGAGACACGCTCTGGAGTCTGCTAGATCCACTCTCCATACGGTTACTGAACACTGGACATCGGACGCCGATAAGGTGAAACGGCAGAGACCGATGAGAGACACACTACAAAGCCCGACAGACTCATCATCCATACGACATCTGATCATTGGATAACGGGTGAGAGGTGGTTCATCCACCGATAAAGTTCCGAACATTGGACATCGGGTGAGAGGTGGTTCATCCACCGATAAAGTTTTATACAGTTATATACAGCAATAACTAAGATAAAAACGAACACTTACTGTATCGCATGTACCCGTACTTTAAGCACGCAAAGTGAATCCTTTGAAACTGAGTTACTGATTATCTACCAGCAGGGGACAATAGGCAAAAGATATTACATCTGCAAATGAACTGTGATCTCTATTAAAGCAGTCAGCGCAAGGGCCCTGTGTTGACGCTTTTTATTTTTATTTTTATTCTTATTTTCAGTAAATTTTATTCTGAGTAAACTCTGTCATTTACTGTATTTTATGTTAAATGTACTGATCTATTTACAAGACCATAGCTATTTTTTATAAATTCATGTATTTTAACTACATAAACTGTGATAGAATATAAATTCAGCATCTCTCTATACATTTATATGCCTCACATGATTTGTTTTTTAGGATTTACTCCTAGAGAGCCTACATAAGATTATATTTCATTGTTTAGTATTCTTTGGCGTCAGATTAGTAGTGCACTCGGAGTACACATCCTCTAATATCTTCCATATCGTTAGTGGGGTGTAGCAAACATATACTATATTTCTTTTCCCTAATATGTTGGAGCTGTTGTCTAGGGGTAACTCACCTTTCTAGAGACCTGCCAGCAGTTCATTCTCTGGTTCAAATCCCCTAATGAAAATTACACTGATGTCTTTTTTTTCTCATTATTGTATCATTTTTAAGGCTATGTTCACACACAGTAGTTTTGCTCAGTATTTTGGTCAGTATTTTGCAACCAAAACCAGAAGTGGATTGAGAACACAGAAAGGCTATGTTCACACATTGTTGAAATTAAGTGGATGGCTGCCATTTAATAGCATATAATTACTGTTATTTTAAAACAACGTCCAATATTTGCTATTAAGAGCAATTTGAGCTTCCATAACACCTCAGCCAGATCGCTACAGTCAGATCGCCTCCATGTCATGCCATATTGATGCAGTAATTAATGTGGAAGGAGGCCGCAGGCCCCCCCCATCACCTCATTGTAGTCAGCTGTAGCTGCACTGATGGGTCACACAGACACAGCAAAACAGCTAGCAACTTGCCAGCTGTTAGAAGAAGGGGAGGACATATTGGATGGAAGGAGGCTGGTGGCAGGGGAACACACAGAACACTAAGGGCCCATGCACACTGAGGTGGAATTTACAAGCAGAGTCTGCGTGGTGGATTCCACTTGAAATTCTGCCTGTCCTATTGCTTTAATGGGATTTCTTGTGTGTCTCTGCTGTCCGCTCAAATAATGAACAAATCCCATTGAAGCAATAGGACAGGCAGAATTTCCGCTGTAGAGATTCCACTCATAAATTCTGCCTCTTTTGCTCAGTGTGCACGGGCCCTTACACATTACACTGGCAGCCATCCACATTTTTTGGCTTTGTGATTTGAATTTTTATTGGTACAAATGAAACCTCTTAATCGCTTTAATATCTATTATTTTTTTTCCTTGTGTGTGATGTGACCAAAAATCAGTAAATGCAGGATCAATAACGCTGTATTTTAAGTCAGTGAATAGACCTGGACTCTACTTACTTTTTAACATTATTTGTAGGTATATTACCTTGCAGAATTTGCATTATTTGGAGATATATTATCAATAGGTAGCTGTTTACTTGAAAATTACAAGTGGCCACTGTGTGTGTGAGTGTGTTTGTGTGTGTGTGTGTGTGTTTGTGTGTTGGGGGGGGGGGGGGGCGGCAGGTTTATTTTTTGAATCAAGGCCCATGAGCAAGGGTGTAACTTAAAATGGCAAAATTGCTGGGCCCCATAGCAAACTTTTCATTGTCCCCCTCAGCTCAGGGGGCCCAATGTATTGCAGGAGCAGGTCACCAGGCCCCCTGATGTGGTGGGCCCCAAATTAGGGGCTATGGCTGCTACGCCCCTGCCTATGAGCCTCTAGCTACAGTATGGCCCTGATCACAAGACTGTAATATTTCTGCAAACATTTTCCCAATGTTCTTTGCTTTAGCTTTGGCTGCCCATGCATGATGAGAGTTATAGTTTTGCAACAGCTGGAAAGCCAAGGTTCCCTCCCCCTGTGCTAGTGTATATAGGGCTACAAATTATTACTCTGTAAACAATAAAACAAAGACATGATTTTGACCCCCTGGGCACCCACAGAACAAATTCAGTGAGCACACAGTCAAACTAACATCTTACACCCAGGCAACCACAGGTACTTTTTTTTTTTTAAAGCTATTTATAAGAAAAGGTAATTGATCAAAATATTAGACAACTTTAGATTTTGCCATATAGATCTAATATCCTAGAACATATAACCTATAAGTACAGAAAACTATGGGGGAGATTTATCAAACATGGTATAAAGTAAAACTGGCTTAGTTGCCCGTAGCAACAATCAGATCCCCCCTTTTATTTTCCATAGAGTCTGTGAGGAATGAAAGGTGGAATCTGATTGGTTGCTAGGGGCAACTGAGCCAGTCTCACTTTACATCATGTTTGATAAGTCTCCCCCTATGACCGTAAAATAAATACAAGATGGTAAGAAACTATCACTTAAATGCAAATGTGATACTGCTTAGAAAGAGTTCTCTTTTATGTCATTGTTTTGATATGCTTGAAGAAATTTCACAGCATAAGGTTTAGTGACAGGTCAGAACCATAGGCGATGCCAACTAGAAGGCATTTTTATGTTTCATCAAAAATTTCAAAACAGAAATTGTCTGCTGAGCCAAATGTTGCATTACTGAACATGCTGGCAACCGTGTCTTTTCAGTTTGTTTGAAAGGGAATGTGTGTAGCCTTTAGTTAATGTGAACCATGGCACAGCAAAAACTCTTCAGTATTGAACAAGATGTACTTACAGCAGAAATAACACACTCAAGTTGTTAACATCTGCTGTTCAATTTCATTAAAGACATGGGTCATGACAAGCACAGTGCTCTTTGAGGCAGCCTTCTCAATAAAATTATGTTGTACAATATCATTAACTTCTTAGATATGTCAGATTATGTTATACTGTGAAGGTCAATAGAAAGTGGAAGAATATTTGCTGTACAGTATTTGTTAAGCATACATTACACATACTTATAAAAAGTTGAATAATAAGAAAAAGTCATCAATACAAGGCAGCAAATTAAGGTTTATTCAGTAAATGTAACATCAAAAGTTATGTAGTGAATGTTTGTTTATATAAAATCTACACTTGAATTGTACACTAAAAGTGGTACAACAAAGTGGAGCTATGCTAAAGATACTGGTGTTTTGTCATAAACACTAGATTGCATAGTACTTACCTCCCTGCAACCAGCATCTACCGCGAAGCTGGTTTTGCTCTCTTTGTGAAGAGTAGCTAAGTAATAAGGTTCAATAGTCAAATATATTTACAGGCATAATACACCAAAATACAGTGACAATGTGATTCCTATCTAAAAAGGAGAAAGCATCACTAGCATAGCAGATAGACTCCAACTATCCATGTTATCCATGTTTATTATTATTATTATTATTATTATTATTATTATTATTTCTAGTCTGTATAAGTATTAACATGTTTATCCACATGGTAGATTGAAAATTCACTAGTAAGCAGATAATGATCATGCCCAAAGGGAATGCAACTGTGACCTAGCCTAGCAATGAAGGGTATCCGACCTGGGAAGTTGAGGTACATGCCAAGATCTACGTGCTTAATCATTTTATGATTAGGTACGTGTGATACACAAAAAGGGTCAACCTTTTCAGAACAGGAAAGGGTGTGCTGCTGCAGTACTCCCCTTTCTCTATCTACCAATTGGTACGGGTCTGAACACTCAGACCTAGACCAATCAAAACTTTTGACATGTCTCTATGACATGTTATTTATTTATTTATTTTTTATGACAGGAACACCTTAAGAGGAAACCTGAAAGGGGTGGGTCAGTCCAACTCTGAAATAGGTTTTTCTGAAATTCCTGTATTTTTTTGTTATTTACAGAGCACATTTTATACAGGTCACACAGTAACCTTTTAACTTAGTATAAAACATCCAGGGTTATTCGCAAGCACAGATATCAGAGGAGACTATAACCCCTTAACGACACCGCAGGGTGGGCTTTAACGCAAATGGACGTACATTTACGCCCGATGGTTCCCAGATCGCTGTGTGTTCACACACAGCAATCGGGGAAGATGGCCTGCTATAATGTATAGCAGACCATCCCTGCTTGTCGGCACGGGGGGGTGATTAACCCCCCCCCCCCCCTGTGCCGACGATCGCTGCTATATGCTGGTTAATACAGATCAGCATATAGCAGCTAAATGCAGCTTTCTGGGTCATTGGTGACCCGGAAAGCAATGGTGATTGGTGCTGTCCAAGACAGCACCAATCGCCATAAGTGTCCGGGAAAAAGATGGTGCCGATGCCACCCCCAAGATCGCCGTGATATCACAGCGATCAAACTGTTAAAAACAGTGTCCCCGGGTTCTGCACCCCTCAGCTAGGTAGCTAAGTGGTACAGAACAGGTGTGTATAGTGTAGGTGCACTATACTCACCTGATATGGGTGTCCGGAGCGGCGAGCGGCGGTCCGCGGCGTCCTCGTGTCTTTGTCGCGTCGCTTCCGGGTTTGGTCGGATCCAGCGTCGTCTAACTTCGGAAATGTTCGGAAATGTTCGGCTCTTCGGGCTTCGGCGTGCTTCGAAAGTCTTCGGCAGCGTCGCTCTACTGCCCCCTAGCGGCTGATCAGTGAATTACATTCACGGATCAGTTACTTTTGGGTTAAGAAGTTTTTTGTTTTTTTTTCAATTTTTTTTTCTTTTTATGCACCCTAACGCCGCTGAGAGCTGATCAGCATCGGACGTAAGTGCACCGCTGATCAGCAACTCCTCCTTTTTGGCATACCCCATATACTAGTCCCCGTATAAATATGGCCCCCAAGGTGTTTTCGGTGTCGGACGCATATACTATTATTGCCGCCGACACTGAAACAGCCAGTGGGGATGAATGGGGGGATCCTTTTTTTCTCCATTCATCCTCATCATCCAGTGATGTGTCGTAGCGTGTCGTAGCGTACGCTGCCCCCCAGACACGTCTTTTCCGCCAGTACCGTCCCAATAAGAGATGACGGTATGGCGTTAAATTCTACAAAGTCTGTGAGAGTACCTCAGGGTACACTTACAGATTTAGGCTATGTTCACACTGCATATGATTCCATCTGTAGATCGTACGCCAACGTACATGTGTGGCTGAAACTACGGGCGTGGGAAAAATAGACATGCGGCCGGATGCGTACGAACCACGAACATAAGCCCGTAGTACAGTTATGCTTCCCTAGCTTGTTTCGAAGCGATCTGAGGCAGGTCATTTACTTGGAAATCTTCGCCCAGCCCCGTAAACCACACAGAACCTTTTGGATCGAAAAATCAAGTTCAATTTGGCTGAAATAAGTATTTTGTACGGGACCGCATGGAAATCCACGGCCGTGAGTTTTAACATTTCCGTCCTCAAACAATGGTCTTGTTCATTTGTCACAGTGCCGTATATGATCCGGCCGTAAGCTCATACGTAGTGTGCACTGTGCGGGCGTATATCGTATACTTTCAAGAGAACGCATCAACCTCAAAACTATGTGCGTATATTCGCGGTTGACACTACGGACGGAATCATACGCAGTGTGAACATAGCCTTAGGGTACGTGCACACTACGGAATAGCAAAGGATAACCCTTTGTGCATTCCGCAGCTGGCACCCGCCGGCGGACTGATGCAGGTACGCGTCTCCGCTCGTGTCACACTCCATTCTATGCACGTGCGGATTCCGTCGTCCATCCAAAGAATGAACACGTTCATTCTTTGGGCAGAGGGCGGAATCCGCCCGTACATAGAATGGAGTGTGACATGAGCGGAGACGCGCGCCTGCATCAGTCCGCCATTCCAACAGTGTGCACGTACCCTTACAGTGTATGAGGGAAGGGACACACAAATCCAGATGACCAGGGCCGGCCTTAGGGGTGTGCGACCTGTGCACTTGCACAGGGCGCCTCCCTCCCGGCCAGCTAGGGGGCGCTTCGGCAGACAGAGAGCTGCTCTGCATATCTAACTAGAAATAAAAGTTAGTTGTGCTGTCTGTCTGCTGGAGCGCCCCCCTCCCCAGGTAGCACAACTAACTTCTATGTGTCTGCCTAATAGGGCCAGGATCCAGGGCTGCAGTGTGTGAGGAGAGGGTCCTGGGCTGCAGCTGCCGAGGGTCCCACACTCTGTGGCACAGTCTAATGATGTGCCTGTCCGATCTATGTACAGTCTGCACAGGCAGTGAGACTGGGCAGCAGTAATACACATCCTGCAGCTACTTAGTGCCTGTACTGTAGTCATGTATTTTACTGCTGCCAAGCAGTCTCAGTGCCTGTGCAGACTGTACATAAATCGGACAGGCAATAGATAGACTCCTTATCAACCCTGACAGCTCCCAAGGACCCCTGCACACTGACTGCTACAAGTGGATAGAAAGTCTTCAGAGAAACTTTATGTAGGTGACAATGGATCAGGTAAGGATCTGCTGCTCTGTCTGTAGCAGCCACCACATCCCCCATGTCAGCCCTGCAGAATATACCCCCAGAGATACCAGCTGCTGCAGACTGGCAAGATGGCAGCCCATGTCACCAGCAGGGGATCACCTCATCTCCTCTGACTGCAGGTCACCCCCTCTGATCACCTGGTTATACAGCCCCAATAGTCTACCAAGTAAGTCATATATGTATATGTGTTTTTATTGTTGTGTTGAGTTGTGGTATTCTATCTATCTATCTATCTCCTATTTATGATCGCACCACCCAAAAATGATCAATAATTAGTAAACACTTATGAGGACACTTAGGGCCATTTTACACGGAAAGATTATCTGACAGATTATCTGCCAAAGATTTAAAGCCAAAACCAGGAATGGATTTAAAAGAGGAGAAATCTCAGTTTTTCCTTTATTACCTGATCTCTGTTTATAGTCCATTCCTGGCTTTGGCTTCAAATCTTTGGCAGATAATCTGTCAGATAATCTTTCCGTGTAAAAGGGCCCTTACACAGCTCTGCTACAATAGTGTGTCAGCAATACAACATAGCCGGCATCCATAAGTGATAATGCGTCCACAGCTCCTGTGTCCATACCATCAATCCTCTGTTATTATATGGCCACCCCTCCATGTTACTAGCATGTAATGGCCTCTATCTGCATTGTTTGGTGCCTGTCTCTTCTCCGCTGCCATAGACATTAGTGGGAGCTACAGAAAAAGCATAGACAGCTGGTGTGACTGTATTTGGAATCCCATTCACCTCTGGCCCCCCCTCATGGTTACGTTATGGGAAGCATATTGGTGTTTGGGCAGTGGACTGTAATGGTGGTATTACTGATTTATTATTGTGTGATCATGGTATTATGTCATGTTGCAGCGGTTTTATCTGTTTTGTGCGCTTTGTTCAGTAACAATATGGAGGTGATAGAAATTAGCGAATTTATAGTACCCCAGTAAGTTTCCCAGGACTGGATGCAGCTTTTCCAGGCACTCAGGGTGGAGCGGCACAGACTCTAAAAGCAGCAGGGTAATAAGCAGATTGCCAAGCTAACAAAGCGATTTGCTTTGTACTGTAAATTCGCTCATCTCTAGTGATAGTTTATCGCTGTATGGCAGTAAAATACGCTCTTGGTATAGTGGTACTGTATGTACAGTATATAAAGATTTGTGTGTATAGGAAATATGTCATTGGTTTAGAGGCTGAGGAGGCTATGGTACGCTATTTCTGAATAAACTGAGTGTGTCCGTTTTGCTGGTGCAATATTTTAGCATTTGAGGCCCCACTTTTCATTTTGCCCAGGGTCACACTTTGCCTAAAACCGGTCATGATGCCGCAGCGCCCCTGCCGCCCTCCTCTCACAGTGGTTAGCTTCTCTTCTCCCTTGTGCACACGTCCATCCAATCAGTAAGGGGACGTGCGGTCCGGGTGAAGACATGCCATGGCCGGCGCTCTGGTAAGAATTCACTCCTGTGGCTGGGGGCTGTAGTTGTGTGGGAGGCTGGGGGTGGTAGTTTGGGGGGCTGGGGGTGGTAGTTGTGTGGGGAGATGAGGGTGGTAGTTGTGTGGGGAGCTGAGGGTGGTAGTTGTGTGAGGGGCTGTAGTTGTGTGTATGGAAGAGAGGTAGCTGTGTGAATGGTGGAGGGGTAGTTGCTTGTATGGAGGGCGGGGGTAGGGTAGTTGTGTGTATGGCAGAGAGGTAGTTGTGTGAATGGCTGGCGGGGGGGGTGATGGGTGTTGTCTGGAGGGGCGGAAGGCTGAAGGAGCTTTATGTTACCTTAAGGGGGGGGGGGGGCGAAAAAAAGGTTTTGCACAGGGCGCCATTTACCCTAAGGCCGGCCCTGCAGATGACCCCCCATCCTCTGAGTTAGTGGTAAGATCGTTCTGGAACTGATCTTCCCACTGCTGGATAAAAGTTACCACCTGTACGTGGATAACTTTTATACCAGTACCCCCTCATCCGCTCCCTTGCTGCCCGAGCTACTGTAGCTTGCGGCACGATCCGAACATATCAGAAGCAGTAATAAAGCCCTAATATTTAGCAGCCATGGAGCGGACCCAGCGCTTCTGGATATGAAGGACCCCGTATCGTACCAGGGCAACATTTTCCAGGTGACGTCCCCCACACTGGAAAACAGGAGACCCAAGAAGAAGCGCAGAGTGTGGCGTAACAGGGGGATCAGGAAGGACACCATTTACCAGTGTGACACCTGTCCTGATCTCCCCGGCCTCTGCATACAGGATCGCTTCAAGACGAACCACATGTCATTGGAGTTCTACATTTTCTAAATTCTGTCCCTTATTCCTATTTCAGGGGTCACGTTGATCCAGGGATTATTCTGATCGCCATTATGGAGTCAGGAAGGAATTTTTCCCCTGTGATGAGGATACTGTCGTCTGCCTTACGAGGGATTTTTGCCTTTCTCTGGATCAACACAGGTTGAATTTGATGGACACCTGTCATTTTCAAAGTTATAAACTAATAATTGGCCTAATACCCCCAAATAAATTAAAATCATCCCTTTTCCTCAGCTAAATAGGTATGGCCGCCATTCCCATTAGAGGATGCCATGATGCAATTACAAAGCCTCTGTGCTGCCAGGACAGTAAAAAAAAACCCACAAGTGACCCCATTCTGGAAACTACACCCCATAAGGAATCTAACAAGGGGGCAGCGGGGATATGGCCCCCTGGTGAAATTGAAAAAATATATTTTTTTTTATTTTCACGGCATATGTTCTACATATGTGCCCTTCACCAGTGGGGTCCATATGCTCACTGCACCCCTTGTTAGATTCCTTGAGGGGTGTAGTTTCCAGAATGTGGTCACTTGTGGGGGGTTTCCAGTGTTTTGGCAGCACGAGGGCTCTGTAAATGCGACATGGCCCTTGAAATGCATTCCAGTGAAATCCAGCTTTGGTGGTTTTATTAAAAGTTTTTAAAAGTGAAGGCTAGAACAACATTTTAGTGTAAAAATAGATTTTTTCCTTTTTTACACATTGTTCTGAAAATCTGTGAAGCACCTGTGGGGTACAGATGCTCACCGCACCCCTTGTTACATTCCTTGAGGGGTGTAGTTTTCTAAATTGTGTCCCTTTAGGGGGGGGGGGTTAGGTTTTGGCACCCCAGAGCCTCTGCCAATCTGAAGTGGTACAGTCAAAAATGACCAAATAAAGCGGAGGCGTTAAAATTCACTAGGCGATCCTTTATATCTGAGGCTTGTGGTTGCGTCAAATAGCGCAATAAGGCCACATATGGGGTATTTTTATAAACTGCAGAAACGGGGAAATAGTATTGGGGTGCATTTCTCTGGTAATTGGTTTATAATTATGAAAAATATAGGATTACAATAAAATCTCTGCACAGAAAATTCAAATTTTCAAATTTCTTACACACTTAGCTTTTATTTTTGTGACTCCACTAAAGGGTTAATAAACTTTCTGGATGTGCTTTTGCAGAGTGTGGGGGGTGCAGTTTCTGAAATGGGGTGCTTTGTGAGGCTTTCTAACATACAGTCCCCTCAAATACACTTTAAACCTAAACAGGTCCCTAAAAATATCTGATTTTGAAATTTTACTGAAAATTTGGAAAATTGCTGCTAATGTTTTAAGCTTCCTATTGTCTAAAAAAAATGAAAGATAGTTTATTAAATGCTGCCAACATAAAGTAGACATGTTGCTTATGCTATTTAATATATAATTTATGTGGCATAACCATTTTCTGTGTAAGCAGAAAGTTCCAAAGTTGGAAAAATGCATTTTTTCACATTTTTTTCACGTTATTTTTTTTTTTTCATAAAGATTCATTATAAGTATTGACTCCAATTTACCAGAAATGTAAAGTACCATATATCACAAGAAAACAATCTCAGAATCAGCCGGATAGGTAAAAGCATCCCAAAGTTATTAGTGACTAAAGTGACACAGGTCATATTAATAAAATTTGTCTCTGTCCTTAAGGCCATTTCAGGCTCTGTCCTTAAGGGGATAAGGTCCTATGTTCTTTAACTTTTTAATGATAGTTTTTCCTTTGTAAACAGTTTACCAAATATTAACTCTGTTCTGTTCAATGCTTTTTTTTTTCTTCCTTTTTAGCAGCAATGTATAATCCCCAAGTAGCTCGATGGTTTATTGTACATTGGTAATGGTTATCTTTTGAACAATGTTATCCTTCTAAATAGTATCCCATCTTTTTTTCCTTTGCAATAATAGCATTTTATGTTTTATTGACAGGATGATAAATACTAGGATACAATTTGGCTTCTGAGGCTGTTAAATACAACATTTTAGGCTGCAGCAGGTGTCTTTAATCTTTCTGCATCATAACTTTAAGTTCATGCTTCACTTCTCTAGCATTTTACGGCACAGATTTGATCTTCTATAAACACACATCATACTGTTTTTTTCCCCGCTAGTGATAAAAATGCCCTTTAAATAATGTCAGCATATGAAACAGTTTTAACTGTCAACATTTTTCTTATATTTGAAGTATGTCAAAGTAAGTTAAATCATTAGGGAAGGTGTGGTACATTTTGGTAGCGACAATGAGCAAACTTCATATAAGTGATGTGTAAGGCAATGTACCCTTTACTGACACTTATAATGTTGAATAGAGACTGCTTGTGCTATTTAAGGATTTATTCACAAGGAATAACAAACATTGAAAGAATTCTTGTCATAAAAGTTCACAACTAGAGTATTGTAATATACATTCAGTTCAAATAGTTACAGCTAAACTAAAAGTTTATTCCTTATGACACGTATCGTTTTTTCGTTTTCTTTTAAGTAGTGCTTAATAAATGCACTATAATGAATTACATAGTGTAAATAAAAGTTACATTACCAATCATCCATGCACCTGCAATATGGCATTCTTGTGCATACCAAACTCTAGATAGTGGGCAATACTGAGTATGCGTCATCCTATTGCATCACTGTGCATCACAGAGATGTCCATGACGTCCAGGACTATAAATGGCACTGCATTATTGCACATCTCCTATTCTATCTATAACTCTATAACATGAGATCATTACAGAGTACTAAGCTTTTTACCAGGAGCTATTACACCAAATGATTATCGACCGTAATTGGGTGTTAATTGGCCAAAAAAAAAGCTTGGAGGAGGAAAGGGGAGCAGTAGCATTAAAGCATCTAATTGGCTTAGAACACCAGACAAAGCACTTAGAATACCATACACAGCACTTACATCACTGCTCTTACATCAACATTTATGACTGCAACACATACCAAATCTACAGCTGCTCAAAGAGGAATTGATGTGATGTATTTTATATTCTTTGAATACATGATGAAATATGAAAATCATTAGAGTTGGTTCCAGCATTGGTCTAGTGAAAACAGTAAGGTGCAGGCTTGCACGCAGAGCTGTTGACAGGATCGGGCTATCACATGACAGCCCAACCCTGTATTGTGACAGTGGACTGAAAAAATAGTTTTCTTTTCACTGAGAACACTAAGCACATTAATCACTGTGTTAGGGTCTGAAGATGATCATTGTGCCTATGTCCATGAGTCTTCCTGTAAAGAACGTCACTAAATTTTGTTAAAATGATAAAATAGCAAAATGACAGACCCCATAACAATGTACTACATATAAAATAAGATAAACATTACAATTAGAGAATAGAAACAGTGGAACATGTTCCAGTATCTGGGTCTGACCAGTAAAACAAATCTGGATTATACAATCTACACTGCGAAAAATAATATGAAATTGTTTAAGTTTGTGTTTGTATCTTTAATAATATTATCTAAAGTGTGAAGTGTGAACAGTGCCTAGCAAACAATAGATAAAAAATGGCATATAATGTATTTCAATAAAAAGCGTATGTCAGGATATAATGATCAATGGTTTCTTTTTTTTTCTAGAGCTAATACATCTTAAATCTGTAAATAATTATGTCATGGTCAGTATCAATCTCTCTGACATTTATTAATTGCCCATCTGTACTACCAAATATAGCTGATGGTTCATGATAAATCAATAGGAAATTCACTTATTTACATTACCCTATAGGACATTTTAATTTAATATATCTTGTGCTGCATAGTATTGTACAAAGTTCCTAAATCAGAGTGGAACCTATCCAGGAATGATTAATATTAACTAATGCACCCTGCAAATTGCACAGTTGGAAATCTGTCCAATTTTCTCATCCCTGATGAATATCTATAATTAGTATTGGAAAGAAAATATTGAATTTTTGCAGCAGATTTACAGTAATGGAGTGCAAGGAGTTTCATTCCATATGTCAGATGAAGAAGAATTCAAAAGCCTAAATCTTATTTATTCTATTTTAAATTAGAAGAAAAGAACTGTACTTTTTATTCATTGTTTTTCTGTTTTAGAAAAAAAAAAGTGGTGCTAGCAAAGTACACATACAGTTAAGCATGTTGGCTGAGTAGTTTACATTGGCAGTTCCCTCTGGGTCATGCGTTTTGAATCCTACCTATGGTATCATCTGTATGAAGTTTTTATGTTCTCCCCTGTGAAGAACTGCTGGTATTATATGATTTAGGCACAGGAGGCAAACACTCTTTTCCAGGAAGCATTGCTTGTAGCATTCTAGCAGAGAGATGCAAAGAAAGCACATATCAACTTTCTAATAAAGACAACGTCATGTTCCTGCTACATTTATCTATGCTGAGATTGATGCAGTATTAAAATGATTCATCTACAGTGACCCAGTGGTTTACTTGCATAGCTAAGGGTTTATGTTTAAGGCCATGTTCACCCAGAGAAAAAAAGGCAGAATTTCAAGCTGAGCCCGTGTCGCGAATGTCTCTTGAAATTCTTCCTGTCCTATTGATTCCATGGGATTTCTAGTGTGCCTCTACTCTCCGCTTAAAGAACTGACATGTCAGTTCCGCTTGAAATTCCGGTGTGCAGGATATGCAAATCCTTACTATCTAGTCATTGTGGAGGAGATCAGGCCATAACTAGTCATTGACAGTAAAGGAGGCTTCTATGTCTCAACAGTCTTTGACGTAGAAGATTCCTTGCTTTTCAATCACCCCAGCAGAGTGCATCCACAGGCAAAAAGTCCTGACTAGTTATGGCCTGATGGGGTGACAGTGGGGATTTGAATACCCCAAGCTCAGGAATAAAAGAACTCCTCCTTGCATCTAATGTTACTAAATAGCAGGAAAAAAATATTGTAAGAAAGGTTTTTACCGCATTTTTGGGTACCACTATCAACTTTATTAACAAAATCCTGATGATTTGTTACCTTTAAATCTGATTACCTTGATCCTCAAGTGATGATGTCTTGTACATTTATGTGAATTCTGTACATCCATTGATTGGCTGCATTTTGGGAAGAGGTGACTAATGTTTATTCTGTTCTCTTGCTCTATTTTTTTTTTTCAAAATGGCAGTACTCGGAATCTCAGCAGATTTTGCTGTGAAATTCGCAGCGTGAAATCTGCTTGAATTCGGTAAGCGTGAACCTATCCTTAAGGCGACTCTGTACCCACAATATCCCCCCCCCAAAAAAAAAAATCACTTGAACCGTTAAATATCTGCTTTTAATTCAAAATCTGTCCTGCGTCCATTCGGCATTTGATGCAGTTATTGTTCTAAAAAACAACTTTTAAACTTGCAGCCCTGTGTCAAATTGGTGTGGACAAGAGTGTCTGTGCCCTAGGCTTGCACCACCCCTCCGTCCCTCCTCCCTGCCCTCTTCACCATTAGTATTTCCCCAGGCAGGATTTTTCTTATTCATCACCTATCTAAATACTGCACATGTGCATAAATGATCCAGCACATGTGCAGTGTTCAGACAGATGAGGAATAGGAGAAATTGTGAATGGTGAAGAGGGTGGGGAGGAGGTATTCTAGGCAACGCCAAATTGACAAAGGGCTGCAAGTTTAAAAGTAGTGGATTTTACCCCAGCTTAACAGTGCTGGACCGGCGCAGAGGAGGAAGGTAAGACACAGACCTTCCTCCCCTGTGTTCCTGGTGCTATAGGGGCCTATCAGTAAGTCAAACTTGCTAATAGTTCCCCTTTAAAATAAAGCATGTTTATTTCTGTGATTTTTATTATAAGAATGTTAGTAAGCACAACACTTTATGGCTCTCAAAGATTCTTGTTCATTTTTCATCAAGGTAAGCAAAGAAAATTTAATTGAAATTTTGGCATGCATAACTATACAAGATAATCAAATTACTTCAAGCCACTTTGTTATAACAATATTCCTGTGAGGATAAAGGTTCCTATAATTATCTCACAGACAAATAAAAATCAGATATGCCTGTTAAAACTTTCCATATTGACATTCATGGGTATTAATTGAATGTTCTGCAGAAATTAAGTTAATAAAATACTTGTTTTACTAATTTACATTAAAACTACTTTCAGAAGATGATTATGTTGACAGAAATTGAACATCTCCTACAATATTAAGATTTTGTCTAGAGATGAACAAAACTATATGTCAAGTTTTGAGGTTCTATAAATTTTAATGCTTCACGGTGGTAATGCTTTCACCAGCTCCAATTAAAGTTGCAGTATAAAATGTAATAAACTGGAATCAATAATAATGGTAACAATGTACTAATGATATGAGTGGAATAAAACTGTAGGAGCTAGCATCACTCTCCCTAAAGCAATTTTTTTTGCATATTTTGTTACAATTTAAACATAGCAACATAACAAAAGGTTACTAAAGTTTAAAATAAATGGTCAGCCACACTTATCATCCATGAATATAGCATTGCTGCTTCCACAGACCCTTAATAACAACATGTGAGTCCCTACAGGTTATAGTTTTAAATTTGAAAGGATTTATCCATGTTTTTTAAAATTATTAAAAGGGGCCCAAACAATTGAAAATAGCAAAGAAGCAGAAACTCAACTCTCCCATCCTGTGCTTATCCTCCCTTGAGACTTAATGGGTTATCTGGGTAACAAAAATAATATTCTAAACAATCCCCCTTCCCAATACCACCCTATGTCTAATAAACATGTATAACCCATTTTTCACTCTTTCCTTTTTTTTATTATTCTTATCCACAGTGGATGTCTAAATTCATCTTCTCTATGTCCACTCTGACCACGCTCAGCTCCCTCTTTCCCTTTGTAGTTACATGACATGTGATCTCCTCTCTTGGCAGGGTTAGCTGTCTATTGACTATCCTCTCCATCAACTCCATGCACCTGTGCATCTTCCATAGACTTACATGTGTCCTTGAGCCTAGGTTTCTGTAATATAAAAGGGTATAGTTCTATCTCTGCTTGCTGTCAGTGAATGCAGGCATATGTACATGTGTTTCAGCTCTGTATATTGTAAGTGTTATTGATGTTCTTAGAGTCTGGATGAAACTAGAATCTTTTTATTCACAGTCAGCAAGCAGAGATCTAAACTTACACTACACCCCCCCCGCAAACAGATGCCTGTTATGCAGCACATAGCTACACCATGCGCGCGTCAGCTCTGCTACATCATCAGCTAGTATGGAATACATACTGAGGTGATGTGATGCAAAATCAGTGAAAAAAAAACAGTCCTGTGTTTACTGTGCAATAGTAATGACAGAAGTGGGCAGGAAAGAAGGCTAAGGGGGAGAGTACACAAATGGACCAATCAGGAAGATTCATGATGGGAAATGTAGTTTCCTATCTTGGATATAGACTGGCTGGCTGAAAAACTCAGAAATGGCAGCAGCAAGAAAGCTAAGCCAGCTAGCACTTAATTTTTTCACTCTTAGTTGGGTAACCCCTTTGAGGCTGGGGTCACACTACGTATATTTCAGTCAGTATTGTGGTCCTCATATTGCAACCAAAACCAGGAGTAGATTAAAAACACAGAAAGGCTCTGTTCACACAATGTTGAAATTGAGTGGATGGCCGCCATTTAATGGCAAATATTTGCTGTTATTTTAAAACAACGGCTGTTGTATTGAAATAATGGCAGTTATTTACTGTTATATGGTGGCCATCCACTCAATTTCAACATTGTGTGGACAGAGCCTTTCTGTGTTTTTTATCCACTCATGGTTTTGGTTGCAATATAAGGACCACAATACTGACTGAAATATACGTAGTGTGAACGCAGCCTAAGTGATCAAACTAATCTTTCTTCCAGAGTGGATGTTATATGAACATTGGAGCCAATCAGTGGCCTAAGAGGTCAAGGACCATACTCCTGGCGTCACCGCTTAGTGATGGTAGCCATGATGACAAGACTTTGGACCTCTGATGCTGATGAGTGGTCAAGTTGCAGAAGGAAGACAGGGGCACCAACCAGTGCCTAAAAAGTGATCAATGTGAAATGGGAGAGTTCAATCAATGCTTGTTATTTTATTTTTTTTAATTGTTTGGAGTCCTTTAACCCCTTCCCACCGCATCAGAGAGATCAGTACAGTGCTTATAGAAGTCCCACAGGGGAACTTCAAATTACTGTGTTATTTACAATAATAAAAAATATATATATTAATAAAAAATCCCAGTAGTAAAAAAGTAAACATATTTTGTATCTCAATGTGTAAAATCACCCAAACTATTAAATTATGGCAGATTTTTGGTCACATCAAATCCAGAAAAATTGGTGACCAAAAAGTTGCACATATGCAAGCAAGCTACCAATAGAAAAAACAGATCATGGCACAAAAAATGACACCTCACATAGCCACATAGACCAAAAAAGAAAAACATTACAAAGATGGTAATAGAGCATTTGCTATGGCCACTGAAGTGACTCTGTACCCACAATCTGTCCCCCCAAAACCGCTTGTACCTTCGGATAGCTGCTTTTAATCCAAGATCTGTCCTGGGGTCCGTTCGCCAGCCCTGCTCCAAACTGGTGTGGCCTAGGGTGACTATGCATTAGGCTGGTATAACCTCTCTGTCCCTCATTCCCACCCTCTTCATCATTGGGAATGTTCCATGCAGATTGTCTCTTATTCATTAGCTGTGTAAGCACGGCACATGGGCTGGATCGTTAAGGCTCCTGTGCATTTTTCATTGCAGAGGAAAAGGAAAACTCATGCCAGTATTATTCCTAATGATGAGGAGGGTGGGGAGGAGGGACGGAGGGGTGGTGCAAGGTTAGGGCACAGATACTCTAGGCTATTACTCTGATTTTGAAATTTTACTGAACATTTGGAAAATTGCTGCTAATGTTTTAAGCTTTCTATTGTCTAAAAAATGTGAAAGATAGTTTAGTAAATGCTCCCAACTTAAAGTAGACATATTGCTAATGCTATTTAAAATACAATTTATGTGACATAACCATTTTCTGTATAAGCAGAAAAGTTTCAAAGTTGGAAAAATGCATTTTTTCACAATTTTTCACATTTTTTTTTCCTTTTCTTAAAAATTTGTTATAAGTATCAACTCCAATTTACCAGAAATGTAAAGTACCATATGTCACGAGAAAACAAACTCAGAAGCAGCCAGATAGGTAAAAGCACTCCCAAGTATTAATGAAAAAACTGACACAGGTCATATTCATAAAATTTGTCTATGTCCTTAAAGAGAACCTATCACCTAAAGCTAACTATCCCTATTATCAATGTGCAGCTCTCCCTAAGTCTATCTATGAAGATACAGACAGCTTTTGCAGTCTGTATACTATACTTTACCCATGTCTCTTTTTCCCGGCACGAAGGCCGGGCGCCGCTATCTTGATGACGTCACTTTGCGTTCCACCGCTGGAACGCAAGTGACGTCATCAAGATGGCGGCGCCCGGCCTTCTTGCAGTGGACAAGAGGATCAGGTAAAGTATAAGATTTAGGCTGGGTTCACACTATGTATATTTGAGGCTGTATTTGTGAGGCTGTATAGCAACCAAAACAAGGAGTGGATTGAAAACACAGAAAGGCTATGTTCACATAATGTTGTAATTGAGTGGATGGACGTCATTTAATGGCAAATATTTGCTGTTATTTTAAAACAACGGCTGTTATATTGAAATAATGGCAGTTATTTACCGTTATATGGCGGCCATCCACTCAATTTCAACATTGTGTGAACAGATCCTTTCTGTGTTTTCAATCCACTCCTGGTTTTGGTTGCTATGAGGACCTGACTTGAGGACCAAATACAGCCTGAAATATACTGTGTGTGAACCCAGCCATACACTGCAAATGCAGTCTGTATCTTCCTTTTTATCTATATATGAAGATACAGACTGCCTTTGCAGTCTGTATCTTATACTTTACCTGATCCTTTTGTCCGCTGCAGCAAGGCAGGCGCCGCCATCTTGATTATTTGACTTGCGTTCCACCGATGGAACGCAAGTGACATAATCAAGATGGCGGCGCCGGCCTTGTTGCAGCGGACAAGAAGATCAGGTAAAGTATAATATTCAGACTGTAAACTCAGTCTGTATCTTCATTTTGTCTATTTATGAGGATACAGACTGCCTTTGCAGCCTGTATCTTATACTTTACCTGATCCTCTTATTCAAGCCGGGCGCCTCCATCTTGATTATGTTCCTTGTGTTCCACCGATGGAACGCAAATGACGTAATCAAGATGGGGGCTCCCCGGGCCTTGCTGCTGCTCTACATGTCGGGAGCTTCCTGTTTGGCGCCGACTCTTTTGAAAAGAGTCGGCTCGAGACAGGAAATGACAGTGTGTACAGTGAAAAAACGGAACAATAAAAATAATTAATTAAATTTACAAATATTTAAAAAGAAAAAAACACATTATACATCTAATTAGCTTAAAAAAAAAAAAAAAATTATATATATATATATATATATATATATATATATATATATATATATATATCTTTCGCCAATGATTGGTTCTCTTTAAATCCATTTCAGGCTCTGTCCTTAAGGGGTTAATGCAGCAATTCAATATTTGCAGTGTTGACCCTTCTTCTTCAGGACCTCTGCAATTCTCCCTGGCATGCTCTCAACTTCTGGACCAAATGCATACTGATAGCATGTAACGCCCGGAGTAGTGGATCCACTGGACCGGCACCAGCGATGGCACAAACCTCACCAGGGAGCGGAGTCTAAGGGGCCGCTGGTTTTCACCAGAGCCCGCCGCAAGGCGGGATGGGCTTGCTGCGGCAGGCGACCCCCAGGTCGCTACCCCTGGCTTGGTTGCTGGTGACGGCAGGCGAGGCGTGACAGGAGCAGGTACTGACAGTGGCGTGTAAGCGTACCGCAGGTGACAGGCTGAACACAGGAACAGCAGAGAGACGGGAAGCAGGAACCAGGGACTAGGAGTAGGGACTGGGTAGCGGACAGGAATCAGGAACAAGGACTAGGGACCAGGTAGCGGACAGGTATCAGGAACAACAGGGAGCTGGGCCAAACGCTATGGGAAGCATGTAGAGGCTCCAACACCTGTAGTGGGGCAGGGCTGGAATTTATAGGGAGTGATTGTGCACATGGACCAATTAGGAGAGCACTGCCCCTTTAAATCTGAGACAGCCGGCGCGCGCGCGCCCTAGGAGGCGGGGACGCGCGCGCCGGCCGGCACAGCGACGGACAGGAGCGTGGAGAGGTAAGGCGCCCCCCGGGGCTGAAGTGACAGCAGCGCCGGGTCCCTGCCTACGGACACCGGCTGCTGCATGGGGCAGTGGGGAGTCGCGGCGGCGGCCCGGAGCACGGGACGCCGCCGCGGCCGTGACATAGCAGTCCATTTTTGCACAATCAATGCTTCCATTTTGTCAGAATTTGTTGGTTTTTGTTTGTCCACCCGTCTCTTGATGATTGACCATAAATTCTCAATGGGATTTAGATCTGGGGAGTTTCCAGGCCATGGACCCAAAATCTCTATGTTTTGTTCCCTGAGCCACTTAGTTATCACCTTTGCTTTATGGCAAAGTGCTCCATCATTCTGGAAAAGGCATTGTTGATCGCCAAACTGCTCTTGGACAGTTGGGAGAAGTTGCTCTTAGAGGACATTCTAGTACCATTTTTAATTCATGGCTGTGTTTTTAGGCAAGACTGTGAGAGAGACGTTTACCTTGGCTGAGAAGCAACCCCACACATAAATGGTTTCAGGATGCTTTACAGTTGGCATGAGACAAGACTGGAGGTAGCGCTCATCTCGTCTTTTCCGAATAAGCCGTTATCCAGATGTCCCAAACAATCGGAAAGGGGATTAATCAGAGAAAATGACTTTACCTCAGTCCTCAGTAGTCCACTCCCTGTACCTTTTGCAGAATATCAGTCTGTCCCTGATGTTTTTTTCTGGATAGAAGTGGCTTCTTTGCTGCCCTCCTTGAGACCAGGCCTTGCTCCAAGAGTCTCCACCTCACAGTGAGTGCAGATGCACTTACACCTGCCTGCTGCCATTCCTGAGCAAGCTCTGCACTGCTGGTAGCCCGATCCCGCAGCTGAAGCACTTTTAAGGGATGGTCCTTGCGCTTGCTGGTCTTTCTTGGGCATCCTGGAGCCTTTTTGGCAACAATGGAACCTCTCTCCTTGAAGTTCTTGATGATGCAATAGATTTTTGACTGAGGTGCAATCTTTCTAGCTGCAATACTCTTCCCTGTTAGGCCATTTTTGTGCAGTGCAATGATGACTGCACGTGTTTCTTTAGAGATAACCATGGTTAACAGAAGAGAAACAATGATGCCAAGCACCAGCCTCCTTTTAAAGTGTCCAACAGTGTCATTCTTACTTAATTATGACAGATTGATCTGCAGCCCTGTCCTCATCAACACCCACACCTGTGTTAATGGAGCAATCACTGAAACGATGTTAGCTGGTCCTTTTAAGGCAGGGCTGCAATGATTTTGAAATGTGTTTTGGGGGATAAAGTTCATTTTCTAGGCAAATATTGACTTAGCAAGTAATTGCTGTTAAGCTGATCACTCTTTATAACATTCTGTAGTATATGCAAATTGCCATTTTAAAAACTGAAGCAGTAGACTTTGTTAACATTAATATTTGTATCTTTCTCAAAACTTTTGGCCATGACTGTATATAGAAGTCCCCCAGGGGACTTCTACTAAAAGTTAAAGTTAAAATGTTGTTTTTTTTTTTATTAATAAAAATCTTCTCCCCTAAATAAAAGTAAAAATCACCCTCCTTTTCCCATTTTATAAATTTAAATAAATGAACAAACAAACATATTTGGTATTGCCGCGTGCATAATCACCAGTACTATTAAATTATCACATTCCTCATCTTGCACGGTAAACTGCTTAAGCGCAAAAAAAATCCAAAGTGTAAAATTGTTCATTTTTGGTTGCATCAAATCCAGAAAAAAGTGAAATAAAAAGTGATCAAAAAGTCGCAAATATGCAAACAGGGTGCCGATAGAAAGTACAGATCATGGAGCAAAAAATGACACCTCATACAGCCCTTTAGACCAAAAAATAAAAGCGGTATTAGGATGGGAAAAGAGCAATTTTAAACACATTTAGTTTTTTTTTAAAAAGGTTTTCATTTTTTAAAAGCCATCAAATAATATAAATGTTATACAAGTTACATATCGTTGGAATCATACTGATGTGAGAAACATAGATAACATGTCAGTTTTACAATAGTGTGAGCGGCGTAAACACAAAACTCCCTGAAATGAAAACAAATTCCTTTTTCTTTTCTTTTTTTTTTAATTTGATAACACAAATGATATTTTTCTGATTTTGCTGCATACTTTATGGGAAAATAACACCTGTCCTTGCAAAGTACAATTTGTGTCGCAAAAAATAAGGGCTCATGTGGGTCACTAGGTGAAAAAATGCAAGTGCTATGGTCTTTTAAACATAAAGTGGAAAAAGCAAAAGTGCAAAAATGAAAATTGGCTTTGACCTTAAGGGGTTAAAATGGCCCTATTGTGACTCTAAGGCTATATGCACACTTAGTAAGAGACGGGCCATTTCGTGACCCGTTCGGGTCACGGAATGGCCGGTCTCAGAAAAGATCATCCTGTCCGGTATTGCAGTAGCGGCTGGATGATCTCTAGTGTTGGGAAGCTGCTGGCTCTATAGTGTGCATTGACAGGGTTTTCTGCCCCGCTATTCAATGAATAGTTGACATGACTTCTCAGTTTTCTACAGCTCCACTAGGGATCCCGGCCAGAGTGTATACCATGTGTATTCACTCTGGCCGGGATTCCCTCTGCCTGCAGCACAACATAAGTTGTACCAATCACGGCATAGCAACAACGGGCGTGATTAGTATGGAACTTACATTGTGTGAACATGGCTTAATAGGGTCTCTATTTTTTTAAGTACAGGGCTGTATGGGGTGTCATTTTTTGCGCCATGATCTTTAGTTTTTTATTAACACCATAATTGTGTAGATGAGACATAATTGATCAATTTTTATTCATTTTATTTAAAAAATTTTTTTAATAAAGATAATCAATCCTGCCATTTTTTAACCGTTTTTTGTTTATGCTGTTGACCGTGCAGAACCAATATTGGTAATTTTATTAGATCGGACAATTATGCACGCTACGTTATATTATATGTTTAATTTTTTTATATGTTTTATTTATAAAATGGGAAAGAGGGGTGATTTATACTTTTATTGGAGCGGAGGGGCTATGCCATGTTTTTTTTAAAACTTTTTAAAATGTTTTTTTTTTTTTTTTTTACATTTCTTTTATGTCCCCTTAGGGGATTTTAACATTTTTACATTGGATTTCTTACACTGATCATTGCTACGCCATGGCATAGCATTGATCAGTGTTATCTGCTATCATTGCATAGAGCCTGCCTGTGCAGACTCTATACAGTGATCGCCGATCTGACTGCAGGGATGAAGGCAAGAGACCTCCAGCAGTCAGATACAACGATCAGAACCCACGTAGTCACGCTGCAGGGGTCCCGATCGGTCAGTCACAAGAGCACAGCTCCTGTCACTGATGTAAGTGCCGGGGCTAAAAGCGGGCTGCAGTGTGATTGCCATTAACAGTGAGGACCTGGCTGCACATAGCAGCCGGTCCCCACATGCTTTGAAGTGAGCTCAGCTCCTGAGCTCACTTTAAAGCACCGCCGGACTCCATGACGTACGGGTATGACATTGGTCTTTAAGTGACAAGATTTCATGACGTACCCGTACAGCATGGGTCCTTAAGGGGTTAAAGAGAAGTACCAAAGTTTAAAGGGAGGGTATCAGGGGTTAAAGTTTCTCTTAAAGGAAAGTCACTGTTAAAGGGGTGCTCTTTTGAAGCACTATGTATTTGGAAATGCAAATCTAGTTTAACTAGATTAACTAGATGAAGCTGACATGTTAAAAATCTGCTTGCTTTTGTGTGTTTTTTCTCCTCTATTTTTATTTAGCTTTAGTGATAATTGTAGTTTCACCAGGGGTATAAAACTATAAAATCATGTTATTATCAAACTTGTTCCAGTTAGCAGTGGGAGCAGATTATAGAAAGAAAGGGCTGCAGGAAAGACATAGATTGTTTTGCCTCAGTCACAGTCTATTGGCAGACAACAGCATGTAATCTGTAACCAGATTCTAATGACAATGGGGAGCAATTTGCCCCACAGCCTTACATATGTATTAAGCTAAAGCTTGAAACAGACATTTGTAGTGTGACAGACCTAATTTAAGTATGCATCGATGTCTTTCATATTGATACATATTTGTTACAACACAGTCACATGAAAATGTCATGATAGATGCAGGACCATGCTGCACAATGCTTTCTTTGGGAGTACAGTGAATGGAGTGCACTAAAGATTTTGTGTATGTCTAATCTAAACAGAATGCTTTTGTAAGAAGTGGTCTCTACAACACTAGTAGGCTATGTTCACACGTTTTTTTTTTAGCTCCATTTAAAATGTCCCTTTGAATCTAAAATAACCGCCATCTTTTAGCAGCCTTGCTTCCCCTTAGTGCAATGACTGGTGTTTGAACTACATAAAACAGTTCTGTGCCATAACCAACACTGTAGGAAACAAAAATAAAGACAGCGCTCCAATGGTGCAGACTCCTCAGAAAGCGTGGTGGGTACACAAAGTGTCATGGAAATGCTCACCTTTGATAGTTGTACAAAGATAAGGCAAAACTCTCCACAGCGCATATATAATATAGTGATCAGACCGCAGTGATCAGACTGCAACCAACATTGTGTGAATAACGTCCTATTCTTGGTCGTTAGTCCAAGTACTTCAAACTCTTATAATTAGTAAAGCAGGACATACACAAATCGCTTTTTTGAAAAAAACCTTTTTTTTTTAGAAATCTTGACAAGATACAATGATTCTTTAATGCAAACATATCACCACAGTGTTGCAGACGAGAGGCAGGCCTTTACGCCGCAGCGGCAATGCTCCTCATGTCCTCAGGTCCATAGAGTCTCTCACCCTCCAGGCGAAACCGGAAGTGACCAAACATGCTACGTTTCGGGATAAAACCTTTCTCAAGCTTGAGCCATATCAGCCATGACAGCTCCATCTAAACGGCTCACTAGCGGGCGCACGGCTCCGCTTTGAACTTCCCTACCCGACCTAGGACGTACAGTTTTGTCCTTGGTTGTGAAGGGGTTAATATTAATTTGCTTTGTTTTACAGACACAAACTAACTGTCCTGCTCAGAAAAGGGGAAACATTGCATTTTATCACTATTTTTATAACTTTAACCCTTTGAGGACCAGGCCCAAAATGACCCAGTGGACCGCGCAAATTTTGATCTTAGTGTTTTCGTTTTTCCCTCCTCCCCTTCTAAGAGCTCCAGCACTCTCAGTTTTCTATCTACAAGCCATGTAAGTGCTTGTTTGTTACAGGAATAGTTGTACTTTGTAATGGCATCTTTCATTTTACCATAACATGTATGATGGAATTCCAAATATATTATTTATGAAGATATAAATAGGTGAAAACGTAAAAAAGAATGCAATATGGTAACGTTTGGGGGGTTCCTATGTCTACGTAATGCACTATATGGTAACAGCGACATGATACTATTATTCTATAGGTCAGTCCGAACACAACCATATGCAGGTTACGCAGATTCTCTAATGTTATATATTTTTTTTTTATGAAATCCTTTTTTTTGGCAATTAAATATTAATAAAATGGGCCTATTGTGACACTTATAACGGTTTTATTTTTTCACCTACGGGGCTGCATGGGGTGTCATTTTTTCCGCCATGATCTCTAGTTTTTATTAATACCATATTTGTGAAGATTAGATATTTTGATCACTTTTTATTAATTTTTTTAAATATATAATGTAACATAAAATCGGTAATCTGCGCACTTTTTCCCCTCTTTACGTGTACGCCGTTTACCAATCACAATGATGCTTGTTATATTTTAATAGATCAGACAATTACGCACGCTACGGTATATTATATGTTTATCTATTTATTTATTTTTATATGTTTTATTTATATAATGGGAAAGGGGGGTGATTTCAACTTTTATTGGGGGAGGGGTTTTGGGGTAGTGTAATAGTGTTTTGAACTTTTTTTTTTTTTTTTTTTACACATTTGAAGTCCTTTTGGGGGACTTGTACATACACTACTTTGATTTTTACACTGATCATTGCTATGCCATAGGCATAGCATTGATCAGTGTTATCGGCGATCTGCTCATTGAGCCTACCTGTGCAGGCTTAGTATAGCAGATCGCCGATCGGACCGCACGGAGGCAGGTGAGAGACCTCCGGCGGTCCGTTTCAACGATCAGGATACCCGCCAAAAAATGCATTTTTTTCATGAAAAAGCAGTTTGAAGCTCTCCACTTTTTCTTCATGGTTCTCTTATGGAGTGGGGGGGGGGTTGAGGGTGATGAGGCACTAAAACAGGACAACAAAGAGGTAATTTACAGCTACATTACTGGGATACCTCCTCTGAAGTCAGCACTGACCTCTCTGACCTCTGAATACCAGCTTTCACACAGTTCCCGCTGTGTAATCCTTTGTTCTTTGCTCTCTTTTGGCAATTAATATACCTTCTCCCTCCTTCCCTCTCCCCTCTCCATAGGTTAGACAGGGATAATCTGATGTAAAAGAGTAGAGATTTACTGATACTGAGCAGTGAATGAGAGAGAGGAGGGAAGAGGGGACCTGGGGAAAGTCTTTTTGAATGCAGATAATGGCATACTTGCCTAATAAACCCAATTACAAAGTTTCTTAAAATCACCGGTACTATTGATTTCTGCAACAACAAAAAAAGATACAACACTTTAACCCTTAGAGGACCGTGCCAATTTAAATTTTTGCATGTTCGCTTTTCCCTCCCGGTGCTTAAAAGGCCATAGCACTTGCATTTTTTCACCTAGAAACCCACATGAGCCCTTATTTTGTGCGTCACTAATTGTACTTTGCAATGAAAGGCTGATTTTTTTCATAAAGTAAAAAAAACAGAAACCAGAAAAAAATTCAATATGTGGTGCAATTGAAAAAAATAGTAATGCCTTTTTGTTTTATTTGGGGTTTTTTCGTTTTTACGCCATTCGCCCTGGGGTAAAACTGATTTCTTATATATGTTCCTCAAGTTGTTACGATTACAACGATATGTAACATGTATAACTTTTATTGTATCTGATGGCCTGTAAAAAATTCAAACCATTGTTAACAAATATATGTTCCTTAAAATCGCTCCATTCCCATGCTTATAGTGCTTTTATTTTTTGGGGCTGTTTGAGGTGTCATTTTTTGCGCCATGATGTGTTCTTTCTATTGGTACCTTGATTGCGCACAAATGCGACTTTTTGATCGCTTTTTATTACTTTTTTCTGGATTTGATGCTACCAAAAATGCACAATTTTGCACTTTCGGATTTTTTTGCCGCTTAGGCCATTTACCGTGCGAATTCAGGAATTTGATTAATTAATAGTTTGGGCGATTACGCACGCGGTGATACCAAACATGTTTATTTATTTATTTTTATTTATAACATGGGAAAAGGGGGGTGATTCTGACTTTTATTAGGGAAGGGGGCTTTTTATTGATAATAACACTTCTTTTTTTTGTACACTTATACTAGAATCCCCCCTGGGGGACTTCTAGTATAAGTACACTGATCTCTCATACAGATCTATACTGCATAGATATGCAGCACAGATCGATGAGATAGGCACATTGATTGATCGGGTGCGGAGCCGGGATCAGTGCCATTAGGGCGCTGAGCCCCGGAGGTAACAAATGTGTGGATTGCTCCTCCTGGACAAGGTCCCGGAGGAGCGATCCACCCCACTAGAAACCAGGGAACTTTGACAGCTGCATCTGATTACTTTTTTTAGCGGGCACGATGATCGGACTGTGCCCGCTAATAGCCGCGGTCCCGGGCTATGAGCACCACCCGGGACTGCGGCGGTTAAGAGCGCATGGAGGCGGAAGGGTTAAATTATGGATTTTATTATACGAAGGTATTATTCTTAAAATATTGCATAGCATTCATAGTGCATAAAGTGTGCTCTTATTTCATGCTTTTAGAACCTTTTTCATTACTTTAAATGTTGAGTAAATTAGCACTTTAATGTGTAGTGATGTATATCAGTACATCAGTATGTATATGTCTGTATATCAGTTACTATTACTTCACTAGGCCGCCATGACCCTTGTAGCAGATCTGCTTATAGAGTTTGCCTCATGCAATCTCTACTAGCAGAGCACAGATTAACTTGATTCATCCAATGCCAACGTATTACACAAATTAGTATAATCAATTTAATGATCACTCATAAAAGTCCCCTTGGGGGAATCAAAATTATAAAAATAAATAAATAATAATAATAATAATAATAATAATAATAATCTCCAGCCCATCTCCATTTTTTAAATAAAAAAGGGTAAATAAAAATAAACATTTTTGGTATCACTACATGCAGAATTCACACACTAAAATTAGTGTTGATCGAACTGTTCGAGAAAAGTTAAGTTCAAGTCGAACATCTCGATTTTCTCAAACTCAAACCGAACCGAACATTTTACTGTTCGTTCGAGTTAGCGTTTGAGTTCGAGTTAGTGTTCGAGCGCCAGCCAATTAGTGCAGAGCAGAAACATCATTGCTGAGGTGTAGGGGGTCTCATTGGCTGCTAAAATTACATGACCATGTCACATAAAAGTTACTGTATCGTGTTCTGGGCGCCATTTTCTCCTCATTCAGCATTGTGTATGGATGGCATTCTCAGTGAACAATTGTCTGCCTGCACGGTGATAGTTTGATTAGTGCTGTGCTGTGTTCTGGACACCATTGTCTACTCACTCACTCACTGTGCTGTACAAACTGCTATTGCACTGTATCATTTCCCTGCATGTAGCCATTTTGATTAGTCCCTATGCAGCTTTCTGGATGCCATTGTCTCCTCACTCACTTTTCTGTACAGACAGCTATCTGACAGGAAAAATACAAAATAGTAGACATCTGTTAAACAGTGATTAAACGTACATCTCATTTGTTTACATGCATTTCTTGAGTTATTACAGCTCTATTCCTATAAGCTAAAAAACGTTCCTCCGTCCGTCAGGAAAAATACAAAATAGTAGACATCTGTTAAACAGTGATTAAACGTACATCTCATTTGTGTATGTGCATTTCTTGAGTTATTACAGCTCTATTCCTATAAGCTAAAAAACGTCCTCTGTCCGTCAGGAAAAATACAAAATAGTAGACATCTCTTAAACAGTGATAAAACGTGCATCTCCTTTGTGTACGTGCATTTCTTGAGTTATGACAGCTGTATTGCTATCAGCTGACATACGTTCTTTGTCCGTCATAAAAAAAATATGGAATACTTCACATCTGTTATACTTAGTAATTAATTGTACATCTGATATGTGTACGTGGATTTATCAAGAGTGGGTAGATCAGTAGTTTTTTTCTTTTAGTCCTATAAAGGGCTCCAATATGAAAGGTCTATATGCACACTTCACTCTTTAAACAAAAACAAAAATGGTATGAGGGGAAAGATGTTAAAAAGAAACCCCCATACAACAGATAGATGCAAGACCAAATATAAGAAAATGATTGTTCTTTATTAAATATATTTAAAAAAAAAAATCAACAATAATAAAATACATATAATGGGAGCTGGAGCCTATACAAATGACCCGGTGACCCGATTACATAATATCCGGTTTCGCTGGGGACACACAGGACGGCTTTTAATTTCAAGCATGCAGTGGCACACGTGTGGTGATATGTACCTGATTGGTCTAATGGGATATAAAAAGAGAGAACTCAGTACTTGTGACATCACCCTTGATAAAGCAATACGCGAAATGCGCGTCGGGTGAGTGGTGTAGTGGTTACATGTGCAAGGGACACACTAGGATATAATGTATATTGATTCCTGACGTGATCCATTTACCATTATCCACTGTGAGTTACATTACTTGCCCTATATATGCCCAGTGCCCAGTATATATGTATGTAAATTACCTATTGATTTGTATTTATTTTCTTGTGTATCATGTAACATAATTCACTCCTATCCATAGTGTTGTTGGGGATTTGTATAGGATTCAGCTCCCATTATATGTATTTTATTATTGTTGATTTTTTAAAATATATTTAATAAAGAATAATTTTATTATATTTGGTTTTGCATCCATCTGTTGGATGTTTTTTTTTTAACATCTTTCCCCTGATTCTTTTTTTTTTTTTTTTTAATCTTCTATCTAAGATTTCTTTCTCAATGCTTTTATTGAATAAAAATGCAGTAGGAGTGTACAAACATTAGGAACGGGCATTCCGCTCCTTCGTAGAACCACATATAATAACAGAGAGTATCACCAACATAAGCGAATAATTACAATTCAAGAAAATAAACTCTGGTCGTACATGTTACTGCAAACGTACAATCTTTTAGTGTACCAACATAACACAAAAGAGCAAAAATAAAAAGGAGTGAAACACCAAAGGAACTTGGAGAAGAGATCAGTAAAGAAGGGAGGGGGAGGAGAAAGAAGAAAAGGGGGGGGGGAGTGCCAGCACAGTCCAAATAGTGGAGAAAAGATTTTTTTAGGAGGAGAGAGATACATTTTGAGCTCGATCATGTTGCGATACAGCTCGGTTTTTGTAAGAGGGCAAGTCCAAGAAGGTCATCCACGGGAACCATAGCTTGGCCGTGGGTTGGGGTTTATTGTGGAACTCTGCCTTGAGCTCCTCCATTCTCTGCAACCGTAGAACCTCCTCAAACCATTCGGTTATTGTAGGAGGGGTTTCCGACTTCCACCTCCTAGGTATCACTGTTTTAGCTGCAAGCAGGAGGAATTTAACAAGTCCCTTTTTAGGCTTAGCTATGGACCTCGGCAAAATCAATAACAAGAGCGTGGCAGGATCGTTAACCAAGGCTATTCCTGTATTTTCTTGTATAATGGAGACCACTTCTGCCCAGAAACCCTGTAGGCTGTTACATCCCCACCATATGTGGGACATTGTCCCCCTAGCTATCCCACATCTCCAGCAGGTTCTATCTAAGATTTCATATCTATCTTGTGAACATTGTGAGAAGGGGAGATAGAGGTAGTGCACAAGGTAGTGCTTCCAACAAACAGAAGTGTTGTACATGCACAACTCAATATAAATGATGGGTGCTAAATGGTAAGCATATAAACCAATATAACTATACCAAAGAAACAGCTATGCCAAATTCATAAACCATAGCCCACCAAGTAATGTAATAAATAAAAGTACTTTATTATAACAGGTACAATATTAGATATTAATGATCCCACAAACTTAAAAACAATTAAAATGTATAGCACACAAGGGGGTACCCGGTATAGTACCACCCACAATGACACCCCAGTCTAAGTGTTTCAACCACCCTGTATAAGTAAAGTGCACGTGCAGTGTATTAATAATCAATTGTAAACCTAATTTACACCAACAATCCACAATACCAATAAATATAAATACTGTAAGCAATATCACCTAATGAATAAAGGCACTGTTTTAAAGACAATAAAGTGAAAATCAGATAAAATGATAATAAATATAAGCCCAAAAAGCAATATCACCTTATGAGTAAAGTGAAAATCAGATCAAATAATAAGATACCACCATAAGTACACAAGCAACGGGGTGGTGATGGGGTGTCAAGGGAAAGAGCCCCACGCGTTCCGCCCACCCAACCGGACTTCCTCATTATCTGTTAGATGTATGTTCTTAAAGCTAAATTTTAGGCTATGAGTTCTTCCATGTTTACAGTTTAATCTTCTGGAGGATAAATACGGTTTCTCCTACATATAGGTGTCAAAATTAACCCGGACATATCCCATTGAGAGGTGTCCTCTGCCTTCATTTCATTTTGTAGCTGCTTCAAAGGCAGAAGCCAGCAGCTTGGTAACGGCCACTTTATCGGCTGTTTTTCTATCTTCAATTTGAAATCACATCAAAAGAACAGACAGTGAAAATGCAGCATGGTCATAGTGATGCTTTAGAACATCCTCACACTCTCACAGTTCTCTTCTGTATTTTAGGTACACATAGTAACAGATATTCATTTCATTAATTTCCTTTAGAAAGTCAGAGAGTTGAGTATGATTCTCTAGTGTGGTTAATGACTCATCAAATTCAATCTTTCACCTATTTTATTTTATTTATTTTTTTTATTGAATCAACTTGAGTACTTGAGGCACCCCCTGGCAACAGGCTAGGGATATCTGGCTATTCCCATGTTTTGAGACTCGCAACCGAGGCTCCACAAACTCCTTTTTTGCATATTTAAATTTTGGGTGCATCAGTGGAAACTCTTGACTGAGTACTTCATTGGAATTGTTTCACTGATCTCCTTGAGCTCAGTGATTGCTGTGTTTTGCAATTTGAATACTCCCATACATACCTCCCAGACCAGACGGCTTAGGATAGGTTCTCACAGCGATGCTTTTAGGAAAAGAACGGACACTGATTGCAATGAAATCATCGTTCGTTCTTTTGTGCAGTGGCGGCATTGAACTGAATTCAATGCAATGCCGCCCACTGTGTGCAGACATTGTTATTTTAACGTCCGTTCTTTAGAACGGGTGTTAAAATAATAAACATGCCTTATATTGCCGGCTGCTATTCACCGAAACAGTGTCCGGAAACAATAGCTGTTCACACAATGTAAAGTATGGGTGGCAGCTGTACTTTACATTGTAGTTAATAGTTAGTTGAATTGTGGGCACACCCAACGGTGCCCACATTTCAAATGTAAAAAGATAATGTTCCTGTGGCTGATACAGGAACATTATCACCTACAGGAACGTGCCAAACTCTGTCCGGCATCCAGCAGTAAAACATACAATGTGTGAACGTAGCCTTATAGTACATTATGGCAACAATGAGAGGCTATTTTATTAAGCAGGCAGCCCTTTCAAAAAGGTTAGGATGGTTACATAGGCAAAATAAGTAACTTAAAAGCTAAATAAGCAACAAAGAGCCCAAGAAATATCCACACTTAATAACCAATAAATGACATGACTTGCAGGCCGATGCATATAATTTGGATCTGCATACACTTAAACTTACCTACTGGCAGGTTAACAAACAAACACGTGAATTCATTAACAATGTAGCCTCAGAATAAACCTCCCATCATAAAAAAAGAAGCTACAATGTTGCAGACAAAACCTGTCAGAGGCTTGTTTACATCAGCCGTCTCAGAAGGGAGGCAGGAAATAGGGGGAGACAAAGAAAAGCTTACACAGATTTTTGTGTTTTCAGCAGAAAGCAGCAGCTCAGAACTGGAAGAAAGAGACTAAATAGATAATAAAGTATGGAAGGAATTGTTAGTCTCACCATGGTCAGCAGCACATCAAAAGTTAAGTTTGAGTGGACTACCACTTTAAGTATATTAACCCCTTTATAGCCGACGGTCATTGATGCAAGGGTGTCTAGGTCATAATAAAAGGGGCACTCCCAACTAGAGGTAGGGGAAAAAAAACAGCTGCAGAAGAAAGTAGCATTGCTTACTTGTCTGACCCAGTTCTGAAACTACCAAAAATCCATTGGTTTTGGGATCTTAGTTCTGTATTTTGTGCCTTTACTTCCTGGTTGAGCAGTTGCTCAGTACTACAAGTTCATCACCCTGTCCATTCTCGGCCCAAAGCTGTTGTATAGCAACTAGGTTGTGTTAACACATTGCAGTTTCATTATGTTACTGCATTATTTCATTGCAGTACTTTTCAATATTGCATCATCTGCAGTCCTGCATCAATTTCATTGTATTCCCACCCACACAGCATGCAATTCAACATACTGTAATGCTGATAATAGAACAAAATAAAGAACTGTATTGTATTGGGGGCTTATTTTATACATTTTTTTAAAATATTTTTTTCTAGTTACATATGCAATCATTGGATTGAATACAGTATGCTGATTAATGCTATGCCATAGCATAGCATTGATCAGTACTATCGGCGATCTTCTATTAGACTCTATTAGAAGATCGCCTATCCAAGAATATGTAGTTGCTATAGATCACAGCGTTTTGGGGATAGTCACAGGCAGCTGCGTGACTGCAGCTGCCTGTCATTACCTCCGGCAACGCTGATGTGGGAGGGACTGTTGACATTGGAGCAGTCCCGCACACATTACAAGCCCCTTCAATGCAGGAACGTATATATATACATTCCTACTGCATGTGGCATGTGAAGTAGTAACATATATTTTACCGATTGTGGGTGTGAAGGGGTTAATCAATCTCCTCAATTATACTAACCCTCAGAATACAAATAACATGTCAGTTTTACTGTAGCTTACATGGTATAAAAATAAATTCTGCCCCACAGAAATTGGCAAAAGGACATTATTTTTTTTTACCCCACAGTGTGTGTGTGTGTGTGTATATATATATATATATATATATACAGTATATATATATATATATATATATATATATATATATATATAAATTTTTTTGCGCTAGAAAGTATAATTGGTCTCACAACTAACTAGTCCTAATATGTCTCTGTAGATGAAAGCAATAAGTCTTATGGCTTTTTAGATGAGCTTGAAAAGAGGAAAACACAAATGTAAAAGTAAAGTCTTACATTTTGATAAATCACAAGACAGCACACAAATGAATAATAGGTCCTTTTTTTCTCAGTAGAATTCACTGTAAAGAATTGTTTCCTTCATGAGACTTTTTCATGTTTTATTATGTAATACACAAAATCACACTGATATGAGTTTTTCTGTTGATCACTGTAAAATCCTAATTATACCTCTACAGTGATTTACAGTGATTATAAGTACCAAAATGACTGCATATTATTTACCCCTGCTGCTGTAACATACTGTACTCATCATCATTCTACTATTGATTGGCTTCAGATGGCTCAGATTTCTAATGCTCATGGCTGACATGATGACCCATCAGCACCCTGCAATCACATTAGGAAGGCAGTAGAGTGGAAGCCCTTTCTGTTTTAACCACTTAGATGCTTCAATCGTTTTTTTTTTTTACATCTAATAGGGTTAAATGGTTACCTCTGATCCAGCCATTACAGCAGACTGTCAGCTGTAATGTCTGCACAAGCATACGTGACTCTAGCTCTGATATTGATTACATTATCTACTTTTCAAAACTAAACTGATAAAATCTGAGCATTAGGATAGAGTTCTTGAAAATAAATACTCTTTCTTTTTTTTGCAAAAAGAGCAAGAGCATATTGCAATATGTCCATTTGCCTAAATATATGACAATCGTTGAGGCAACTTGCCAGCATATTTTTCTTGCAGATGTTAAAGCAAATATAATATTGTAACCACTGAAATCAATTATTGATTATGGTAAAAATTAGATAGGAGCAAAGTTTTGAAAACTCAGTTTGTCAGGTTCACAAATTTTTGGTGTATAATTCACAAACTTGTATGCCGAACCTTATTGAACTGCACAATTTTGGTGCATAACCTACCTTTTCACGCTTTCCCAAAGTCCACTTCCTTGTCGCTGTTCCTCCAGCCGGTTCAGCCAATCACTGGCTGCGTCACTGTCCTGTTTCAGTCAGTCACTAATTTGCTGAGTGGCTGTCACTTTAGAGATATGAATTACAGCTTGTTAGCCAATCAGTGACTAACTGAGATCGGACAGTACAACAGCCAGTGATCGGCTGAGCAGGATGACACTCTTGTCTGGAGAGTAAAAAGCCCTCTCAGCTAATCACTGGCCACGGAGCAGTCCTATCTCAGCCAGTAATTGGCTGAGTGGGCATGGAACAGGACACTTGAAGAGCGCATACAGGTGAACATATTTTTTTCTTTTTATAAATTCTTAAAATTAAGCCTGCTAAAATTTGTTTTGTGAAATAAGCAAATTTTTGCAAAGTTTCCAGAGAATCCAGTTTTGCTCATCCTTAGTAAACATAATTGATTTAGGTACTCCAAAGATTTTGGAACTGCAAACAGTTCTTGTTAATACTTAACAACTAGTGTTAAGCGAGAGTGGTGGATAGAAGCCTAGTGGGTTGGGAAAAGCAATTTTCGGATTTAAATGGGGACATATGGGAACAATAATATATGGGTAAAATATGGGTAAAATTTGAAATTTGTTGTATGTAATTTAATCTTCTGTGTATACTGCTTTAAGGATGTAATGCTTTAATATCTTGTTAAAATAAATATATTTTTTTTAAAAAGTGTTAAGCGAGCACTTAAATGTTCATGTGCTAGTTATTTGAGTTAAGCTTTTTGCAATGCTCGAGTGCGAAAGAGCTCAATTGAAATCAATGTGAGACTTAAACATTTAAAAAAGTGCCCCTGCTTGGCAGATCAGCAGATGCCTGGATAACCTAGTACATTTGTTTGCTCAATTTTTTGTATATGTCATCTCTTTAAGGCATATTTAATTAGATATACAAAAAGGAAGAAAAAATTTAATAGGTTTTTGCATGACACATTAGAACTTCAGTGGTATTTCTAAAATTGAAAACATCCTGGCGGAGTTCTAATGTGTCTTGCAGAGACCAATTCAATTTTTCTTTCTATTTTTTTGTGTATTTCCTTTGAACATTTCTCCAAGGGACTAAATATGCAAAAAAATTAAGGAAAAAATGCAATAGGTAGCTATACTTACCTGTCTGAGCTTCACCTGATGCCCTCTGGTGCCAGCTCAAGTCCCTTGCTCATTAACAGCAGGCTCAGCCAATCATTCCTTGTCTGGCTAGTACAGGGTGTCAAAGCTTAATTTGTCAATTTTTTTGTGAGCGCACAGATGATGTGTTTAGTGTGACAACTGGAGTCGTGGATCCACTGAACCACCACTAGCAATGGCGTAAGCCGCACCAGGGAGCATAATCTATCAGGCTGCTGGTCTTCACCAGAGGTCACTGCAAGGCGGGATGGATTTGCTGCACCAGGTGATCCTAAGGTTGCTACCCCTGGCTTGGCTTGCTAGTGGTTGCAGGAGAGGTGCGGCTGGTGACACATAGGCAGGACAGCAAGCAGGAATCTCAGTAAGGAATCATGGACAGGAACCAGGAATCAGTCAGAAATCATGAACAGGAATCAAGAGCAGGAAAGCTGGGACATCAATGCTGGGGTAGGCAAAGAGGCAAAGATGCGCGACTAGCATGCGGGGATGCGTGAACCAGGAAGAGAAGCTGGAAGCAGGAATGCAGACGGTTAAGGCACCCAAGAGATGTAAAGAGATGTGGCACCAGGCCCCAGCATATTGAATGCGGAGACTGTATAGTGCAAGGACCCTGGAGAGTGGGTACCACAGTGGCCCCAAACGTGGTTTGCCACCGCTTCCTTGACAGTACCTCCCCTTTGGCCTCCCCCTCCTTGCTTGCAAAAATCTCTTTATGAGCTCCCAATCCAGAATGTTAGTTTTAGGCTCCCAGGACCTCTCATCAGGACCCCGAAACTCTACCAGTCGACTAAAAAGGACAGTTTCCATGTAACTGTCTATATAGCTAGAATGTCTTGACAATATAGACGTCATAGGTGACTGCTTGCCGAGGAGAAGAGATGGTATTCGAAAAGCGTTTGAGGATCAGTGGCTTTAGGAGGGAGACGTGAAAGGAATTCAGGATTTGCATGGTAGGTGTCAGAACTGGCAGGTGTAGACAAGACAAGAGACAGTGGGCCCTAGATCTGAACCCACCCACTGTCACCTGCCTACTTGCCTCAGTCGACCCTAGGCGGTCGCGGACAACCACGAAGACGTTCCCTACGCTACGTAAGTAAACACACAGAACAGTACAGACAGACGAACACAATAAAAAGTAATGGAACAAGCCAGGTCAAGAAACACAGGCAACGAATACAAAATCAGCAACACAACGGGATAGTCAAAGGTCAGGCTGAGGTCAGAACACGGGTATGTCAGTCAGAAAAGGAATAGGAAGGGGTTCGCAGGAGTAGGACAAGGGGAGCTGGGACCAGGAGTGAACCTAATTAACCAGCACTGGAACTCTGCCTTTGCTTTGCTTTATACTGAGCAAGAGCCCGGTCCGGATCCTCATTGGACCGGCGCTCTGATTCTCCAGGCTGCAGACAGGCAGAGAAACCAGTCAATCACAGAGACCAGACAGGTGTAAAATCAAGTCCAGAAGCTTCTCAGCTTAACTCCTGCATTGCCAGAAGCTGAGAAGCAATCGGTTGTGGCACACAAAAGCAAAACATCAGGCCCAGTTCAGACAAGGCTACTGCAGATTCCTGACAGTAAGAGGTAGACAGATTTTGTAGGCCACTGGGTTGATGCGTTTCAGCACCGTAAATTGTCCAAGAAACCAAGGGTTTTAATTGTACGTTGGAATTAGTGTAATTGACCAATTAAGGTCACACTGCATTTTTAAATTTCACAATGCTGGCGCACATGCCCTAGGAGGTGGTACCACGCATGCCAGGCAGAGAAGCTGGAAGCAGTAACAGGGATGGTTAAAGCAACCCAGGGGCCAAAGGAGATGCAGCGCCTGGCTCTAGCACATTAAAAATCTGCATAATAACTAAAAATGATTAATATTGAATGTAAATAGCAAACATGCTTTATTTCCAGTTCTCTGTTCATTTAGATTTTGAAAATTATAGTAATTATATAATTATTAGTGGCATCTTAAGCAAAATGTGTATCTCCTGTACTTCTGCTGTTTTCCACTCTGCTGACTTCAAACAGACTGAAGGGGCTGGGAATCCATCTTTATGAGATGGAAATATCGCTTTAAATAGAGTGTATGGACAGAGCTTATTAACCCCTTAAGGTCAAAGCCAATTTTCGTTTTTGGGCTTTTGCTTTTTCCCCTTTTTGTTCAAAAGGCCATAGCACTTGTATTTTTTTAGCCCTTATTTTTTGCGACACCAATTGTACTTTGCAATGACAGACTTTATTTCCCCATAAAATGTGCAGTGAAACCGTAAAAAAATCTTTTGCGCTGTCAAACTGAAAGAAAAAGGAATTTGTTTTAATCTCAGGGAGTTTTGTGTTTACGCCGTCTCCGTATGGTAAAACTGACATGTTATCTATGTTCCTCACATCAGTACAATTACAATGATATGTAACTTGTATAACTTTTATATTATTTGATGGCTTTTAAAAAATGAAAATAAAAAAAAAAAAAATGTTTAAAATCGCTCTTATACTACTTTTATTTTTTGGTCTATGGGGCTGTGTAACGTGTCATTTTTTGCGCCATGATCTTTTCTTTCTATCAGTACCTTGCTGACACATATGTCACTTTTTGATCACTTTTTATTATTTTTTTTCTGGATTCAATGCAACCAAAAATGTGCAATTTTGCACTTTGGATTTTTTTTCGCTTACGCCATCTACCGTGCATGATCAGGAATGTGATAATCTAATCGTTCAGGCAATTACGAACGTGGCGATACAAAACATGTTTGTTTATTTGTTTACTTATTTATATTTATAAAATGGAAAAAGGAGGGTGATTTGGACTTGTATTAGGGGAGAGGATTTTTTATTAATTAAGAAAAAAAAAACATTTTTACTTAAATTTTTACGTTAACTAGAAGTCCCCCTGGAGGACTACTATATACACAGCATTGATCTCTCATACAGATCAATGCTGTGTATATACACAGCAATGATCAGTTAGATCGGTAATACATTGCTCTGGCCTGCTGCAGATCAGAGCAATGTATTGCCGAGCCGGGATCAGCATCATTGGGTCGCTGAGGCCCGGCCCAGCCATAAGAATGGATATCCCGTTGGGACCCCTCTCTGAACTCCTCTTGCATCGCCATGACATACCAGGTACGTCATGGGACGCAAAGGGGTTAAAATGAAATTATGGATCATTTAGCCTTATGGAAAGTAAAATAATTCATTTTTGTTTGTTTTTTAAATTTTCCTATGTTAAAAAGTTGTAGAAATTGCATCTTACCAATGCTGATTATCAAGCGTAACTTTAGAAAGTTTTTTTTATCTGGATTATTATCTATTTAGAGTAATAATAATAATTGTATACAAATATTATAACATTGGTGGTCTGTAAATAATACTATAAACTTCTAAATTACTCATTTTAGTTTTTTTCAAAGATCATTGCATTCAGGCAAATGGACTAACTCTCAATAAAATACATTTTGTACTTTGATAATTTTGTTCTATAGCCATTCCTGTTTCATATGCAAGAGCAAATCCCAACATATCAATGATATAACATGATGCTGGGTTCAGATTTATTAGTGAAGACAACAATTAAATGTATTCTTTACTCCAGAGGAAAGTTGAACAGACATCACTTTCTTTCATCATTTAAAAACAATTAGCTATATTTTGGTCTATAACACTTTCTGGGCAAAGCACCAAGTAACATGTCTGACTTACTAATGCAGGAAGACGTAAATATCACTTACAACCTAATGGTTTCCTAAGACTTAAAACCACTTATTTGTTAACCAACAAAGTTTAACTAGGTCTCAGTTGTTCTGTTGAGTGATATTGGAATGACCTGATGGGAAAGTTTAAATATATTTCACTTTAGTTAAACTTTCTTTTTCATGCTTATTTTGATTTTCTTTTTCCTGGTTGTAACATCCCAGTTACTGGGAATAAACTAATAAAAACAGGGAACTAGGAGAGTGGGGGCAGTAGTGGTGGAGAGGCAATAGAGGTGAGTGTAGCCTGTTTGCTCTTCTTACAAGACTCCTAGAAATGTAGGTTGTTTATGCCTGAAAGATCCCTTTAAATGCTAACTGACATTTTTTTTATCAATTCAGTCAATTGTTTTCATTTAAAGGGTATTTATCTCTAAGTTGGCAACTAAATAAAATGCAACCCTTTCGATGTTTAGTTGCCTTTGTCCTAGCATCACCATACAATTGTATTTATAGCGGTAGTGCAAGAAGTGGTAGAGCAGTTTTGCGTAGCTCCTTGTACTACAGCTAAAATAAAACTGTGATACAAGGATGTGCACAACTTCAAGCATCTGATCAGTGGGGATGCTAGCAGTATAGCATCTGCCTACCTAATTTTAATGGCTTATCCTAAGGATAGGCCATCAATTTTTACAGGCTGGATAAACCCTATAAGTAGCATTTTGGCAGCAGTTTATAACCTTTAAATATTTAACTTTTTAACATTTGGGGATGAAGTTGAGTAATCATGATTATCTATTGCTTTGCAGCTAATGGACACCAACTGTGTTCCACTACATGAGTTTAATTGTGACATAGATCTAGATGGTTTGGCCTCCGGTTATTAGAATATCAATGATTTCTAGTATTTTACCATTATTGCGCAGATTAAATGAAAAGTACTTTGAGATAAAGATTTTTCCTTTTTTAATTACATATGCATAATGCATATTTTACATAGAAAAACCTGTCATTATTACACTAAAAACATTTAATGTACTGTGAGACAGTGACAGGGATGGTGGTTGGGAATCCCTATATCTCCCCGAGATACCTGTCATATGTAAACACTAAGTTCCAGAAAGTTCTTACCCCATACAGGAAAAGCTGGGTGAGATATGGAGGAATCCAGGAAAACTAAAACCCATAGCAAACTACTTGCTATGGGACTGTTTTGTAGTGGCTGTAAATGGGCCTAGATTTTTATGGAATGACAGGCAGGTTGGTAGTGGGGCCTGTCATTTCCTTTCTGGCCAGTCCAGGTTTTCGTGTCAGCCCAGGTGCTGGAGGCCACTCATCACAGGTCTCATAAGGGGAGGAACAGAGTGTATAGAGCTGTGGCTGTGCTTGGATGTCTCTCCTTGCAGTGGAAACGGGCAGGGCTGCTAAAGCTTAAGCTGGAATTTTGACCCATACCGGTATTTTGCCAACTTGTGTCGTTTTATGTTGGATGACTGGTAGCCAGTTACTTGAATCGGCAGGATTTGCTGTGTTAAAGTGACACTGTCGCCCCCTTTTGTGCATTCTGACATCTCTACACAGATGAAAAGGGTAAATTTAGCAGTTTTCACACCTTATTTTATATCATACGTCATGGTGCTTGTTCAAGTAAAAAGTGATCTTTTATGAACTGCAGATTGTGTTAAGTAAGCGGGGCCTCGCGGCATTAGCACCACTAAGCCCCACCCACAATGTCACCATTGGCCCCGCCCCCTTGGCGGGCATTGGTGTGCCGACCTAGAGGGGGTGGGGCCGAGACCTTTAGGCCAGCCTGTTCCAATGGCTGGTGAGGGGACGGGGCCAACTGTGGTGTTGTGGGTGGGGCTAAGTGGTGCTAATGCCGCAAAGCCCCGCCCACTTAACATAATCTGCAGTTGATAAAAGATGACTTTTTACTTGAACAAAACCACTAAATTTACCCTTTACACCTGTATAGAGATGTCAGAATGCAAAAAGGGGGTGACAGTGTCACTTTAAGTTAGAGCTCAGGATCAGGATTTATTTTATTTTGTGCCTGTATGTAAGGACTGAATTTCTTTTGGCATCAATAAACAAACAGGGGCATCCTTGTTTTATACAAGTTTGTGTCACTGTCTCTGACTGCCGTTCCTGCTGTCTGCCCTGCTCTACTGAATTAATCTTCCACAGTACATATGTAAGATAACCTCAATTATACACACTGAGAATAGCATTAGGGCTTATGCACACATATACAGGATCCACATATTGAAAAGATACTGACTGCACAATCTTGCATAGATTATACACAATGCTGTAGGTAATATTGTAGTAACCCAGGGGTTGCCAGGTGGAGTTTAGCTGGTATACCGCTGAGGCACTTGTCATGGTAAGCAGGACTAATATTTGACCACCCCCGGACGTACTAACAGACAGCTTTTTTTTGTTTGTTTGTTTAGAACAGGTGTAGGTGTGGTGTAGGTACAGCAGATCTACAGAATCCAGCAGTTCAACTTAACCAGAAAAAACGCACCACCAATAAAGAAATATAATAATAATAATATAATCAAATAATTTTATTAATAAAATCACAATGAAAAAAATAAATACCATTAACAATGATCAGTCAATGAGCAGTCATGGATTATTGTTAATGGTATTTATTTTTTCATTGTGTAATTTTGAAAGGTTCAGCATTTCTTTATTGGTGGTGTAACTTCAGCGCTAGAACCCATTTTGACCATGGTGCTTTTAATACGAATTCCCCTATACAGTGCATTAATGAATATGCTTGTTTAGGGGATCTCTGTTTACTATATTTTGTTGTACATTAACCAGGAAAATGTTTAACTCTTAACTCTTTAATGACCAGGAAAATTTTCGTTTTTCCGTTTTCATTTTTTTCTCCTCATGTTTAACCCTTTAAGGACCGGGGCAATTTTTATTTTTGCAATTTAGTTTTTTCCTCCATGTGCATAAAAGGCCATAGCAGTTGCATTTTTTCACCTAGAAACCCACATAAGCCCTTATTTTTTGCGCCACTAATTGTACTTTGCAATGACAGGCTGAATTTTTGCATAAAGTACACTGCAAAAGCAGGAAAAAATTCAATGTGTGGTGAAATTGAAAAAAAAAACACATTTTGTGTTTTTAGTGGATGTGTGTTTTTACATCATTCGCCCTGGTGTAAAACTGACTTGTTATATATGTTCCACAAGTCGTTACGATTAAAACGATATGTAACATGTATAACTTTTCTTGTATCTGATGGCCTGTAAAAAATTAAAACCATTGTTTACAAATATACGTTCCTTAAAATCGCTCCATTCCCAGGCTTATAGCGCTTTTATCCTTTGGTCTATGGGGCTGTGTGAGGTGTCATTTTTTGCGCCATGACATGTTCTTTCTATTGGTACCTTGATTGCGCATATACGACTTTTTGATCGCTTTTTATTAAAATTTTTCTGGATTTGATGCGACCAAAAATGCGCAATTTTGCACTTTGGGATTTTTTTGCGCTTACGCAGTTTACCGTACGAGATCAGGAATGTGATTAATTAATAGTTTGGGCGATTACGCACGCGGCAATAGCAAACATGTTTGTTTATTTATTTATTTATTTTTATTAATAACCTGGGAAAAGGGGGGTGATTCTGACTTTTATTCGGGGAGGGGGCTTTTTATTAATAACAACACTTTTTTTTTTACTTTACACTTATACTAGAAGCCCCCCTGGGGGACTTCTAGTATAAGTGCTCTGATCTCTCATTGAGATCTCTGCAGCATAGATATGCTGCAGAGATCCATGAGATCGGCACTCGTTTGCTTTCGGCTGCTGCAGCTGGAAACAAACGAGTGCCGAGTCGGGGACGGCGCCATCTTGGAGCGGTCCCCGGCCGGCTTCAGTTACCGAGATCGCTCCTCCGGGATAACATCCCGGAGGAGCGATCTCCCCACTAGACACCAGGGATGACGCTGCGTCCGGTAATCGGATGCAGCTGTCAACTTTGACAGCTGCTTCCGCTTACTGTATTAGCGGGCACGGCGATCGGACCGTGCCCGCTAATACCGGCGGTCCCGGGCTACAAGCGGCCCCCGGGACCGCCGCGGTTCAGAGCGGGGTCGCCACGCGGCCCCGCTCTGAACGTCCTTACCGACCGCAGGGCGTAAATTTACTCCCGCGGTCGTTAAGGGGTTAACCTCTTAAGGATGGAGCCCATTTTCATTTTTGCATTTTCATTTTTTCCTCCTTGTGTTTAAAAGGCCATAGCACTTGCATTTTTCCACCTAGAAACCCACATGAACCCTTATTTTTTGCGTTACTAATTGTACTTTGCAATGACAGGCAGAATTTTTGCATAAAGTACACTGCGAAACAAAAAAAAAAATGATGGTGAAATTGAACAAAAAAACACATTTCTTTTATATATATATATATATATATATTTTTTTTTTTTTTTTTTTTTTTTTTTTTTTTTTACGCCATTCACCCTGGGGTAAAACTGATATATAACATGTATAACTTTTCTTTTATCTGATGGCTTGTAAAAAATTCAAACCATTGTTAACAAATATATGTTCCTTAAAATCACTCTATTCCCATACTTATAACGCTTTAATCCTTTGGTCTATGGGGCTGTGAAAGGTGTCGTTTTTTGCGCCATGATGTTTACTTTCTATCGGTACCTTGATTGCGCATATACGACTTGATTGCTTTTTATTACATTTTTTTTCTGGATTTGATGCTTCCAAAAATGCGCAATATTGCATTTTGGGATTTTTTTTGCGCTTACGCCATTTACAGTGCGAGATCATTAATGTGATTAATTATTAGTTCGGGTGAATACGCACACGGCGATACCAAACATGTTTATTTTATTTACTTTTATTTAACGCGACTCTGTACCCACAATCTGACCCCCCCAAACCACTTGTACCTTCAGATAGCTGCTTTTAATCCAAGCTGTCCTGGGGTCCGTTCGGCAGGGGATGCAGTTATTGTCATAAAAACAACTTTTAATCCGGCAGCGATGTGTCTAACAGCCGGGGCTTACATTTGTATATGCATTAGGCTGGCACAACCTCTCTGTCCTTCCTCCCCACCCTCTTCATCATTAGGAATACTCCAGGCAGATTGTTTCCTATTGCCAACCTGTGGCAGCCCGGCACATGGGCTGGATCGTTAATACACCTGTGCAAAGCTCAAAAAGCAGTAAATGTTCCTGGATCATTCCTAATAATAAGGAGGGTGGGGAGGAAGGACATGGAGGTGGTGCCAGCCTAATGCATATACAAATGTCAGCCCAGGCCGTTAGACACAGCGCTGCCAGATTAAAAGTTGTTTTTATGACAATAACTGCATCCCCTGCCGAACGGACCCCAGGGCAGATCTTGGATTAAAAGCAGCTATCTTAAGGTACAAGTCGTTTGGGGGGGACAGATTGTGGGTACGGAGTCGCTTTAAAACATGGGAAAAGAGGGGTAATTCAAACTTTTATTAGGGGAGGGGGCTTTTTATTGATAACAACACTTTTTTTTTTTTTTACACTTATACTAGAAGCCCCCCTGGGGGACTTCTAGTATAGGTATACTCAGGGCCGGCTCCAGGTTTTTGTGGGCCCTTGGGCGACAGAGCCTCGGTTGGCCCCTTTGAGGAACAAATCATGGAGATACAGGTGAGGAAAAATTTGCGGCTGCTGCATATCTTTCTCCTCCTGTATCTCCTGATCTCTGCGGGTGTCACATTACAGAAGCTATATACAGGAGAAAACTAGAAGCACCAGCATGTCGATGTTGTATATATCACAGACAGGAGCTGTATACAGGAGAACTAAAAGACCCAGCATGTCCATGTTAAATACACATAGCAGGAGCTGTATACAGGAGAACTAGAGGCTTTAGTTCTCCTGTATACAGTTCCTGCAGTGATAAATACAATACATGGACATGCTGAGACCTATAGTTCTCCTGTATACAGCTCCTGTCTGTGATATATATAATATATAGACATGCTAAGACCTATAGTTCCCCTATATACAGCTCCTGCAGTGATAGATAGAAATATCTATCTATCTATCAATCACTGCAGGAGCTGTATATAGGAGAACTAGAAGCACCAGCATGTCTATGTGTTATATATATACCACTGCAGGAGCTGTATACAGAGCTGTATATAGAGCCTCTAGTTCTCCTATATACAGCTCCTGCAGTGATATATATAACACAGGGACATGCTGGTGCTTCTAGTTCTTCTACATACAGCTCCTGCAGTGATGTATATAACACAAGGTCATGCTGAGCCCTCTAGTCTAGAGGTCTCAGCATGTTCTTGTTATATATATATATATATATATATATATATATATATATATATATATATAAATATATATACATATATATCACTGCAGGACCTGTACACAGAAAACAATTAGAAGCCCATACAGGACACTATTAGTTTCCAGAGCCTACCTGCCCTCCATCCAGAGTCCGATCACATGACCAGTGACATCATGAAAGGTCCTTCATCCCCCATAGGTGTGACCAGTGACATCATGAAAGGTCCTTCATACCCCATAGCTGCAGTAGCTACTCAGCAGCTTCAGGGAAGTTTTGTGCAGAGAAACAAGTGCCCGGGACTCCAAGTATGTATCGGTGCCCCCTAGCTGTGCTATGCCGGCCTCTAGGGGCCCAGTCCCCTCTGTTACTACACTTTTTTTCTGGGCCCCTAGAGGCGCTGTGGGCCCCGGCACTTGCCCTAGTTGGCCAGGTGCTGACGCCGGCCCTGGGTATACTGATCTCTCATTGAGATCTTTTCTGTATAGTAATACAGCAAAGATCAATGAGATTGGCACTTGGATGCTTTCGGCTGCTGCAGCCGAAAGCATCCGAGTGCCGAGCCGAGATCAGCGCCATTTTGGCGGAGACCCCGGCCGGAGCAGGATGTGTGGAGCGCTCCTCCGGGACGTTGTCCACCCCCACTAGACACCAGGGACGGCTGCATACAGTGATTGGATGCATCTGTCAACTTTGACAGCTGCATCCGATTACTGAATTAGCAGGCACAGTGATCAGACTGTGCCCGCTAATAGCCGCGGTCCCGGGCTACACGCGGCACCCAGGATCGTGGCGGTTCAGAGCGGGGCCCAGCTCTAAAAACCTCTTGTGGACTAATGACGTACGGGTACGTCATGCGTCCTTAAGAGGTTAAAAGATAGTAGTGTTTGCATTGTTTCACCTACAGACCCACATGAGCCCCTATTTTTTGTGAGCCTAGAGGAATGGAGTGCTGAGCCAGCATCAGCATCATTGCAATGCTGAGACCCAGCTCGCCCAGAACAATGGATCAACCCACAAGTGCTGTCTCACGGCCGGCCGTTGTTTGTGCAATTACGGCTGGTTGTATGAAATATGGCTGTATTTTTTACGTTGTGTGAACCCGACCTTAGGCTATGCGCACACTGCGTATCAGACCGGCCGTTCCGTGACCCTGGTCGGGTCACGGAACGGCCGGTCTGTTCCCGGATCATCGGATGATCCGTTCGGCCGCAGAGCTCTGATGAGGGCGCATCAGCGCGCGCCCGCATCAGAGCTTCCCATAGCCCACAGTGAAGCGAGTGGCTGGAGCCGCTCGCTTCACTGTGTGAACTGACAGGTATATAATGTCAGTTATTTGCGGCCCCAATGTGTATACGCTCCGCCCGGGATCCCATAAAGAAACAGGCATCGGCAACAACAGCCGTAATTTTACGTAGTGTGAACATAGCCTTAAACTGCAGTAGGAAAGGATTCCTACAGATTGAAATAATAAATTCTATCGTAATTTCACGATAAAAACTATAATGCTCATCTGACACTTCTATAACTGCAATCTATAACAGTCATGTCAAACTCTGACATACTGCTTCAGAGCAGGTGTAGATGTTTGCGCAATGCCTGCACCCAAGGGATGGGCAGCTAGCTGTACTACAAGGTGTGCACCGCTTAGTAAATTCAACCAGGAAAAGGTGGCAGGGCTTTGTTTAAGACTAATGTACTGGTATTCCATGTGTTTGGCTTTGTTTAAAGACACACAGTGTTTGGGCGTCCACTTGGCAAATGAGGTTCAATGTGAATGAATGTAAAGTTATGCACCTGTTTACTAATAACCTACAGTAACTTGATGGACATGTCTTTTTTTTCAACCATACTATTTAACTATGTAACTATGTTAAAGGGGTACTCCAGGTTATTTTGACATTTACTCTACAGATTAGTCTTGTAATATAATTAATTTGTCTCATTGGTTTCTATTACGAATTTTGTCTCTGTCTCGCAATTTTAACATGAGTTACGTGGTCCTGTGACGTCACCGGCCCGGAAGTGTGCTGACTTCCCGACTCAGCCGGCCTCTAGTTATTCACTTAGCAGGCTTCAGAGCCTTACAAACGGCCCTCCCTGAGCACGGGACGTCACATGACTCCCTGTTCCAGAGCTGGCCTGTCAGTGTAATCACCCCAATCCCCCCGCCCCCCCTTCCCTGTGTAATGATTGCGATCCCCCCAGCCCCCTCCCTCTGTAATGATTGCGGCCTCCCAGCACCCCTCCCTGTGTAAAGATTGCGGCCCCCCTCCCTGTGTAATGATTGCGTACCCCTCAGCCCTGACCCCCCGCCCTGTGTAATCATTGCGGCCCCCCTCCCTGTGTAATGATTGCGCCCCAGCCCCCCTCCCTGTGTAATGATTGCGGCCCCCCTCCCTGTGTAATGATTGCGGCCCCCCCCAGCCGCGGCCCCCCTCCCTGTGTAAACATTGCGATATACAGATCACTCTAACCCCCGGTGTAGGCGTGTTGCGGCGCTGGACCCGATTTCAGCGCCTTTTTCAAGCAGCTATGCTCAGCTGAAAGGCGCTCTGTGTGATGCAGGAGAGATTCCTTTCTTGCTTCGTACAGTGCGCCTATAGATCGCCCGATACAACTCAGCTGACATGCCCTCTGTACGAAACAAGAAAAGAATCTCTCCTGCCTCACACAGAGCGCCTGTCAGCTGAGCATAGCTGCTTGAAAAAGGCACCGAAATTGGGTTCAGCGCCGCAACACGCCTACACCAAGGGGTGAGTGATCTGTATATCGCAATGTTTACACAGGGAGGGGGGCAGCGGCTGGGGGGGTCCGCAATCATTACACAGGGAGGGGGGCTGGGGGGCCACAATTATTACAGGGGGAGGGGGCTTGGGGGGCCACAATCATTACAGAGGGAAGGGTCTGGGGGGTCCGCAATCATTACAGAGGGAGGGGGCTGGGGGGATCACAATTATTACACAGGGAAGGAGGGGCAGGGGGGATTGGGGTGATTACACTGACAGGCCAGCTCTGGAACAGGGAGTCATGTGACGTCCTGTGCTCAGGGAGGGCTCTTTGTAAGGCTCTGAAGCCTGCTAAGTGAATAACTAACTAGAGGCCGGCTGAGTCGGGAAGTCAGCACACTTCCGGGCCGGTGACATCACAGGACCATGTGACTCATATAAAAATTGTGAGAGACAAAATTCGTAATAAAAACCAATGAGACAAATTAATTATATTACAAGACTAATCTGTAGAGTAAATGTCAAAATAACCTGGAATACCCCTTTAACGAGAAAAAAATGAATGTGAATTGCAAACTTGCTTGATTTTACACCCCCTGTTAAAAGTTATAATGACAGTGACACTTTAAGTCATAACTATAATAAAGACCCTCTGGATATGTGCTGAGTGTAACATCCCTTAAGACTTTTGGAAACATTTAACTGCAGTGTCCATTGTTTTGATCACTTATTAAGTTATGTTAGTTTCATTTAAGAGACTATAGATGGGAAGATTGTTTAGAGGTTGATTGGGTGTTGAAAAAGGAAGGAATCTAATATCTTTTTCTTGCAGATTCTACTAGAAGGAATCTTGGATGGAAAAAGTCTTCATGGCAGTCTGGAGAGAAAAAGAGAACAACTACAAGAAGACATCCCATGTGAGTCACTACAATCCATGCTCCAAAGCAGTGATCCAAATTAATATGCAGTCCCCTACTGGGTTAGTTCTCCCAAGTGAATGTCATAGGCAGTCATTTGTCTGTGACTTGTGAGTCACTAAATCTGATTGCACAATATAAGTTATATAATATGTAGTATAAACGTCTTAATAAAAGTGTTTTTTGTGTATATATATATATATATACTGTATTTTTTTTGTCCAGTGTTACCCTCAAAGGGTCATCAGAGGGAAAGTCCAATACAGAATCATGTTAATCAAGCAGGTTGTTACCAGTTTTGTTTTTATCATGTTATGTTTTTGGTCTCTGTGCTGCTATTTTTTATATTTATTGAACATTCTACTCAACTTAGAATATGTTTGCATTTATAGTTTTCTAATTTGTTATGATGTTCAATTTAGAAGAAACAAGTTACATCGATGATATAATTATTTCGAAATTCTAAAATGTTATTTAAAGTTCCTATTTGAAATGAAACATCCATCCAAAATTTAACAGCATGCTACCTGCCAAAATTAATGAAAATTTTACAAATGATTTCGATATCTGACTAAATGTTCATTAGCAATTTTTACTGTTCTTTTTGTACACGGTTGGTATTGATATCTCCACACAACAGATTTGCAGTACATTTTTCCTATTAAACTCATAAATAATAGAAGGCAAGTCATTCTGTTTTGAAACTTGTAACAAGTACAGGTTAAATTATACAGAGAAGTCACATTTGGTCATACATTTTCCCTGCAGTGGCCACTGCATGCACAGATGGGCTGGAACTTATAGTAATAATGGCTGATACCTTTATGGACTACACCTATAAGTCTTTCTTACCACATACTCATTTCATTTTTTTTTTCTTTTTTGCTTTAAGAAAATGCTTAAAAAACTAGTATTTATGTTTTGTTTCAATAACTATTTTGGTGTAGGTTTTTTAGTGTTTTACAGAGTTGCATTTTTAATTGTGTCTTCTGTGTAATTGCCCACTGCAATGTGATTTTTTTCATTGTGCAACCCAAACATTCAGAATTCCTGTAAAATGTGTGTGTGTGTGTGTGTGTGTGTATATATATATACATAGATACACACACAAATATTTTCCCTCTGCTCCATTTATGCCAGAGAAACGGAGAGAGTGGGCCAATGGGCACGGCCACACAAAGAGGGGGAGTGGCCTCTGCATGTGCCACATCATTTACAACAATTTACGCTAACTCGTCTTATATTGGTGGTGAAATCTATGCCAACTTCGAGCTGAAGTAGATTTTACTAAGTGCACACAGGGAGCTATGGTACACATGGATTTATCTAGGGGTATGCCCCTCTACTTAAATCCTATGTGCCCGTGCACTGTTGGAGGGGACTTTTAAGACCGCTGTAGATGTTAATCTTGATAACTACTTACCAGTATCTACAAAGCTTATTAATTTTTTTTTCCTGTCAGTTTTTTCTCTATTTAGTGGCATTTTATGGGGCAGCTGTGTTTTTTCCCTCCCAGTTTATGGCATTTTATTTCTCCCATGTATCTCTATAGGATCAAAACTAAATAATGGGGGGGGGGGGGGTCAATTTTTGTTCTGGCATTTTTTCAACATTCATTTTTTTTTTCTTTTCAAAGACTGTTTTTAAACATTTTTTATACACATAAAAGAAATGAATGGATAGAGTAAGCCATCCTCTCTAAATTTGGCTGTATACATTGATAGCAAGCGGTGAGTAGTATAGAAGTAGTTCAGTTTACAATGAGTAAACTGCTTATCTCTTTTTATAAAGTTACTAAAGCTAGTTTTAGGAATAATATGGTCCTCCAAAAGATGACAGTTAAAAAATGACAAATTTACAATTTCCATAGTCCAGGCTGGGTTTCCAAAGAGTAAACTATTCAGACAGTGTTTGGTCCAACTTGTCTATATGACAGATATGGTTAACTCACATTTTTCAAAAGAAATCCTTGAATCTGATGATCAAAGATTCACATGACTAATAAAAAGAAAATGTAGGTGAAAATTCCACAAAACATATATTAATACAGACTATTTTAGAACAAAAACTATAGCATGGAAGTAGGAAAAAAAAGCATGTCTGAAGAAAGCCTTATAAGGCATTTGAACATGTGTTCTGTTTTTTCAGGTGATAAAAATGTTCAGGTGATTAAAATTTGTGTAGTTACAACATGTGGATCATGGTCCTTTTAAGTTCTTTTCTTCTACTCCTCTTTGTTATCACATTTATTTGGGCAATAGCCATGCTGCTGCCCATACTCACATACAAATTACTGGAAGCCTGGCAATGTGCACTGAAGTGGAGTGGTTTAGCAGCAGGTCCTCTTTAAGACAGGAACAAAGTGTGGGGAAGGTCTGACAAAGTGTGGGGAAGGCTAGTGGTGATTGAGCAGTAGCAGAAAATAGCAGAACTGTGCTTGCACTGTGCTGGCTCAGCTTTTCTCCTCCTTTTCCTATTTTTTAAAATAATAAAAAAACAAAAATATTTGCTATCACAGCGTGCAGATCTGCCCAAACTACTTAATTATCATATTCCTTATCTAGAACGGTAAACATCGAAAGCTCAATAACCCACCAAAGTGCAAAACTGCAGATTTTTGGTCACATAAAATCCGGAAAAATTAGCAATAATACAGTACACTATTGTAGTGTGTGTGTATTTGGGTAGGGGCGCATTACTGATGGACATGTCATACACAAGGCAAACTATAATCTTTGGCATCTATATACACATACTATACGTATTTGACAAAACATTTCAGACTGTGAGACATTGGCAGGGTCTTATCCTTAACTGTATCATGTCAAATTAAGGATAAACAGTGATGGTGCTAATGTAGATTTCTGAAGAGACAATCAGGTAATTAATATTGATAAAATGCAGCGCAATAACATGGTTATTAGCAGAACAGATGAGCTTCATTTGTTAATAAAGGTAACAAGACTATAAGAAAGAAAAAGGAAATCCAATAAACTGCATATTATTAAAGCTCTGCTTTTGTTAGCCATAGCTCAGCATATTTAGCAGCAGTTTTATTTGATTTTTATATGTTTATCTGCTTGGAGACAAACAATTTAAGTAAAGCAATTTGACAGCCTTTATATTTTGTTCATTTAATAAGCTTTGAGACAAACAACAACAAAATTTGTTCCTATTTAATGTGTTTCTTCAATCTTTATGCCTGTTAAGAGTCACTGAAAATATATTTTTTTGGCACTCAGAGAGTGTGATGCTTTATTCCTACTTTAATTTCATGTTTCTGTCGAAAAATAACAGAGCTATAAAAAGTGACAGGGGTCTGGTGACCAAAGTGTAAGTAAATGAGGTTACACTACACACAAGTAACTACAACTGCAACCTGCCCTGGTGTTAGGACTCGAGCCGTGCGTTCGGCTCCTGGCATCGCCAATGTGTGCGGCCAAAGCGTGCATAACAACCGCTCAGTCTGGTTGCTGGGGGCGCGACAACGATGTCCATAGCAGCCGGACAAAGGCCTTTGTATTATTATGCTATTAGACACTTGATAAAGAGACCAGACAGGTCTGGAAACGCGTTGTGTCGCTGCCATAATTCTTTTAATAAATTTTATGATATTTTATATCACTATTACCCATTGGACCTGCTCCTGTTTTACCCACCTTGGAGTGGAGGAGGATACTGACTGGATTTCATTGTGACGGTTACTTCACAGACACTTGTGGATTGCAGTGTGACACTATTTAATTTCATAAGATATGATGCAATGAGATTTACAAAGTGCAACATGGCAATTTTCGGATGTGTGACCTCTTTCACAGCCATTTTGTGTTCATTTCACTTTGGCTGGGTTCAAACTGGTTTGTGTTTATGTATAAAGTATACTTGACCAATCTTGAAAATGATAAAATTTATCTCCTCCTTCTTTTCTGCATGGACATCATCTGGAGACCTCATTGTCTGCCTCCACCACCTTGCCTGGTCATCATACCGGAAAAAAAAAATCCTGTCATTATGGTGTAACAATGATGCCAAGGCCTGCGCTGTCAATCTGCATTTTATGGGTACTGGCAAATGTTTTTTCTTTTTTTTTTTCCTTTTAAATCAACTTGCATCAGAAAGTTACATAGATTTGTAATTTACTTCTATTTAAAAATCTCATTGTCTTCCAGTACTTATCAGCTGCTGCATGCCCTACAGGAAGTTGTGTTTTCTTCCCAGTCTGACAGTGTTCTCTGCTGCCACCTCAGTCCATGACAGGAACTGTTCAAAGTAGTAACAAATCCCCATAGAAAACCTCTCATGCTTTGGACCAGGGATGGGGAACCTTCCGCCCTTCAGCTGTTGCAAAACTACAATTCCCATCATGCCTGGACAGCTAAAGTTTCAGCTTTGGCTGCCCAGGCTTGATGGAAATTGTAGCTTTGCAACAGCTGGAGGGCCAAAGGTTCCCCACCCCTGCTTTAGACAGTCACAGACAGAGATAGATATATAGAATTTATTATAGATATGTATTTATTATTATTATTATTCAAACTAGAGATTAGCGAACTTTTCAAAAGTTTGTTCCGACCGGACTTTTTTTTTTTGAAAAGTTCGTTCCAACCGAATTTCGGATTTCTTCGGATTTCATAGTTTAAAGCATCTATATGATACGGGGGTAGTGTATTTGGTTGAATTTAGGGCTCTACATGTCAGTAACATCATTATGTTTTTAATATCTCAAAGTCTTTTTTTTTAGACTTCAATATTCACCATTACAGGGTCTATGCAGGAAAATCACCATTACAGGGTCTATGCAGGAAACTCACCATTACAGGGTCTATGCAGGAAAAAGGTCAGAAATGCAGTGAAGGAGCAGCATTAGTCATTGGAGGCCAGTGGAGGTCCAGCAATAGTCATTTGAGGCCAGTACAGGAGAAGCAGTAGTCATTGGAGGCCAGTGGAGGCCAAGCAATAGTCATTTGAGGCCAGTACAGGAGCAGCAGTAGTCACTGGAGGCCAGTGGAGGTCCAGCAATAGTCATTTGAGGCCAGTACAGGAGCAGCAGTAGTCAACATGAAGGCCGCTCCTCTTAAAGCTATACCGACGTCACACAGGGGGTGGGCTAGTGCAACATCCCTGCTGATTGGATGTGTTCCCAGCATCATGGGAAAGCACTTTTCCTGCCCGGAACAATTCCTGCTTTCTAGAATGGCGGCTGCCATTCAAGAAAGCAAGAAAAAAAAAATTCGGAGCGGACTTCCAAAATCTGAATTCGATCGGACTTGGACTTTTGGGAAAATTGGACCCGGATCCCATACCAGCCGAACCGGTTCGCTCATCTCTAATACAAACAGATTCCATAAAGACTTATTTATAAGTTATGCTAGATTATATTGCATTGACCTTTAAAAGGCCTATCCTATTGGACAAGCTTGTCCTTTATCTACAGAACTAATGTAGGTGATTGCGGAGGTTCCAGTTTCTAGTGATCTCAAGAACAGGGATCTCAGTCTCCTATTAGAATGTAGCAGTGCGGTGCACATGCGTGCTGCCACTTGATTACAATGTTCGTCTGTTTCTGCCATCTCCATCCATGTTCTCCAAAACATGGAAAGCCCCAATGTTTCGACACCCTGTGATCTGCTAGTTATCCCCTATTCTTGGACAGGCGATAACTTTGTAAGACAGGAATACCCCTTTAACTTTATATGTGTATTGTCTGAATCATTGGATTTTTACCTGTACTGTACCTTGTTATAGAATTCCAATGTGTCTTCTGTCACTGAAATTCTGTACCGTTTGTAAATTGTGTGAAACTAGCCTTAAAGGAGACCTGCCACCCCCCGTGCTGGGGTGACAGGCTCCCAACCCCCCATTACAGCCCCCTATACTCACCTGATCCCGCTTCCTGATCCGGTTGGGTCACAGAGATATGAGCGTCCGAAGCCCGGCGCGCGCGCTCACAGGAGAGTCCGATGCCCATAGAGAATGACGGAGCATCGGACTCCCCATTCATTCTCTATGAGCGTCGGACTCTCCTGTGAGCGTGCGCGCCAGGCTTCGGGCGCTAATATCTCCATGACCTGACCGGATCAGGAAGCGGGACCCCGCGGGATCAGGTGAGTATAGGGGGCTGTAACGGGGGGTCAGGAGCCTGTCACCCCGGCACGGGGGGTGACAGGTCCTCTTTAATACTATATTTAAGATCCTTTTACATTGCAATCTTCATGTTTCTGGGGTCACAAAAAAGCGCCGATCAGCAGTGCCTTTGTGAGGCATGATAAATAGTATGGCTGGGCGACAAGAGCAATCTCTACATCACTATTGCGGCTATTAACATTTATTCTTATCAGCCACAAGTCTCCTAATTATACAGAAAGATGTGCAGCCGATAACTTTAAATACTAGCGCCACAGAAGCAATTCAGTCAGACAATAAGGAGACGGTTTTGTCGCTTTTACACAGGCCAATATCGGACGAATGAGCGTTTCTAGAAACGCTCCTATTGATGATCAGCTAATGTTATAGGACTCTTTGAATTAGCCTCATTATGTGTTACCTGTTTATAATATAGGGACAATACATTTTCAAATATGTCCAAAGCAACTTCACATAAGAAACCTTATTACCTTATTACTTTCTCAGTTCACTCTTGTGACTCAATTTCCTACAGTCTACATTATTGTTAAACCATCTTCAATATCTTTTTTTTTTTTGTATTTTTAAGAAACCATGGCACACAATATAGTCCCTGGATAGAAACCAACAGCTATTATCTATTATGTTCAGGCTCAAATTGCTACAGCAATAATAAACTGCTGACCTTTTAATATGTGCAGTTATATTTTTTATTTCCTGTGAAATAGGACATAAAAGGAAGGTAAAGGATACATCTTATATGAAACTCACCTCTTTTTGTACAGCATGGGGTCACCATCTGCACCCTGGTAATGATCATGCTGCCACCTTCTCTCCTTGTCGCATCTTTTCCAAAGCACAGCATGGAAGCTGTAGTCATACACCATGTATGGAAGGGCAGTTAAAACTTTTTTTTCCAAAAATATCCGCAGTCAATTCCAAATAAAATAATGACAGGTTTGAGAGTTGAGCTAAATGTCCAAATAGAGAGGGGCAGAGAGCACATGTAAACTTTTTCAGACCAAAATAAAATAGAAAACAAAATAGATAACCATTAAAATATATGATGGCTGATATATTTTAACATATGTTAATGTAGCATTTTGCCATCTCCATGCTGTGTAATAGAAAATGAAAGTTAAGTTCATAGTTTCACATAATGGCTTATCACAGTTGACAGTCAACATTATTTTTTTTTTCTAAAACTCTGTTCTGAACTCAAAAGCTGTTGACATAAATGTCATACAGGGCCAGATTAAGGTTGGTGGAGACCCCAGGCAACAATTTGGTTGGGGGCCCACCATTTTTTCCCTCAGAACTAAACTATACTGCAATCTAAAGATATGGCTGCTTACTGTAGGGGACTTAAAACCTACCCTTCCTCCCTTCTGGCTGTATAGCTCAGCATTTCACTCTGTTTTGCTTGTGATTGTCACTAGAGGTTGCAGTGTGCTCTTTCCCAATGTGCTAGCCATCAAAGCTAGCATATGCAGTTGTGAATTGCACATGGAACTTGGAACTGTAAGGCTAGGCCCCACCTGCAGTTCCCAATCATGTACACTAGCTGAAACAGTAAAAAGCACTGAAAAAGTACTTAACAGCCGTGTAATATTTGTAGCGAATACAATACTTGTGAATGTACCCTAAGGCTTAAAGGGAATCTGTCAGCAGCCCAGACCGGACCCAAGGTGCTCACAGTATAGGTGTGTGTCCTCTTGTGTGCATAGTCCTTGTCTTCAAAGTCTCTGTGAAGTCAATTTTTTTTACACTCTTTATAAACGCACTCTGAAGTGTCAAAGAAGATTAGTGGTTTGATGTTTGTGCCGCACCTCCGCATGCCTTATCACTACTTCCTCTTCTCCGTTTTTCTTTTTTTTTATTTTATCAATTATGTGTTTTATTGATTTTTAAACATGGAGATTTGATTAACTTCGAGAGTTGTTACTCTGTTATATAACTGTTACTATTACCACTCTTTTTGACTGCACTACTCCTGTGAGAGGAGTTCAATTTCTTGCATCTGTTTGTTAATCTCCTCTCCGTTTTTCAGCACGTTTACCCATTGGCCTGCCTCCCGCTCTTTATTGTCGTCATGTTGTGAGCACATGTGCCGAGATGCCAGTTTGCACCTGCATTTACTATTCCCCCGGCAGCGCGCTCTTAGTAACGTTGTTCGCGCATAGGGCAGAAGAGTATTGCACGCACGCTGATGACATTAGGCAGAAGCCCTCAATTGGACCATTCAATGGGCGTGTGGCGCCCTTCCGTCCTATGGTAAATGATACCTATGTAAGCACTGGGGAGGTCCTCAGCGAGTAAGTAGTCTTGACTAGTGGGAAACATCCTGTCTAATCACACCTTTCTGGGCATGATTCTCAGCATAGTAGCTGGCAGCATCACAAAGAGACTATCCTGAGCACATACACTCCCAGATAGGTGTGATTGGACAGGATGTTTCCCACCAACTGTGACTACTTACCCGCTGAGGAACGGTTTGATTCCTACATAGCTCTAGCTAAAGCAAACAGATGTAGCAGAGCTGAATTTGGCTAGATATTGCATAGAAATGTAGCAAAGCCGAATTTGGCCGTTAATGGCATGCAGATGTAGCAGAGATGAATTTGGCTGGCAAAGGTATTCTGATGTATCAGATGTGAATTTCATTGCAGACGTAGCAAAGCCAACTTAGTGATTTAACTATAAATACGGACATTCACATTGCGGATGCAGTAGCTATTACTTACAGTCTCATGCAAATTCCCAAATTGCACATGATCCCTGGAATACCAATATGGATGGTGGACTGGGGGGGGTTGGCTTGTGCATTATGTAAATAGTATTCAAATTTGCCACCAACTACTGATTGATGAACACTAATTGGCCAGGGGATTAATCAGTTTATAGTAGGTGCACTCTGTGGAGCACTGTAGCACCTCTTTGTAACTATACTGACAGACAGCTAGAATGCAGAACCAGGATTTTCAGGTCGTAACAATGATTTTGGTACTTAGATCAGAATTTATGATATGATACCCATCAGAGGGTTTTAGAGCTTGCACACACTTAGTAATGGCAGCAGTGGGACCTCTGGCATGAATTTACTTTCCTGATTTACATGGCAGTAAAAGAAGCAGCGTGCACTGGAAGTGATATTTTTTGCTTTCCTGGGGGCATCTCGTGTATCTGTCGGATAAAGGTTGGGGTGATCATGGTGTTCAAGGTACAATAAATAAACAGGTACAGGTTTAACAAAATAGCTGGACCGTTTATTACTGAGATAAAATTGGCTTAAAGGGAATCTGTCAGGCCCCTACCAGGTGGAGCTACAGATAGCTATGGCACTTCAGCTTATGAGGAAAAATGCAGTTTTGCAAATGGCCATCAGCAAAGACAAAAGCATCACGTGTTTTATATCTCCCTACCATCTATCTGCCTTTGTCTTCAGCTCTGTACCTGGAACAGACCGAACAGATTCCCTTAAAGCTTCTGTAAGAACAGTCTGCCACAAATAGGAACATCTACACTGGATGAGGAACCAGTGGACCTCATTTTTGTTCACTGATGTAAGTGGTTTCATGCTGAGCAGAAAAGATGTCATCAGCAGTGTTGGAGATGTTAAGGAGAGAGCTATACATCAGCCACTGCTATTATCAGATCACCTTTAGTAGTGGTAGGGTTACAGTGAAGGTAGGTGTGCCTAGTTAATACAGTACACTGCCCTACATTTTGTGAATAGTACAGTTGTTACACAGAGAAAACACCAAACGTCTCATTGCTGTATATCACCTAAGCACCCCGGGCCAAGGTACAGTGACAAGCCATGCGTGAACAATATTGTTATATTTTAATAGATTGGACAATTTAGCATACTACAATATGCAATATGTTTATTTTTTATATTTTTTAAATATTTTTATTCATAAAATGGGAAAGGGGGTAATATAAATCTTAATTGGGGGATTTTTAAAAAATATGTTTTAAAACTTTTTTAAACTTTCTTTTTCACACATTTTAGGGGACTTATACATGCAATGCTCTGATTGCATATAATGATGAATGCTATGCTATGGTATTATCTGCGATCTGTACATAGAGTCTGCCTGAGAGCAGACTCCATGAACAGATCGGAGATCCAATAGGATGGAGGTAAGTACAAGGGATCGAGACCCCCGCAGTCATGCTGTGGGGGTCCCGATCAGTCAGTGACAGGTCCTTGTCCTGTCACTGACTACTTTAAATGCTGTGCTCGCTATATACTGTTCTGTGTAAGGGGGTAAATTACAGGCAGCTGTTTGACTACGGCTGCCTGTCATTAGCTCTGGAGCTGGCCTCTCTGATGTGTGCGGGACCGCCCACATTGGAGTGGTCCCGCACACATTTAAAGCCCCTTCCATCTAGTAACATGTATATACGTTCCTACTGCACGGGGCATGTGCAGTAGGAACGTACATATACATATTATGGAAGAGGAAGAGGTTAAACTTTAACTGATTAACTATCATATTAATCATTTGTTTTCATCAACTTTAATCTAATGTGTTAGGATACCTTCAAATCAGTGTAGTTAAGCTAGCACTGATCACACTAGCCTTAAAATTAGCCACTTTAGTCACACAAGCATTACAATAGGTCACTCTAGTTACAGTGGCGGTGCCACATGTGCAGCCGTTTCAGCTGCACAGGGGCCCAAGAGGGAGAGGGGCCAGGGTGTTTAGACAGCCATTGTGTCAGGCAGCCAGTGAGGATTTGCCCGCACAAGGCAGATTCCCGGGTCCCTGAGGGGCGGCACAATCCTGCTCTGTTATATTAGCTAAGTTTGATTGTTTCGGGGTAGTTGCCCCTCGTCAGTGTGGAGTAGGATTCTGGCTAACAGAGGCAATGAAAAATAGACCAACAAAACACAGCAATCACTGAGCTCAGGGAGACCAGTGACAAAAAAATCAAATGGAGTACTCACTGAAGAGTCTTCACTGATGCATTGCCCCCTATAAATTTAAATATGCAAAAGAAGGGTCCGTGGAGTCTCAGTTACGAGTCTCAAAACACGGAATAGCCAGATATCCCTCCAGGGGGTGCCTCCCAGTGAGGAGATCACCAAACCACCCTGGTACATAGCCCCTTAAGGTCTATTTTTCATTGCCCCTGTTAGCCAGAATCCTACTCCACACTGACTAGGGGAAACTACCCCGAAATGATCATCTGTGGTTGGATGTCTGCCTTGGTAAACTCTTGTCATGTCGCAATACTCGCCACAGAGTTAGACTTTGACGTAAAAGGGGCCACCCTGGTATTTCCCTATTTATGTTCCAATACTCACAACCGAGTGGGACTTAAGGGGCTATCTACCAGGGTGGTTTGGTGATCTCCCCACTGGGAGGCACCCCCTTGGCAATAGGCTTCCCTCCCCTGGAGGGATATCTGGCTATTCCCGTGTTTTGAGACTCGTAACTGAGACTCCACGGACCCTTCTTTTGCATATTTAAATTTATTGGGGGCAATGCATCAGTGGAGAGTTTTCAGTGAGTACTCAGTTTGTTTTTTTCATCACTGGTCTCTCTGAGCTCAGTGATTGCTGTGTTTTTTTAGGGGGATAAAACAAGAAGAATTTGTCCTCTTGCTTCCTAAAGCTGCTCCTTGTCTGTGTCGGGGCAGAGAGGAAGAGGGAGGGAGGTCAAGCACAGCAGCAGAGCTATGTTCCAGAGCAGCGTGGCTAGAAGATGTGTGTGTCCTTTCCCCTCCTGAACAGCCTAATCTCCTGACCCCTCCACTGCTGCTGGCCTGTAACATCTATCAGAGAGACAGACACAAGAGGTCAGTGTATATCTGTGTAAATGTGTGCGTGTCTCTATATAAGTGTGTGTTGTGTATGTACGTGTGTGTGTGTATGTATATATGCATGTATATATATATGTGTGTGTGTGTATATATATATATATATATATATATATATATATATATATATGTGTGTGTGGTTTGTGTGTGTGTTGTGTATATACGTGTTGTGTATATATATATATATATATATATATATATATATATATATATGTGTGTGTGTGTGTGATTATATATATATATATATATATATATATATATATATATATATATATATATATGAGAAATTCAGCACTCGTGTAGCGATGAATGTGGTGCCAGGCGGTATATACCAGCGACCAGCCGGTATAGGTAATATAAATCAGAAGAATACCGCAGCACTCATGGGATAGAATTCAACACAACGTGTTTTCCCAAGCCGCGACGTTTCCCTCTCCACACTAAGAGCTTTTTTTTTTTTTGATCACCACTGCTTGAAAAAGCTCTCAGTGTGGAGAGCGAAACGTCGCGGTTTGGGGAAATAAACACGTTGTGTTGAATTCTATCCCATGAGTACTGCGGTATTCTTCTGATATATATACACGGACCGGGAAAAAAAGGAGCGCTGCGCCTCACACCTATGGCTGACACTAATGCCACCTGGCTACTTTTAGAAACCAACGCGAGGATGTTGGTATATAATTTAATCAAATCATACTGCCCAATGTACCACGTGCAGGTCCTCTTGTTCACATGGGTCCCTACACTAACTCATATACAGTATATATATGTGTGTGTGGTGTATATATGTGTGTGTACTTATATCCGTGTGTATCTAATTCTCGTGCATGGGGGAGGCATGCGGTGGCATGGTTTGCTTATAGGGGAGCCCAAGCAATTTTTTTGCACAGGGGCCCTATGCAGTCTGTGTCTGCCCCAGCTAGTTACATTATCATTTACTGTAAATTGGAGTAGCTGCCTATCATGGCTGCGAGAGATGGAAGACATTGTATCCTTCAGTGTCTAGTTCTGCTCATCACATCAAGGATACCTTCCAAAATCATCTCCTTAATAACATTCATTCAGAAAGCCACCCAATATCCACCTCTAATACACATTATGTCGGGCTAGTGGCTGGAAGTAGGAAGAGAATGCAGGAATTGACTAACCAAAATCTCCATCCTTTCTGATTGTCTACCACTCCTTCCTTTCCTGGTGGCAGGATGGCATTGTCCATGAAAGCAGTTATGCACACTCCAAATTTTGGAGGGCAAAAAATAACAATGTTTTTGTTGCTGTATACGACGAACATGGGGGAAAGGGGGATGTTAATAATAAAATAAATAAATATATATAATATATATATATATATATATATATATATATATATATATATATATATATAGTGGTGCCTTGGATTACGAGCATAATTCGTTCCGGGGCGGCACTTGTAATCCAAATCCACTCTTAAACCAAAGCAAATTTTTCCATAAGAAATCACTGAAATGCAGACATTTGGTTCCACACCCCAAATATAATGATTTATTATTCTGAATAACATGTAAAACAAAAGAAACAAAGACTCAGAAACAGCAGAATATGTGATATTATAAGTTACTGTACAGTAATGGAGAGGATTGGAAAAACAAGGACTTACAGAGACTGCAGTGAGCATGAAGGAATGAGCAGGACAGATGTGGGTACATACATGCAGCACTCTCTGTCCGGGGAGAGAGGGGTTACAGCTATGGAGAGATTAACTCCACAGTCCTGTCTCTGATGTGAGACCTAGCCTGAAGTGGATCTGCTATGATTTGGAAGGTGAGGGAGCCTTCCTGGGTGAGGGGACAGAGCTGTAGACCCCGCTATACAGACCATGCCCCTCCTCCAATCGCGCTCCCGCCCAGTACAGGGAGCTCTTAAACCAAAGCAATGCTCTTAAACCAAGTCACAATTTTGAAAACCTGTGAGCTCTTAAACCAAAACGCTCTTAAACCAAGTTACTCTTAAACCAAGGTACCACTGTATATATATAATATATATATATATATTATATATATATATATATATATATATATATATATATATATATATATATATATATGTATATAGTGTTTTATAATCTTTGCATAAGTAAATATATTTTATATGTGACAGAACTGCATGAAAATACAAAGGGTGCATGAGGTAAAAAAAAGAGTGTAGTCTGAATTTTCATATGTGGACAGTTTGGGAAAGATAGAAAACTTCAACAACTATATGCATTTAATAATTCTGTTTTTATCTATATAAAATGATTTAAACCATTTTTATCCATGGGAAAAATGAGATCCTTAGGAGCTTATGGCTTTTAATGTTATAATGTGAAGCATTAAAAACTGCTATAGTTTTCTATTTTCAACTGCGTAGCATATGCAAGAAAATAGCAGTTTGAAAAAATGGATTTAATATTTCAAAAAATGGTGCTGTCAATAGCGGGATAAAAATGCAGATGAAATATTATCTGAAGACTGAATAGCTAATAGGAAAAAAATGCATATAGTGATAGCCTTTCTTTTTACTCTTTACACCTCCTAAAATTGCATGACAAATATACCCATGAGATTTTAACAACCGGGAAGATATGCAATGTCACCTTTACAGCCATCTCTGAAGACAAACTGAAAAGTGAATATTCTAATGAAAGCTATAAAGAACAGAGAACAAAAACATGGTCACAAATCTGTAATGAACTAAAGAAGACATAAATCAATAATTACACTCATGCTTTGCGGAAATTACTCTGTCCTGTAGTCTTCCAGTAGACAATTGTCCTGCAGTAGTTTGTGAAAAGATACCCAGTGGGATCAGGCTGCAGAGGACACTTGACTGGGAAAGAGAGAACAGTAGGAAGAATAGTATGATTCATGTTCTGCATTTCAAGTGGAAGATGAAGTGCAAGGATTGAATAATGAAACAAAGACAAGATATTCCGCATGCCAGGAAGGTTCCTGTTAGAGAGCTGTTAGAATTATTTAAAAAGGTTAATCTATGAATAAACATGCTTCATCAAGGTCTCTTACACATGCAAAGAGAGATGCTAATGAATAATAAAAGAGTAATGGGGACACGCAAAGAAATTAATGTTAATCTTATCCAAAGCAGATACAAATTAATATTGGAGCAACATTTTTGTAATCACTTTCCAAAGTAAAAATTCAATTAATTTGACAAAATCAATATTTCACATCATCGTCCCCTGGAACTAGAGTTTCCTTTTTTTTTGTATCTGTATTCTTGTCAATGTGACTAATCTTATGTCTGTGTTCTGACTGTGTTCTGCAAGACTCCCAAATCATCTGCTTTTCAGAAATGTGGTTAACTTAAAAAATCAATAGCTGTAGATTTTACATTTTTCTTTAACTGAATTGTGCAAGGAGGGATTTTTATTTAAGCAAAGCTAATAGTCGCTAGTAGACAGTAAATAGTACTGAAATATACTGTTTTCATATTTCTCATTTGTCAATAAAATAGGGTTAAATAACATACAGGTATAGCAAATTCTGTAAGCAGTAACCATACATACAATACCTACCAACTTTACTGAAGTAATAAAACAAAATTATTGGAGGTTCTAGGCTCCTAAAAATGCAGTGAGGGCAAACTGCAACCATCAGTAGGGCTCTGACCTGAAATGTCCTGTTGAAATCTATAAAATTGGCTTGAATTAATTATTATTATTATTATTATTATTATTATTATTATTATTATTATTATTATTATTATTATTATTTCTGGCATACAACATAAGAAACTAATGTTGGCTGTAACTGTGTGGGATAATATACTGTAAACAGAGAAATTATTCATTACTTTTTTGTTCACTATAATAACTAACAAATTTTTTTTTTTTTTTATGTACAACTTTGTTCCCCTGCTTGTTAAATTTACAAGTAATCTGTGCCTTCCAAAATATTATTAAGTGAGCCAAATAATCGCTTTAACCCCTTAGCGTATCTGATACGTCATGGTGACACAAGGGGGGTTCAGGGAGGGGTCCCGCCAGGACCCTGTTCTGAATGGCGCCGCTCCTGGCTGTGACTCTTTTATCCGGCGCGGGTCCCGTTGCCGCGTCGGCTAATTAAGCATCTAAATGCAGCTGTCAAACCTGACAGCGGCATTTAGATGCTTTGCTCCTCACTTCCCTGATGTCTAGTGGGACGGATCCCCCCCCCCGCGCTATGCAATCGCATATGCGCAATCAAGGTACCGATAGAAAGTAAATATCATGGTGCAAAAAAATGACACCTAACCTTTTTTAAAAGCCATCAAATAAAATAAAAGTTATACATGTTACATATCATTGTAATCGGAACAACTTGAGGAACATAGTATATTTTATGGAAAAATAAAGTATGTCATTGCAAAGTACAATTAGTGTCACAAAAAATAAGGACTCATGTGGGTCTCTAGGTGAAAAAATGCAAGCACTATGGTCTTTTAAACATAAAGTGGAAAAAGCAAAAGCGCAAAAACAAAAATTGGCTTTGACCTTAAGGGGTTAAAGTCTACATACCTAAATGCCCAAATTTAGTAAATTAGCCAATGTGTCCTTTTAAGGAAATTACACCATAACAAGCAAAGTGAGATGGGTAAGATAGAGTCCTGCAGCACTCCTTTGGATAAAAAATGGCAGGTGCAAAAGCGGTCTACACTTGAAGAACCACAAGTGCCAAGTATATAAGAAGCCAAAAACCGCAGCACTCAAAGAGTTCAAGTTCAAAAAAAAGTTAAGCAGATTTTGGGTGAAATAAACAACACATTTTTTTTGAACTTGAACTCTTTGAGAGCTGCGGTTTTGGGCTTCTTGGATGGATGGATGGATGGATGGATGGATGGTGATATAAGTCACTGGGATCGCCTTTGCTGGGGTCAAAGGACACGTATCTGGTTCATCCAAATCAGGCCAACAGCATACATAGGTGCAATCTAAAACATAGTCAGGTTTATTTAAAAGGTTGCAAGCAGAAAATAAAACAAAACAGCAACGAAAGAAAATCCTTGCCTGTCCGGCACTTACTATACATTCAGGTATCCGGACTATCAGCTGGAGAGCTGCTCCCTGCCAGCTTACAAAACACTTAAGCAACCTTTACTACTCACACCAATCTCTCACACAGACAGGCTTTCTGTGTCCCCAGCCAGAGAGAGCTATCTGCCCTCCTGGCTTCTCTTATATACCCGCCCTCTGAGCAGCTTCATTAATTACCCTGCAGGTAAGAGGCCTGGGCTGTTAGCTGACATAGGAGAGGAACCTAGGAGAAATATACCTCCCTTCCACAACCATTCCTGCATAGGTGTCACATATCCCCCCCCCCCCTCTGCTCAGGCCAGTGGGACTGGGCAACAGTAACCACTAGACAGTGCACACGAGACAATGCATCGGCATTGCCCTGTAGGCTTCCCGGCCTATGCTCTACTGTAAATTTGTATGCCTGAAGAGCTAGGAACCATCTAGTTACTCTGCTATTCCTTTCTTTATTCAGGTTTATCCACTTTAAGGGGGCATGGTCTGTGACTAACCTGAATTTTCTTCCCAGCAGATAATATTTGAGGGATTCTAGAGCCCATTTGATGGCCAAGCATTCTTTTTCAACAATTGCATAGTTTCTCTCATGTTTATTTAACTTTCTGCTTAAATAAAGCACTGGATGTTCCTCTCCATCCCTGACTTGAGACAAGACAGCCCCTATTCCCGTCTCTGAAGCGTCTGTTTGTACCACAAATTCCTTTTTGAAGTCCGGAGTGACCAACACTGGCTGTGAACAAAGAGACGCTTTCAGTGTTCGGAAGGCTCTTTCTACTTCAGGGTTCCACTTTATCATCACTGACTCTTTTCCCCTGGTGAGATCAGTCAGGGGATCTGCTATGGCTGCAAAATTGGGTATGAAGCGTCTATAATACCCAGTAATTCCCAGAAATGCCCTCACCTGTTTTTTATTAATTGGTTGGGGCCATTTCTGAATCGCTTCAATCTTGTCAACTTGAGGCCTGACTATACCTCTTCCAATTATGTACCCCAAATATCTGGCTTCCTCTAGCCCAATGTTAGATGAAGTGTCGGATCCTCGGGGTAGGCGGGGACCACAGGAGCCAGAATGACGGCGCTTCACGGCTTCAGGTTTAATGAAGTAAAACGATGAATTTTAATGGTCTCATAAACAACGCGTTTCGAGGCATAAATTGCCCCTTTGTCAAGTAGGAGAGACATCTGTCTCTCCTACTTGACAAAGGGGCAATTTATGCCTCGAAACGAGTTGTTTATGAGACCATTAAAATTCATCGTTTTACTTCATTAAACTTGAAGCCGTGAAGCGCCGTCATTCTGGCTCCTGTGGTCCCCGCCTACCCCGAGGATCCGACACTTCATCTACCATTCTCCATTCCCTGATCTCCTGGCTTGGGATCTCGGCATCTACCCTTGGAGCCTGGCTTCTACGGCTACTACCTCTCTCTTCACTGATAGCACAACACCATCAGGTGAGCAGTTTTATTATCAGCTTGTTCGACCTACAATCTGTTGTTTACGTTATCACCCTATGGCGCCCTTTCCATTTTTTTAGCTCTAGCCCAATGTGACATTTCTTAGGGTTCACAGTCAGCCCTGCCTCCTTCAAACTATCAATGACGGCCTGAACTTTTGAAAGGTGTGTTTGCCAGTCGGGGCTATGTACCACTATGTCGTCAAGATAGGCTGAAGCATATAGCCTATGTGGCTTCAGCACCCTATCCATTAACCTCTGAAAGGTCGCTGGAGAACCATGTAGACCAAAAGGCATAGTTACATATTGAAATAGACCATCCGGTGTGGAAAATGCTGTCTTTTCCTTGGCAGACTTCGTCAAAGGAATCTGCCAATACCCTTTTGTCAGATCTAAAGTTGTTATGTACCTAGCTTTGCCAAGTTGGTCTATGAGCTCATCCACTCGTGGCATTGGATAAGCATCAAACTTGGATACGGAGTTTAGCTTTCTAAAGTCATTACAAAATCTTATGGTACCATCTGGTTTTGGTATTAGCCCGATAGGGCTGGACCATTCGCTATGAGATTCCTCAATCACTCCCAACTCCAGCATCTCTTTCACTTCCTTTGAGACTGCCTCCCGCCTGGCCTCAGGAATTCTATAGGGCTTTACCTGTACCCTTACTCCAGGTTCAGTTATGATGTCATGTTTTATAAGTGGAGTCTGCCCTGGTTTGTCAGAAAAAAAATCTCTGTTATGAAGGACCAACTGTCTAGCCTCTTTCTTTTGCCCATCAGATAGGGACTCTGCTACCTTCACCTCAGGTATTACTGACTCATTACGGACTGGTGAGTTAAGCTCTGCAGCCAGGGCCTGACGCTCTTTCCAAGGTTTAATCAGATTCACATGGTAAATCTGTTCTGTTTTTCTTTTCCCTGGCTGGTACACTTTATAATTAACGTCCCCTACCTTTTCAATGATCTCAAATGGACCCTGCCATTTGGCCAGGAATCTGCTCTCCACTGTAGGGACAAGAATTAGTACTCTATCTCCTGGGGAAAATGAACGGACCCTAGCAATTTTACAATTGGCATGACTGTTGAAATCCTATCCTGCATCTGTGAAATATGTTCCTATCACGCTTCTGTAGGGGGTGACCTGCCCTTCCCCGGTTGCTCTAGCCACATCCAATAAGCCTCTAGGATGTCTACCATACACCAGCTCAAAAGGCGAGAACCCTGTGGATGACTGTGGTACTTCTCTTACAGCAAACAACAGATATGGAAGCAAAAAATCCCAGTTTTTGCCATCCTTGTCCACTACCTTCTTCAACATCTGTTTCAGAGTCTTATTAAATCTCTCAACTAAACCATCTGTTTGGGGATGATAGACTGAGGTACGTAACTGTGACACCTTAAACAGCCTGCAAAGTTCCTTCATTACTTTAGACATAAATGGTGTCCCTTGGTCTGTCAGTATTTCCTTTGGAATGCCCACTCTACTGAATACCTGGACTAATTCCTTTGCAATGGTTATAGATGCTGTATTGCGTAAAGGAATGGCCTCAGGATAATGTGTAGCATAATCCATTATAACTAGAATGTGCTGGTGACCCCGTGCAGACCTTATTAAGGGACCTACCAAATCCATCCCAATCCTTTCAAAAGGTATTTCAATGATTGGTAAGGGTACTAAGGGGCTACGAAAATGAGGCATAGGCGCAGATACCTGACACTCAGGACATGACTCACAATAAGCTTTTGTCACCATGCATGCCAGGCCAGAAAAACCTCAGCAATATTCTCTCTGTCGTTTTCTGGATCCCCAAGTGGCCACCAACAATGTGTCCATGTGCCAGATCCAGAACTGTCCTCCGGTAGGCCTTAGGAACAACTAATTGCTGTATGGTTTCCTCACCCTTTTTGTCAATTTGATACAGCAATTCATTTTCCAGGACCATGTATGGGAAAGCTAGCCTAGCCCCAGGCTCCACAGCTACCCCGTTCACTACTTTTACATTTTCCCTAGCTCGAGCAAGTGTAGGGTCCCTCAAGTGTTCAGTCTGGAAGTCGTCTTTTCTGAATTCTAAGTCAGGCATAGTTTGTTGTGTGCCCCCTTCATTTTCAGTCTCTGAGGATGGCTCCTCTAAGTCCCCTGCCATAACAGAAAATGGGAAGGGAGTGGGCCTTTCTGACGAAACCCCAACTACAGCCTCTTGTGGGGGAACCTCAAATGGTTCTGGGCTTATGGAAGGTGTACTCTCTGTAGTCACCAACTTGCTTTCCCATAATTTCCAAAAATATGGAAAATCCCTTCCCAGAATAACATCATGCATTAAAGTTGGGACTAGCCCAACCTTATGGTACACTGACCCATAGGGAGTTGTAACACAAGCAATTGTAGTTTGGTATTCACATGTATCCCCATGCACACACGTTACTGTGAAAGTGTCTGACTGACTGGAGGACTGATAAGCTTGGCCTTTACCAGAGTTACCACACTCCCCGAGTCAAGCAATGCAATCACATTTTTACCATCCACTGTCAATTCACACAGATGTTTTTTAGAGTCATCTGAGCATGCAGCAGTACACACCAACTGAGCAAACATTGACATACGTTTTTTCAAAAAGGCAACATCACATTGCATAGGTTCAGTAGTTACAGGACAGTTCATCGCAATATGACCCAACTCGTGGCAACGGAAACACCTTATAGGACCTTTGCTTAGTCCATAATTAGGCATTTTAGGCTTTGCGGAGCCCACAGTCTCATCATCATCCACAGTCAAAGTCATTACATTCTTCCCAGCGCCCTTAAACCCCGGAACAGCCTTACCAGGAACACCTGGAAATTTCGTCATCCGAGTAGATGAAGGTTGATGCTGGGTATCGCTCAGCAGTTCTGCTGACGCCGAATAACGTTCGACAAGGTCCACCAGCTCATCGGCTGTTTTAGGGTCACCATGGCTTACCCACTTCCTCAGTGCTGGGGGTAGTGCCCATAGATACCGGTCCATGACGATCCGTTGAACCACCTCAGGTGCTGATAACACCTCTGGTTGTAGCCACTTTCTGCTCAGGTGGATGAGGTCAAACATCTGTGAACGTGGAGGTTTGTCCACTCTGTAAGTCCACTGGTGTACTCTCTGGGCTCTGACAGCTAGGGTTACACCCAATCTAGCCAGGATCTCGGCTTTAAGCTTATCAAAGTCCTGGGCTGCCTCTGGTTCCAGATCAAAGTAGGCCTTTTGCGCCTCTCCTGCCAGAAACGGGGCAAGCAGTCCAGCCCAGCGTGCTCGGGGCCAGGCTTCTCGCAATGCAGTCCTTTTAAAGGTAGTAATAAAAGCCTCCATGTCATCCTCCGGTGTCATCTTTTGCAAATATTGGCTCACATGAATTGGTCTTTGCTGTGCCTCTGGCGATACCACAGGCAGGCTTGCCACCCGCTGTACCACCTCCTGCAGTGTCTGGCGGTCTTTACTTGTGGTCTCTATTAATGTTCTCAGCTGTTCAGACAGCAAGAGGTTTGCTTCTTGCTGGTTAGCGTTTGTACGCTGTTGTTCTCTGGTTGCCTCCTGCTGCGCTGCAGTAGAACGTAACAAGGCGTTCACCACGTCCTCCATTTTCTCAGATACTTTAACGTGCTGCCCGCATCCGAAGCACCAATTGTGATATAAGTCACTGGGATCGCCTTTGCTGGGGTCAAAGGACACGTATCTGGTTCATCCAAATCAGGCCAACAGCATACATAGGTGCAATCTGACACGTAGTCAGGTTTATTTAAAAGGTTGCAAGCAGAAAATAAAACAAAACAGCAACGAAAGAAAATCCTTGCCTGTCCGGCACTTACTATACATTCAGGTATCCTGACTATCAGCTGGAGAGCTGCTCCCTGCCAGCTTACAAAACACTTAAGCAACCTTTACTACTCACACCAATCTCTCACACAGACAGGCTTTCTGTGTCCCCAGCCAGAGAGAGCTATCTGCCCTCCTGGCTTCTCTTATATACCCGCCCTCTGAGCAGCTTCATTAATTACCCTGCAGGTGAGAGGCCTGGGCTGTTAGCTGACATAGGAGAGGAACCTAGGAGAAATATACCTCCCTTCCACAACCATTCCTGCATAGGTGTCACAATAGATAGTAGAAGAGAAGAAGCAGCACTGCCTAATGTTGTATTGGTGGTGCCAGCGGATCTTGATCCTGACCAAAGATCGTAATGAGTATATATGCAGAGAATCCACAGCACTCTGGATCGATAGATAGATAGATAGATAGATAGATAGTATTATTTTACCAAATTCTAAGCTGTTTTAAAAAAAATTTAATAAAAATTAAGAGGTAAACATCATATATAAGAAAATAAATAGAGAGATAGGGACAGAGAAGAGAGGAGGGTGGATTGTGGGTAATTTTCTGTGGGAGCAGTGAAGCCATTGTCCAGTATACCAAGTAACTGGGTGACTGTTGTTCATTATACCAAGTCACTGGTTGCTGGGTGTGCACTATAGGAAGTTACAGTGAACACAGTTTTCATCTTAATAATTCACTGGGTGCTTATTTACCAACGTTCACTACTGTCCATGATGGAAACTGAAGGAATGACAGGCCTAATGACATTTTTTTAAAAATTCACATTATCAAATTTTTTTTACACTGTCATAGCGACAGCTGCTCTGTAATAGTCTCCCTGTTGCAGCTACTATAGTTTGCCTGTTTTAATTAGATTCTTTTGTATGAGATTTTGGAATATTTATGAACTTCACAAAACAAATTTCTCAGGAATTTACTAATCTTAATATCTAACATTTTTGAAGCTGTATATATTTTCTGTATAGGTAATGAGTAGAGACGAGCAAACATTTAAAAAAAATTGTGTACTAGGCTGCTAGCCTCTCCCTTTCTATCTGTTTGCATTGCACAGTTAGACCAGGACAGCAGAGAATTAGAGGATGAACATGTTTAAATGGTGAGAGGTGCCCTAGCACCAACTGTCTATTTTGTGTCTTGTCCCCCCTGAAGACAATGAGCACCCCCATGGAAAACGAGCACCCCGTAGGAACAACTTGTTCACACTGTTCATTAACTGGTTAAATTCATTTTACTGAACCTTTATTGATTTATGATATGACAGCATGTTTTCATTCCAATGTTACTGTGGAAAACAATAAACAGCTGTACTGGAACAAAAACATCAATATATATAATATATAATCAATAAATAAATAAAACAAGCTGGCAGGGTAAGAAGCAATAAATGGGGCCTATATATTGTCTTTATCCACCCTCAGCTTATTTTATGTATATTTATTTATCATGGCATGTTTTTGTTTCAATGCTTTTTTTCTCCCAGATTCCAACAGCAACATTGTGATAAGTAAACATACACAAAGCAAGGGGTGGGGGCACTGGAGACTCGTGAGAGGACATGGGGGGGGGGGGGGGGGTAATGGGTAGGTATAAGCTCTTTTCTTGTTTTTTTATGTGTGTTAAACTATCAGCATCTTTATGTACTGGTTATTAACTTTGCAAAAAAATTGGTTTGCGATATTTGGTTCACTCATCTCTAGTGATGAGTGTCTGATTGGTAGGAGTATGCCTGTTGGCAACGCCACTGATTATGTGAATTAAAAGTAACAGGCAATGGGTATGCACTAGGGGTGGTTTTTAAATAAAAAGTTCTATTTTTTCAGCCTAAAATCGCCAGATGCGAACGTATTTACAATTGGCCGTTTTGGGAAAAAATATTCTCATCTGGCCATTTTACGCCACCTTTGCCAGTGGGGCGGGGAGGGGTGTGGAGGGGCGGAACGGGGGGCATGGACTCTGAGTCCACTTCATTTATCATTTTTTGCTACGAATAATGATAAGGAAACCTACGTCAGCTCTGAGCTGGCGTAAGTTTCAAAATTTCCGCACGGACGGGCTCCGTGCGATCGGGATTTATGTAGAGGCAATGCGCCTCTACATAAATCCCCTGAGCTCTGGAGCTGCAGAGACATTTGTAAGCCTGGCGTAAAAAAAAACAAAAAAAACCCGGACTTCATAGATGTCCCCCTAGGTTTCTATCCTGTATGCCCTCTTCAGGTTGCAAAAACTGGACAGGCTTAGGTTAGGATACACAGAATAGCAGGAACACTTTGAATACTTAAAACTGGGAATTCTAAGGAACAAAATGTTGGGTGGATCCCTTTTACATAGAAAATTGCCAGCTAGAATAGATCGGGCACAACCAGTAATGTGTGTACTGGCCCTTTAAATGTAAGAAGGTGTAGTCCAACCCTATAGGCAGCAGATGTGCAGAGAAAGAATGTTGTTCATGACACATAGCTAAGGCAGATGTAGTTACTGTAAGTGCATCAGCATGGACCTGAAGCCAGAGACAAAGCAAAGACTGTGGCAGGAGAGTGGGAAGAGCAGAGCCAGTGCCTGGGGGTAACAGGGGGTTCCATGTTCCTTAGTGAATAAAGCGGTGGTCAGACATGCATATTGCTGCTCTATTCATAGTTACATAGTTAATACGGTTGAAAAAAGACACATGTCCATCAAGTTCAACCAAGGAGGGGATGTATACAGGGAAGGGGGAGGGGTGATAGGTTCTATACATATGCATTTATATTATTTTGGTCTAAGAACTTGTCTAGACAGGTTCAACTCAATGAAGATAGCTAAGTACTATACTCAATTATCTTCTTTACTCCCATATGGTTGAATGGAGCAACAGCACACATGTCCAATCATTTCTTCATTGAACCAGCGTAAATGAGACCGTGGGGTCCATTTACACAGAAAGATTATCTGACAGATTATCTGCAAAAGATATGAAGCCAAAGCCAGGAATAGATTTGAAAAGAGAAATCTCAGGCTTTCCTTTATGACATGTTCTCTGTTTATAGTCTGTTCCTGGGTTTGGCTTCAAATCTTTGGCAGATAATCTGTCAGATATTCTTTCTGTGTAAATGGACCCTTAGCTCTTGTAATTGGTAGTAATCCCAGCTGTTAGACCCCCCTCCGATCAGACACTCCTATTCTACATACAGAACACAAAGCCACATTCCTACTTGGCCAACATAATCCATGTACATTTTGTTTACTATAATAATAGGCTATATGGATGAGAATAAAAAAAAATGTAATGCTTTTCGTGACTCATATGATCTCAAGAGCTGTTTTAAAATAAATAACATTAAAAAAAATATGAACATCTACAGGTAAACCTTCTCTTATAATGTATTTTCTTCCCATCAGTGAGAAGCAATTTCTGTCAACAATGTTACCTTGTATAAACCTGCATAAAAGTGGAATAAATAATACATACCAGCCAGGGTTTTATTTTTTATTTTTTTGCAGAAATATTAGTTCTATATATAACATAAAACAATCTTGTTACACAGTTGTTGTTTTTTTTCCTTCCTTTTTTAATCACAGGATTGTACAAACACGTTTAATGTTCCTAGGCTGAAAGTATTGTTATTTATAATTGAAATATAACTGAAACAGTACTTAGTCCAGTTCCTGAATAAATGTCAAAAATCCCCCATCACAAAGCGATAATTGGCCCGATCGTACGATTAACGATGTCGTAGTAACAATTTTTTTTTTCATAACGATCAGCGTTTAGATGGTACGATATATCGTACGGAAAAAACATTTTGCGCTCGCGCGTCTGCAGCCCGGCCCCCACTCGCCGCCCGGCCTCCCGCTCATCCACAGCCCCCTGCGCCGGCTCGATCGACACCCCTGCCGCTCTCATCGCCGCCGATGCCACTCTCATCGCCACCCACCGCTGCTCCGGTCGCCCCCCCCACCACCGCCGCCGCTCTGGTCGCCCCCCTCCCCGCCGCTCCGATCGCCACCCCCCCGCGCCGCTGTCGCTCCGATCGTCCCCGCCGGCCCACGGTCATACGTTACCTGCTCCGTGCAGCAGGTCTTCAGCCATCCCCGGCTCCGCTCTTCAGTGCACTGATTGGCTGAAGAGGGGAGCCGGGAATTTCAAACGGCTCCTCTTCAGCCAATCAGTGCTCCTCTTCAGCACTGATTGGCTGAAGAGGAGCCGTTTGAAATTCCCGGCTCCCCTCCAGCCAATCAGTGCTGCCTTGCATTGATTGGCTGAAGAGGAGCCGTTTGAAATTCCCGGCTCCCCTCTTCAGCCAATCAGTGCTCTGAAGAGCGGAGCTGGGGATGGCTGAAGACCTGCTGCGCGGAGCAGGTAACGTATGACCGTGGTCCGGCGGGGGCGATCGGGGCCACGACGGCGGGGGGGTGGCGATCAGAGTGGCGGGGGTAGCGATCGGAGTGGCGGCAGAGGGTGGCGATCAGAGCGGCGGGGGTAGCGATCGGAGCGGCGGGGGGGGAGGGGGAGACCGGAGTGGCGGGTGGTGATCGAGCCGGTGCAGGGGGCTGCGGATAAGTGGGGGTCCGGGCTGCGAACGGGGGGCCGGGCAGCGGGCGGGGCTGCGGGCGGCGGGCGGACGGACGGACTATCGCGCAACGACTGTTTACATGAAACGATCGGCGAATTTTTAGCGAACGACGATTTGATGACATGTTGAAAGATCAAAACGGACGATTGCTTGTTCGTCGTTTGATCGTCCACTGCGTTTACACGTACGATTATCGTTCGATTTCGATCGTTATCGCGCAAATTCGCCCGATAATCGTTACGTGTAAACGCACCATTACTCCAGATCTTTAATATAAGGTAGCAAAAAAACACACCAAACAGAGGAACCATAAGACACTACCTAAAGGGCAGAGCCATACACGGTACCCCCTGGTTCTATAATAAAGAATTGCTGTCCCTAACATATTTTAAAACCACTTAATTTACCAAAAATGATTCCTTACCTCAGAAAAAAAATCTCTTAAGTCCTGAATACTTACTCTCAGTACCCTGCAATCTACTGTCTACTGTCTAACAGTACTGTCTACTGTTGTTTGACTCAGTCCATTTTTAGTAATAATGTCCAGGACAGAACACATAATGTGGGGTTAAGCGTTAGCAAATGCTATGTGAAAGAGAGAGAACATGGATTGTGTATCTGCAATCAGAGCCTGTCTGCCTTCTCTAAAGGTTTCACCCTGTAAATTAAAGGTAAGTCATGGCTTACTCTTAACGCTTCTGGAGTTCAGCACAGGAAGGGGTTACGCTAATTACTGAACTGCTATTGCTGCTGAACTATTTCTTTTCTTATTAATCACATTGCACCTTGCTAAGTGCATTAGTAATCCCTTCTATCTTCTTGCTATCCATACTGTAGCAGTGTACTGTTAATCATTTCCCTGTAGTGCCAGCCTGTTCTTCATTTTTATCAGCACAGCATGGCATAGCAATTAGAAGTAGGTGCTGTGCTATTACTGTCCAAAAAGTTATAAAATTAAGTGCCTATGTACTACTAGCAAACAGCCAAACTTTGGTCCCACCCTCTAAAAACACAGCATGAGAAATAGCTGTGCACCATGGAGGGCCTCTTAGGGACTCAGAAACAGCAGTCAAAGACACAGAGCCTATTGCTCCCTGGGCCCATAGCATCACTTTTAGGGTAGCTTGACACATACCAGATCCGCAGCAGATCCGGTAAATGTGAAGGCCCCCTTAAACAGATTCGCTTATGAGCTATATGAGCAAATAGATATAAATTACTGAACAAAAACTGTGGTAAGAAGTTGTAGCATATCTAAAAGCATGTTAGAGCTATACCTGTACATATGATTTTATCATCTGGTTCAAGATACTACAATCATGCACGTGAAAAAGGGAGTATTATAGGAGAGGATAATATTCACTTTTTAAGCCACCAATTTCCTGTCCGTTTTTAACAGGGGTAGGGTGTATCCGGCCCATGGGCCTCATATGGCCCCCAAAATATTCTGTTGCAGCCCGAAAATGTGTGGGGTACACATAGCGCCTTCCTGTGTCTGGTGGGTCCGCACACAGTATAAAATTAACCCCTTAAGGTCAAAGCCAATTTTCTTTTTTGCGCTTTTGCTTTTTCCATTTTATGTTTAAAAGTCCATAGCGCTTGCATTTTTTCACCTAGAGACATATATGAGCACCTATTTTTTGAGAAAGCAATTGTACTTTGCAAGGACAGGCATGATTTTCCCATAAAATATGCTGCGAAACCGGAAAAAAATCATTTGCGCTGTCAAATTGAAAAAAAAAAAGGAATTTGTTTTGATTTCGGGGACTTTTGCATTTATGTTGTTCACCCTTTGGTAAAACTGACTTGTTATATATGTTCCTCAAGTCGTTACGATTACAAAGATATAAAACATGTATAACTTTCATTGTATCTGATGGCCTGTAAAAAATTCAAACCATTGTTAACAAATATATGTTCCCTAAAATCGCTCCATTCCCAGGCTTATACCGCTTTTATCCTTTGGTCTACGGGGCTGTTTTAGGTGTCATTTTTTACGCCATGATGTGTGCTTTCTATTGTTATCTTGATTGCTCATATACAACTTTTTGATCACTTTTTATTACATTTTTTTCTTGATTTGATGCGAACAAAAATGTGCAATTTTGCACTTTGGAATTTTTTTGCCCTGACGCCGGTTACCGTGCGAGATCAGGAATGTGATTAATTAATAGTTCGGGCAATTACGTGTGTGGCGATACCAAATATGTTTATTTATTTGTTTATTTATTAATTTATATTTATAAAATGGGAAAAGGGGGGTGATTTGGACTTATTAGGGGAGGGGATTTTTTTATTAATAAAAACACCTTTTTACTTTTTTTTTTAACATGAACTAGAAGCCCCCCTGGGGGACTTGTATATACACAGCACTTATCTCTCATAGAGATCAATGCTGTGTACTGTATATACACAGCAAAGATCGATTAAATCGGTCATAGATTGCTTTGGCCTGCAATCTATTGCCAAGCCGGGATCAGCGTCATTGCGACGCTGAGGCCCGGCACGAGCAGGAGAATGGATCTCCGACCCACTTGCACCTTCAGATAGCTGCTTTTAATCCAAGATCTGTCCTGGGGTCCGTTCAGCAGGGGATGCAGTTATTGTTCTAAAAATAACTTTTAAAGGCCAGGGCTTACATTTGTATATGTATTAGGCTAGCACACCCTCTCTGTCCTTGCTTTCCACCATCCTCAACATTTACTGCTGTTTTAGCTTTACACAGGTGTATTAACAACCCAGCCCATGTTCAATATACACACAGCTGGGGAATAGGGAGCAATCTGCCTGGAGCATTCCTAATGCTGAGGAGGGTGGGGAGGAAGGACAGAGAGAGTGTGTCAGACTAATGCATATACAAATGTAAGCCCCGGCCTTTAGACACAGCGCTGCTGGATTAAAAGTTATTTTTAGGACAATAACTGCATCCCCTGCTGAACGGACCCCAGGACAGATCTTGGATTAAAAGCAGCTATCCGAAGGTACAAGTGGTTTTGAGGGGTCAGATTGTGGGTACAGAGTCGCTTCAAAGCCCTTTAATGCAGCTGTCAGGTTTGACAGCTGCATTGAAGTGCTTAATTAGCCGGCGCGGCAACAGGACCCACGCCTGCTAATAGAGGTGCTTCCGGCTGTACATATCAGACGGGAGCAGCGCCGTTCAGAGGGGGGTCCCCGTGGTACCATGATGTACCAGATACGTCATGGGTCGCTAAGGGGTTAAGTGTGGCAGCCACCAGAAGCAGGAGGGTCCTGTGGTGCCGTGCACAGTATAACAGCAGCATTCCACCCACACAGTGCAGCATTCCACCCACACAGTGGACATCATTATTGCAGATGTCCTCCACAGTCCACACCCTGGCGCCAAGGGTCACTCCTGCCTCAAAAGGAGCATTAGTTATAAATGTAGGCATCTTCTGGGCAGTTTTGTGTGGATTACAATCCCTACCATGCTGTGTTAAGTTAATGCATGGTGAGGTTTGTAATCCAAATCAGAACATACACCTCTTAGTAAATCCGAAAAGGGTGTGGGGCCTTATCTAAGACTGGTGTAAGAGTACACCAGCCTTGATAAATCTCCCCTCTGTACTAGTGTGTAGATCACTCACAAAGTCCTCCCATAAGAGTGTATCTGTGTTTCTGAGATAGACAAAGGGGGGTATTTATTAAGAAAAAAAATGTGTATTTTTGGTGGAAAGGGGTCAGATGCAAATAAATTTATTTGCAAATGGCCGTTTTGTGAATAAAATATTCGCATCTGGCCACTTTCCGCCCGATACGCCAGGGGGGTGGGGAGGCGGGGTGAAGGGGCCGCAACGGGGGGGCCAGAGTCCGCTCTATTCATAATTTGTTTTGCTAAAAAATTGTCAGAAAACCTACTCCAGCTCTGAGCTGGCATAGGTTTCCTGGTGCACGCACTGGTGCGCACAGGATTTATGTAGAGACATTGCGCCGCTACATAAATCTCCGTACTGTAAGAGCTGCGGGGACATTTTTAAGTCCGGCGCAGAAAACATTGGACTTAATAAATGTTCCCCAAAGAGTTTCAGGAGGGACAGACCTCCCTTTGTCAGATCCATATTAACATATCACACTCCCTGTTCATAAATCTGGAATAGGCTAAAAACAGTGCAATAGTGGACTTCTTTTTGGTGTAACTTGGAAGACCCATCCACTTTTTCCTACACAATCAGATACTGTAGATAGGTAGATAGATCTTTGCAAATGTCAAGGTGCCTTTTACAGGATGTTACATCCTGTTACGCTCTGACATACTCATTTAGGGTTCAAACCCACTTGCCGGATCTGCAGCGAGTCTCCTCGCTGCGTTTTTGCAGCGAGGCTCGCTGCAGATTCCGGCCCTATACTTTCAATTGCAGAGAAACTCGCAGCAGGGATGTACATCCCTGCTGCAATTTTGTCTGCAGCCCGCCCCATTAATTCCCCAGCCGCCGGAGATTATACATTACTGGGTCCCCGCTCCTGCTTGCTTCAGGGCAGGAGGGGGACCCGGTAATGTATAGCCTAGCCGCCCCCCCTGCTGCCCCGATCGTATCCTCAGCAGCACTGATCCCCCCCCTCCCCGCAGCCCCCGGCCGCACGATATCCCCCAGCCCCACGATCCCCCGCAGCCCCCGGCCGCACGATCGCCCCCCCCCCCCCCAGCACTGATCTCTCCCCCCCAGCCCTGATCGCTCTACTGCAGCTCCTATCATGCGGCCGGGGGCTGCGGGGGATCGTGCAGCCGGGGGCTGCGGGAGATCGTGCGGCCGGGGCTGGGGGATATCGTGCGGCCGGGGGCTGTGGGGGCGATCAGTGCTGCTGAGGATACGATCAGGGCAGCAGGGGGGCGGCCAGGCTATACATTACCGGGTCCCCGCTCCTGCCCCGAAGCAAGCAGGAGCGGGGACCCCGTAATGTATAATCTCCGGCGGCTGGGCGGTTAATGGAGACATCCCTGCTGCGAGTTTCTCTGCTATTGAAAGTATAGAGCCGGGATCTGCAGCGAGTCTCGCTGCAAAAACGCAACGAGGAAACTCGCTGCAGATCCGGCAAGTGGGTTTGAACCCTTAAGCAATACTGTCAGACCCAAGGTTTATGCATCGTACTGTACATCTTACAGTTACTGTACAGTTATGGTAAAGACTGGGCCATTCTAGGCATTCTTATCTACATTTTTTTCAGTTGACATTTATTCTTGCAAAAAAAAAGTATTGACAAATGAATAATGCATGTGCTTATCACTATAGATTTCAAATTTGCACAGAACATGCAGTTTACATTTCTTAAAAGCACTATAAGCACTGAAACATTTTTGACAAGACAACATGAAACTGACATTGATCACCTGGAAGCATTAGAGAAATATTAGAATTGGACTGCTGGGGATATTAGATTCTCTATGCATCATAGCATTAATCAGGCATTTATGGTTGCTCGAATGAATAATAAAATTGAGACTGATTTGTACAGAAAGCCATCTGACAGGAACAATTTTCATCATGTTAAGAGCTATCATGCTATCCCATTCTTGGAAAGTTTACCATTTTCTGTCTTAAGTGCAAGAAAAGTGATTACAGACTTTGCTTTTGCAGATTTACTTTTAACAAAGGCTGTTTAGAAGAAAATGCTGTTCTGCAAAGTTTTTTTATTTATTTATTTTTTAAAAGGGGTATGCAATGGGATGAATGAGGCCAGATGCAGAGATAATTAATTATTCACAATGTGACTAAAGTCAGCCACCTATGTAAAGCAAAAAAAAAGGGTACACATATGTCATATGGTTGCTTGACAAAGATCTTGAGAAGATTAAAACGTTGAACATGCTGGGTAAATAAACTAAACCAGGTTATTCACATTACTTTGGAGCGCCGCCTTTTCTATTTTATTTTATTTTTAGTGAAAAATATACTGCTAAAAATAAACATTTTTAAATCAAATTATTTTCCCCATAAACTACTAGTATACAGTCATCACAAAAAGTATACAACATACTATGATCTCTCAGGTTACAGTATTAACCTTATGTTACTCATGACATACAGTTACAACATGGTTTGGATGAGAGATCATAATGCAAGCTTAGGAGTTGGGCTCGTGTCATACCTTACAGGTGCCAGCTGTTATCTGCTGTTAGTGACCGACATTGAAGTTCACTCTGATGCCGGTCATTTAACTATTTAGATTTCTTGATCAATAGCGATTGTGGCATCTGAACAGTTTTGACAGCTGTCATTTATGTTCAGTGAGGGACATCCTCCCCATGTAATCTTGGGGGGCCGACCAGCTGTTAAGGCAGCCCAAGGACTCTTCTAGGCCTTAGGGACTGCAGTAACTGGTGTGTTGATAATTTTAGTTTTTTGTTGCATCACATTGCAGAAAATCGAGACTTCAAAGCAGCGATTCCCAACCAGGGTGTCGGGAGAACCCGCCAGGGGTGCCACAGAATCCTGGTAGGAATTATGACCCTGTCACTTTAAGCATCCCTGGAAGCTGCGGCCACGCAGCTTCTAGGAATGCACCGATCACTTTGATGTTCCGCCCGCACAGTAAGCAGGCGGAACATTAAAATGAACAGAATGTAGGAGCAGGACATGTCAGTGTCCAGCTCCTACATTCAATCCCATAGGTCGCCAGCACTTTCTGTTTGCAGCCTATGGGACTGCGGGACATGACTTTTTTGGCAGGTGTGATGTGATATTAGTATTGTGTGTAGCACAGCATGGAGGGGGGCTTAGTATTGTTAGTGTCACAACATGGTGGGGCTTAGTATTGTGAGTGGCATAGCATGGAGGGGCTCAGTATTATGAGTTGCACAGCATGGGGAGCATTGTTACTATGCAGGCAACAGCATGGGGGGCATTATTACTGAAAGAAACAGCACAGAGGCATTATTACTGAGGGGAACAGCATGGAGGGCATTATTACCATGAATGGCACAGTAATAGGAGCATTAATATGGCACAATAGTGAGCATTTTTATTATAAGGTGCACAACAGGGGTATTATTACTATATTGGGGCACAGTACAGTACATTAGAGGACATTATTACTATATGGGAGACACAGCATGAGAGAAAAAGAAATAAAGTTGCTAGAAATATGCAGAGCCTAAGATGCTTGTCCGGCAGGTTCTGAAGAGATAAATTGTTGCTGGATGAAATCATCATAGAGGTCTGGGCCAGATGGAGAAGAAAACGAAAGCAAATGCTTGAGATCAAAGAAGACGTCATCTTTGAGTCACTGAATGGCGTTTTTTATATTTCGTATAGAACATTTTCTGGTAGGGGTGCCCCCAGATAATTTTTTTCCCCAAGGGGAGCCCTGAGGTGGAAAAGGTTGGGAAGCACTGCTTTAAGGTGACTAAAAAGTCACATAAAAAGTCACATCTTCACGAATCTGATACAGTACCAACAAAAACTACAGATCCAATAAAACTCCACCTCACAGCTATGTAGGTAGGTGTGTGTGTGGGGGGGGGAGTTGTAGGGGTCAGAATATGACAATATTCTGGTAGAAAAATGTAGCATCTCAATTTTTGGCAAGGTAAACTTAGGAGAAAATATTGTCCCACTTTTTTTTATAATTACAGTGGCCTTTCAACTTACAATGGCCTCAGGTTATATTTTCAACACACAATGGCCTTTTGACCATACTTAACATACTGTACAATAATACAGGCAGTCAGGATCTGCAATACATGTGAATAGCTAGATGATAGACAAATAAAAGTGTAAATTTTACTGGAAATGTTATGCCAGTATTATTGAAGTTCATGCACTGATTGGTTGTCTAGCTCTCTACAATACCATGTGATACTATATGTTCTGTGGGTGGCTTCATTTTTGGCACCAGAAGAAGGTGGCTTTGTTTTATTTTTCTGGGACCCTGTGCGATCTGTACAGGACCCTGAAAACTATCCAGTCTTCTACATAGAAAGTAGTTTACAGTCTCCAATTGCTCTTTTTCACCAATGTACGTATGTACTTGCCGTATCCATATTAGATATCTCCTCATGCTTTAGGATTTAAAAAACCTTATTACAACATTGTACCTACTTTTAATAAAGTGCTCTCTAAGGGGAAGATTTATCAAAGGGTGTAAAATATAGACTGGTGTAAACTGCCCACTGCAACCAATCACAGCTCAGCTTCCACTTCTAGTAAAATGAAAGAGAAGCTGTAATTGGTTGCTGTGGGCAGTTTACACTAATGTATATTTTACAATCTTTGATAAATCTGGGCCTATGATTTTATATGAAGATGAAATTAAGATGAATTACTTTAACACAAAAATTATTCCTTCACACAGCTTGGTTGTATTTCACAAGAGCTTGTTCAAATAGGAAAGCTAAGTTGTGACTGGTTGTTATAGGCACCATAATTACACCAGTCAAAGCAGCATATGGATATAAGTCTACCATTGGCTTTACAACACGGTATTTGCACATGTTTCAAAACACCTCCTATCAACAATGTTTGCATACTTCCTTAAGAAGAATTTCTTCAGCTTAGTGGCTCTTCCTAAACCTCCCTACCACATATTTTGGCTATTGATTCCCTTTATTGTCATTTAGTTAAATTGGTTCTCTAGTAATTTAAAGGGGTACTCCTCTTTACTCACATTCGGATGTTTTATCTGTTCTGCTGTTTTCATCCACTTTTCTGCTCTCCCCTGCTGTCCAGGAAGTTCGGTAGCTTCAATGTTTTCTCTTACTGTTTACCCTCCTCTTATCTCTAGCTGCTGCCATTTTATGTCAGCCTGTCAGTGTGCAGCATCACTGCTCTGGGCTGGGTATTCTCTGTCCTGGCTTGTAAACCGTCCCCCTTCCTCATGGCTAATTTGCATCAGTTGTCCTGTCACTTCTGATTTACCTGTTAGTCTCTGTGCAGTCACATGGTGCTTTCTGGCCAATAACCAGGCAGTCTGGAATACTGATCACATGCTCATGTTGAACTAAGTAAATTTCTCATGTTTTGATCTCAGTAAGGGATTTGCAACTTCTCAGCTACAATATACTGCTGTTTGCTTCACACAGGCAAGTACTCTACTTTCCTAAATGGAATTGCCTAATATATACAGTATCTGTCTATTACTGACTGTTATTTGCACAACTTTGCACAACTACCTGGGAAAGCAGGGTGCTTGTATGTGTAAATCAATGTGGGTAAAAGCCCAAAAGTGTATATGTTATTCCTGCACAGGCTTTTATGTGATCTCATAACAACCTGTGTGCTGAACGGGTGTAGAGGAGGGGTTTATAGTGTAAGATATACAGAGATAGCAGGAAATGGAGACAGAGAAGGGTGAGGTATGAGAAAAGAGGGAAAGAATGTTTCGAATGTGGCAACCCTAACCCTAAACCAGATAGCTTAGTTGGATTCACTATAGTTCTGAGGGAGCAAAAAACATAATGAATGAGGCATGATAGTGCCAAACCAGTGACCGGCTGAGAAATTTGTTTCCACCAAGATGAGTCCGTCTCTAAGGTGGTGGTGGGGGCAATTAGGGGGGAACCCTAAGATGCCACAGTGGGACCCCAGGGGAGTGTGGTTAGATAAGTATAGCATGTTTTTTTATGTTCTATGCTGCCCCAGCACTATAGCAAAAATTTACAGTTTTCAGCTGAATTTTAATCTCCTGACTTCTTCTTTTGATTAGTTAAACAACACTTCAATAAACAAGTTATTATTTTTTTCTGGTTTAAATATAATAATTAAAAGGAAAGAACTTTCATATTTCATTTAAAATATGACCATATTTTTTTTTAATACTTTCAACCTAAAATAAGTCAGCTATGTCTGGCTTTGATTGTCCAACATACCCTGCTTATTAATTGAAAAAAAAAAAAAAAAAAAAGCAAATGAATATAGAGAAACATGCTAAATTGTAGGCACTTCCTTAGCTGACTTTAAATTATTTGAATAAAATTATTCATGCAATGCAAATTCAGTCACAGGAAGCAGTAACATTAGTAATTACACTTGGAAAATGTATTAAATGCTAAACCCCAATTGTTTTAAAAAAATATTTACATTATGTTATAGTTATTACTGTTAATAGTTATTGCCCATTTTCAGAAATGAATGTTAAGTCTTTTGAAGTGGCTATAATGCTTTTTTGGTAAATCCCAACCATAAGGTTATGTCCTTTATGGCAATACACAGCAAGTCTTTCAGCAAATAATGGACTTGGCATTCCAAGCTCTGTTTAGTCATACATCAGTCATTTTCTATTCTGTTAATGTCAGATGTTTGTAGGATGATGAATGGCTACTTCTGACATCAGAACTTGACAACAACCAAAGGCGCACATTCAGTCATTTATAATCATGCCATGTTGCAAATGCAGCTTTCAAGAAAATGCCCTGCATTAGTTCTCCAGTTTAATATACATCTATTACATTTAGTACTTCAAATGATGTACAAAGAAAGCTTCTAGCTAAAGATCAGCAATAGTAAATACAGAGAAAAGAAAAAGATATTTAATCTTTACAATATATTAATAGGTAACTTCTTGTGTGAACGTTAATGTATCTTTCTCTAATTATTAATATATAATAGTAACATACTGTATATTGAAGATCTAATGCAGTGGTGTCAATCCTGCAGTCCCCGAGCTGTTGCAGCTTTGGCTGTCCACACATGATGGGAATTGTAGTTTTACAACAGCTGGAGGGCTGCAGGTTTGACACTGGTAGTCCAAAAAATAATTTAAGGAGGATGGGATGTAATGTATGGACTAGGTTAACACACCGTCTTTTTTTTAGGACATCCATCATTTTGAGGCCATATAACATCCGTTAGTTAGAAATTATGTCTCTGATTTCGAAATAACAGATATTATTTGGCCTCAAAATGACAGTAATCCAAAAGACAGCCGTCAAACAAAAGATGCGGTGTTAACCTAGCCATGGACTGAACCCAGAAAGAGCAGCAGAAAGAAACTGACAAATTGTGAGGAATTTGCTATTGTTTGCTCATTAGCAGCAAATCACATCTCAGCTTTCATTTCTCAAAATGGAATCTGATTGGGTATGTGTAGGGATGAGCGAACCGAACCGGTACGAGCCAGATTCGTTACGAACTTTGCAAAAAGTTTGATTCGGTACCGAACCGAACTTTCAAAAAGTTTGTGACGAAGTTCGTTAAAACCGCAACGGCGTCGCAAAACTGTATTGTTTTCACAGAATGGAAGAGGATATAAGGAATTATTACTCCTATAATCCCTTTTATACTTTTATTATGTGAATATCAAGGTGTGTGACGTCACTACAGGAACAGGAAGTGCCTGAGCGTCCATGCTCTCTCATTGTGTGTCTGGACTGCAGAGAGAGAGGAGCTCCGTGCTAGTTAGGGAGGGAAAGCACATAGATAGATAGGCAAACAAGTAGATATTTACAGGGAGGTAGAGAGAGGGAGAGATAGGCAGAGATAGGAAGTAAAAAACTTGTGATAGCCAGAAAATAGTCAAACACCGATATATCACAAAATATCTTTATTACATGCTCGAAATAGTAAAAAGCACAGGATAGTGGTTGAGGGGGGGGGGGCAGAGGCTGTGTGACCACTAATCAAAAATCATTTATGCCAACAACAACCTTAGTATAAGAGGGAGTGCAGGCAGGACGCCCACAATTTATTCTTTAACGTCAAGCCAGATGTTCGTCTCCCTGCCCAGGCTCAACAGGGCCCTCTTGGCCTCTTGGTGGTGGAGTCATGATGCGTGCCTCCGTCAGATAAGGTTCTTTATTCTCTTCATCCGATGAGGCCTCTGCTGTTTGTTGAGCTTCTTCATCTCTGCTGACAAATGAACAGTGGACAAAATCTGTTATTACAAACATGTTAGCAACATTGTAACAATTCTCAAGAACCAATATGCATCCAATGCAGGATTTTACTTAGGCTTTTTGTGTCCTTTTTTATCCAGTATGTCCAATGTGTTAGCCTTACCTTTGCGCATAATCTAGACTATTGATCAACATTCTCACACTGCTCCCCAAAAATGATGCTCAGGGAAAATAATATGTCTGCAAAGAAATAGTAATTTATTCTCACATCTTGCGCTAATTAGCCCTTGGCTCCCTAAAAATCTCACTTGAGAAATGAGTGGGACATTGTTAGGTCATATGTAATCATTGGGGCACATTTGTCGCCATTTATCCTGTCCGTACTTTGTAGCTAAATCGAACTCCAGTTAGGTCTTACATCATCGACTTATTAAACAATTTTTAGTATCCAGTTAGGGCACGCTGCATTTATAAAGAATATTAAGTGTACAGCGGGGGAGCATTATTGTTAGTAACTTTATTATTATCCAGTTCCAGAAATATATAGGTCCCCCTGCAGGAAGCTCGATGCATATAATCTCTGTCTACGTAACACATGTCTATATGTCTGCACACATAACAGACTGAACTAATACTGACATCATCTGATCCTAGCATGGACAGATGCAATTAAGACACACACTAACTGGCGCCGTCTGCTGACATTTAAAATGAAACGCAGCATTGGGGCAAAACGCAAAGAGCCGAGTTCTTCTTGTGAGGCCCCACGCCTCATCAGCTGCCGTCGCTCCCTGATGAATCTGTCCCTCACACTGGACCACCTGGTCTCCACATGTTTGGCTGAAAGCAAAAAACGTACAGACATTAGTAATATATGAGCGTCAGATGACCATAACAGTAGAGTTTCTTGTTTGACATAGTGGGTAAATAACTTACCAATGATCAACTTCTGTAATCTACTATGCTTGTCCCAATCTGGGTACACAATCCGGGCAACCTCCCTCCATGCGGCACTCCGCCTTAGCCGGCTTGTGTACCCAGGCGCAGGGCCGTCCCATAGCAGTGGCCGAGCATGGACCTTAATAAAAAGATAAATAAATAATATAAACCTCTTGCAAACAATGCTCGTGTCAGGACTGTATCTTTGCGGAGCATTATGCGCCCCTCGGCTCGTGCTGTGCGGCCGAGAAGGCGCTGATTTTCTTGCATTCTGTTTCTGTGTTTTGTTTTGTAGTGTGTGAACTCTGGTTATTTGCTCACCTTGAGAGACACACCCGACTTCACCTGCTGAGTTCTGTCTGGCCATGTCTGGGTTAATCTGTGTTTTGGTTCCGCTGTGACTGACAGGTCTTTCTGCCAGTGGATCTGTTTTGTTCTCAGGTGTCTGTGCTTGGAGATCAGGGGGATGGTCCAATGATGTTCTGGATCAGAACCCTGACCTCCTATATAACCTCCTCAGTCTGGGATATCATTGCTGGTTATTGACTTAGTCTCTGCCTGCTTGTATCTTCTGTGTATTTGCTATTCCTGATCTTTGCCTTATTCCTTGACTTCCCTTGCTTGCCGCCTGCCCTTGACCATATTGCCTGGACTTTGACTACGTTTATTGGATTGTGATTTTGTACTTTTGCTGCCCGATTGTTGTTACCCGGACTGTTGACTATTCTTCATTGTGTTTGTCTGTCTGTTTGTCTTGTCTTTGTGTCCCACCTAGCCAGTGCAGGGACCGCCGCCAAGTTGCTCGCCGCCATCTGAGGGCGGATTGTGGCAAGTAGGTAGAGGACAGTGGGCGGGGCTGAGCTTAGGGCTCACTGTCTTGTCCTGCTGTCCGGATCCTAACAGCTCGCTTGGTAAGGTAATAGCTGGTCGAGGCTTTTTCCTTGTTAGAGGCAATGTTGCTGACTAAATATGGCATCACTTATGTGGGTGGGTTATGGAGCTTCCCGTGCTGCTAACTCCCTCCCTCCTCCCTCTCCCTCCATGATGTCTGCTGCCGGCCCATATCATATACACAGTACACAACTACTCCCATCATGTGGTCATAGTGTAAGCCTCAAATATTTCAAACATAACGTAATAGTGAATTCAACACCACAATCCGGAGGGGGGATGGGGGAGGGGGGAGTGAGTTAGCAGCACGGTCAGCTCGCTAACACAAACCATAAGTCACACCCTCGTTTCTCAGCAACATGTGATCAAACAAAGAAAATTCCTGGAAGAGATATTACACAAACATAGCGAATCAAACATAATTAGCGGCACATTGGCTACAATTGGAAATACATTGCATTATGTTTCACACAGACACATAGCCTAAGGGTACAAACACACACACCGTATACGCCTATTTACTAATGCGATACGCAGCAAATATGCAACAAATATGCAGCAAATACGCAGCAGATTAGATCTAAATAACTGAACACAGCATCAAATCTGCACCACCAAATCTGCTGCAGATCTGCTGCGTATTTGCTGCGTATCTACTGCGTATACGGTGTCTGTGTTTGTACCCTAACAAATATAAGTGTATAGTGCGATTTACAGCTAACCCTTATGGGCAAGCCATAGGAATTACACACATTCGTAGGGACGTGAACTACTATCAGCAATGTATGGTGACCAAAGTAGTCACACAGGGCAATAGGTGGGGGCAAAAATCCATAATAAACATTTAGCTTCGTCATAAATAAAGATCATTCATGACTTACTTGTAATTGAGAAATTAGGAAGGAAATAGCCTTTAACAACACATATATAAAATGAAGCAATGTAAAGTACCGGGACAGAATGTAAGCATTATTGAGAACAGATATCTGATATATTCGAAGACCAGACCTGTACATTTAATTTTGACACTAACCCTAAAAAATACATCAAGTGACTGTCACACACATCGCTTCTCAGACTCACAATGATAAGCCAAAAAGCGGTAAGCTGTTACAACTCCACCTATGACAACATTTATTAACTCATTAATGGCAAGGCGTTATCAAATACTTACTTGTAAGATTAGTCCATAAACGCTAATGAGTGATTTATCGATAACCATATCTGCCTCCATCGATTTGCCTTCACAGTTCTAAATAAGCTAATTGAGTGAATTGCTTTCACTCTTCAGATGTGAAAATACAGAAAATGGCGAAATAACCTTGGCATATACACATAGGAACAAAAAACTATACATTTGTTTCTCAAAACAATCACGTGACCCCCTAGATGCAATTGTATCATGGCCAGTGAACCTGCTTCTTAGGAGTAAGTAGATTTAGTTTGTCAGAACTTTGTAAGCCGAGGAACAAAAATAGAAATATAATCATCACTACTAGTAGTCCGTTTTTAATTATACTGGCCTGTAATCGATCAACTGCTGCCTCCTCCTCAAGTAGCCTCTCCTCAATAATACTGGACTGGAATCAATCAACTGCTGCTTCCTCCTGCTGCTCAACTTGTCTCTTCTCAACAATACTGGCCTGGGTGCAATCAAGAGCTGTCGTATCCTCCTTGCAAACTTTTTTTTCAATATTTTTTGTCACTATTTTGGCACTTTTATTCACTATATTTTATTAATTTTATTCCTATTATTATTATTATTTTTTTTTTTTTATTATTATTATTTTTGGATTTTTTTTCCCCACTTTTTTTCATTGTAATATCAACTGCAACTAAACGAAACTATACCCTATCACACTCCCACTATTGAAGCTGCAATTAATCAGCCGTTAGAGCAAGGTTCGTTTTCGGTTCGGTTCGGACCGATCCGAAATTCACGAAAGTTTGCCGGATCGAACCGAACCGAACTTTTCAAAAGTTCGCTCATCCCTAGGTATGTGTCCTTAATAAAAAAGAAATGTCAGATATTTGTCTTAGACAGAATCATAAATATGGGCCACTAAAAATATGTTGCTTTACTGTAGCTGTGGATACACAGTCCCTCATGGGCATCTAATGGGTAAGGTCTATGGGTTTGGAAAGTTTAGTTTGTAACTGGATTGAAAACTGGCTTAATAATCGTACCCATAGAGTGGTGGTCAATGATTTCTACTCCGAATGGTCCCCGGTTATAAGTGGTGTACCCCAAGGGTCAGTACTAGGCCCCCTTCTGTTTAACTGGTTTATTAATTATACTGAGGATGGAATTAAAAATGTTTCTGTGCATATGTTACAGGAGGACTTAGACTCACTCAGTGTTTGGGCATCCACTTGGCAAATGAGGTTTAATGTGGATAATTGTAACGTTATGCACCTGGGTAGTAATAACATGCATGCATCATATGTCCTTGGGGGAGTTACACTGGGAGAGTCGCCGATAGAGAGGGATTTGGGTGTACTTGTAGATAATAGACTACAGAACAGCACACAATGTCAGTCAACTGCTTCTAAGGCCAGCAGGATATTGTCATGCATTAAAACAGGCCTGGAGTCTCGGGTCAGGGATATAATATTACCGCTTTATAAAGCTTTGGTGTAGCCTCATCTGGAGTAAGCTGTCCAGTTTTGGAACCCGATTCATAGAAAGGATGTCCTAGAGCTGCAAAGGGTACAAAATGGGCAACTAAACTAATAAGGGGAATGGAGCATCTTAGTTATAAGGAGAAATTAAAATATCTCTCCTTCTTTACAATGAGAACAGTGAATCTGTGGAACAGTCACAGCAAAAAAAGTAGAGGGCTTCAAAAGCAGCCTAGACAAGTTCTGAGACCAAAATAACATAAATGCATATGTATAATACCTATCATCATCGGCCCCCTTCCCTGTATCCATCCCCTCCTTGTATATCCCCCTTCCCTGCATCCATCGCCTCCTTGGTTGAATTTGATGGACATGCGTCTTTTTTCAACCGTATAAACTATGTAGCTGTATTGTGATCAGTTTCTACTGTCAATACTCATAAAAGGCTGAATAAAAGGAAAACAAGGTGAATATTCATGTTCATTAAAATACTTTCTTTTCTTTGTGTTAAAGAGACATAAAAAGTAGAGATGAGCGAACTTTTCAAAAGTTCGGTCCGACCGGACTTTCGGATTTTTTCGGAAAGCTCGGTCCAACCGAATTTCGGATTTCTTCGGATTTCATAGTTTAAAGCATCTATATGATACGGGGGTAGTGTATTTGGTTGAATTTAGGGCTCTACATGTCAGTAACATCATTATTATTTTCATATCTCAAAGTCATTTTTTTTAGACTTCAATATTCACCATTACAGGGTCTATGCAGGAAACTCACCATTACAGGGTCTATGCAGGAAATTCACCATTACAGGGTCTATGCAGGAAAAAGATCACAAATGCATTTGAGGCCAGTACAGGAGCAGCAGTAGTCAACATGGAGGCCAGACAGGAGCATCAGTAGCCAACATGGAGGCCAGGCAGGATTAGCAGTAGCTAACATGGAGACCAGGCAGGATCAGCAGTAGCAAACATGGAGGGCAGGCAGGATTAGCAGTAGCCAACATGGAGACCATGCAGGATCAGCAGTAGCCAACATGGAGGGCAGGCAGGATCTGCAGTAGCCAACATGGAGGCCAGGTAGGAGCAACAATAGTCAACATGGAGGGCATATAGCACTTTTTTTTAAAGATACAATGCTATACACCTGAACCAGGTATTTTTGTCTCTCAAGACAGATGCAATATACACACTATTTTGAAGCATAGGACTTGTATATCTGTACTGTATGTTTTGGTTCCGTGCACCCTTTTCTGTCCAATGCCTAATCTATCTATCTTTCGCCCTCTCTATATTTCTCTCTCAATCACTGGATGTTTCTCCTCTCCGCTTTCCTAATCTTTCATTTCCCACAATATCTTTTCAGTAGTCTGTAGTACACAACAGCAGCTTGCTTCCTCTCTCTCTCCCTCTACACACTGCATGGTGCCGTCATGTGACCGCTCCTTTTAAAGCAATGTCGTCGTCACACGGAGGTGGGCTAGTACAAGATCCCTGCTGATTGGATGTGTTCCGGGCATCATGGGAAAGCGCTTTTCCCGCCCCGGAACACTTCCTGCTTTCTAGAATGGTGGCTGCCATTTTAGAAAGCAAGAAAATAAAATCGGAGCTGATTTCCAAAAATCTCAATCCGAGTGGACTTTTTGGGAAAATCTGAACCGGATCCCATACCGGGCCCGGTTCGCTCATGTCTAATAAAAAGTCTTGATCAATAGTGATCTGCTTATTAAGACCCTTATGGAGCAAGCAGGATAAATCCAAAACCAACTCAAATTGGAGCCATTAAAAAGTTCAATCTAACACCGCCAAAACCCCCTTCCCAATAAGCCCTCATATGGCTTTGTCAATGGAAAGCTAAAAGCTTACACTGTTTGGAAGGCAGCCATAATTAAAAAAAATAAATAAATAAATAAAATTGGACGTTAGGACCTACACTTAAAATTAGAGATAAGCAAATCAGTCAAAAATCCATTTTGCGATGTTAGCAAATATTCAGTTGGATTCACAAATATTCCTGAATCACATGCAAATGGATTTCAATAAAACAGCAGACCATTGTAGCTACAATAGTTGTACTATTACAGACTAGTATTTTCTTTAAAAGCTTTGTTGTTACAGTGTCAAAAATTGGAAAATGTCAAATTTAAAAACATTTAAATCAGCCAGTCAATTTTCGCCCTGGACAGCAGTGGATCTTGGTGGATCAGCGGCATAAAATCAATTCTCTCCAAGGAAGCAGTGGACATTGGTGAACCAGCAGCATCAAATCAAGTTTTCTTCCTGGGACAGCAGTGGACATTGGCGTATCAGCTGTGTAAACTTAGCATTTTCTCCTTGGTAGCAGAGGATTGGTGGATCAGTGGTATAAAATGAGGATTTCTCCCAGGACAGCAGTGAACATTGGTGAGTCGGCGGCGTCAAATCAAGCTTGCTCCTAGGACAGCAGTGGTTCTTGGTGGATCAGCTGTGTATACTTAACTTTTCTCCATGGACATCATTGGATGCTGGGGGATCAATGGCATAAAATGAAGCTTTCTCTCAGGACATCAGCACCATCAGGGGCATTGTCTTAGGCCCGAGTAGGGACACCGGAAAGTATGTCTCATGTGGGCAGACGCCATACCGCTTCAGGCTGGGTTCACACTATGTATATTTGAGGCTGTATTTGGTACTCATCTCAGGTCCTCATAGCAATAATGTTGTAATTAAGTGGATGGCCGCCATATAACGGTAAATAACTTCTATTATTTCAATACAACAGCCGTTGTTTTAAAATAACAGCACATATTTGCCATTAAATGACGGCCATCCACTCAATTACAACATTATGTGAACAGAGCCTTTCTGTGTTTTCAATCCACTCCTTGTTTTGGTTGCTATACAGCCTCAAACATACAGCCTCAAATATACATAGTGTGAACCCAGCCTCACAGCGTAGACATGATGGCCATTTCACGCGCATGTGCGTGAAATGGCCATCATGTCTACGCTGTGAAGCGGTATGGCGTCTGCCCACATGAGAGATACTCCATGGATATTTTAACTGCACTATGTTTGAATAAATGAAGGATTTTGGGTGAGTGCCCTCATCTCCTTTCTATTTATTGGACTGTTTGTATACTTGTTTACATGAGAGGAGCACCCCCTAGCAAATCTCACAAGTCCACATGATACGCCAGCAGACATATTTAAGCCAGTATTAAGGGGAGTAGTGCCAGTGAACTTTCCTACTAACCTGTTGACACCGGAAAGTAGCAACACCAGCAGTGGCCCTTTTATAGACCCAGAGATGCCTAGAAAAGACACTGGGAGGTGGCAGCGGGAGCACCCTAACTTTCTTTAATCCCAAGGAGCCTAGAACAGACACCTGGAGGTGACAGGGTGTAGCAGGGTAGCAGAATAGCACTCATACTTTTTTTCAATCCTGAGGGGCCTTATGCAAACACTGGGAGGTGGCAGGGGCAGCACTCAGACATCGGTGATGGAGAGGCGGATGGTGGGCGAATCGAGTGGTGATCGTCACCAGAGGGATGGTGAGTATGGTGTTTGTGTGTGTTTTTTTTTTTTTTTGGGGGGGGGATGGGTTCCCGCGGGAGTTGTCCTTTAAATAAAAGAGTGGCAAAAGTTACAACAACCTTAAGTTGGAGAAGTTTTTCCACTGTGCTGTATTTTCTTAAAAAAAAAAAATTATGGTGTGTTCAAAAACCTTACTGAATCTGGGCATCTGGCTTTTCCCAAGACATGTATACCTATCAACAAAGTGCAAGACTTATCCCATGCGTGCATCTCTTGGGGTATTTAAGTTGTCTCCAGCTTAAATGAACAGGGAAGGGGGATACCCCTGATGAAGTATGAGAGTGACCCTCCCACCCTCGCTGTGGTCACTTCCAAACAACCTCACCCCAATTGGGCATTCACATGTCGCTCCATGGCTGCTGTGTAAAAGCAAATGTGACTTCACCTGGATCTTTAGCTGCTTCCTGATGGACACTTTAGTGTAAGGCTGCCGGGTTTCTTCCTCTGATGGCTTGAGGAAGTCACTCTTCATTGACTAGAGGCTCAAGCAGCTACTGTGGCTACTGCTTCACCTAAGGCCTCTACTACCAGTGGTTGTAGAGTGGCCAACGTCCTCATGGCTTGTTGGTGTTGTAGGCTGGTTTTATTGCTGATAGGTCTCAACCAAATGACTGCGCTGTAGCTCATGGTATATTTTGAGTTTGGCTTCCTTATCAGTCAGCGCAAAGAAATCCAACATTTATCAGATGGAAACAAGGGTTAACCATGGTAGCCAGACAGTATTTTTCTCTCCTACGCATTTTCTTTATGCGCGTACGGCAGCATCAATACTCCAACAAGCACATGGCCATATGCACGAGGTTCACTGAGTGCCTTTCCTTAATTGTGTCTTCTGTGTAACTCTAGCATGTCCTGGGGTCATCCTCTTCAGAAACAGTTTATTTCCAAGACATAGATGCTACCTGTTGGTGTTTGGAACACCTGGCCACATATCTCCTCCTCCACCACCACCAATTAATTAATCTCTGGGATTAGATTGACATTATAGAAAGTCCCCTCGGCAATCACGTTTTTCAGTGCAGTCTCCATGATGTGAAGCAGGGGAATGACGTAATTCACACAATAGTTATTGTGGCTGACCAACAGAGTGGCTTCCTTGAATGGTACCAGCAATCGGCAGACATCATGCATCATCTGCCAATTGGTGACCTGAAAATTGCAGTGGCTGAAGTGAGTACATAGTTTTATTTGTCATCTTTAGAAGATCTTTCCTGGATAAATTTGGAGGAACCTATGCATGATGAGGTTCAGCATGTGAGCCAAGCATGGAATATGTGTAAGCCCTCCCGGCTGCAGTGCTGAAAATATTCTCCTGACATCCGCCACTCCGGTGGCTATTTGGAAATTCTGAGGGTTCAGCCACTTATATATGATATACTGTATGTTGTCCTCCATGGCCCAAATAAGTTCCTTTTCAGTGTGGCTGTGTTGATTCACGCTGCGCAGGTGAAGGACAGCCTGACAGAGCTGAGTTTGGCAGCATTGGTATGCCACAGGGACAGGGTGTGCAGTGGCGTTATGACCAGTGGTGGAGGCCGATGATGAGGTCTCAGGATGCTGGACACACTGCAGCTCTCTCAGAAAGACATTAACACAGTGGGAAGTCATGGATATATACTGCCCCAAGCCATAGCTCGAACTCCAGGGGGGACATTTATGAAGCATATGGTCAGGGAATCGTCCCTTCTCCCTGGCTTAAGCCTGCCGTATTCCTTGCCCGATGGGCGAGCAGGGGGAACTTGGGGGACGTGGCAAGGCGGGGAGGAGGTGTAAATTATGATCCAAATCTACACCTGCTGGAAGCAGATGTAGATTTGGTACACCGGATTCACTAAGAGGCGTCAACCTTTTAGCGAATTCAGACAGGGAAAGGGGGTGGGGCCAAATTTTTATAAAATTTTCATAAATCCCCCCCAGAAGTCTGTGCTTACCCGATAGACAAAGAGCCGCAAATAGTTGCCAACCTTCTTCTGCAGGTAGGCTTGCGTAGATGGAATAGCCTTGTTGGCAAAGAAATGGTGACTTGGCACTTTCTCTGTTGGTTGTGCCCAAGCAATTAGGTCCCTAAATTGCTTCAACTCCACTTACTGGAATAAGAGTCACTACAGGGCAAATAGCCTAGCCAGATGGGTGTTTAGTTTCTGGGCCTTTGGGTAGTTGTAGGAGTATTGCTGTCTCTTAGTGTATGCTTTGGACAGTGACTGCTGTGATTAGAAATTGTTTAAATAGAGTAGCTGTTTGGCTTTTTCCTACCAGAGGACCTTGGCAAGAAGGAGTTGGGCACTGGGCCCAGATTTTTTTTTAGTCCCATACACTTTGATTTTAGCAGAAGTATGCAATCTCGATTGCTACTTCATTCAAAGTCCTTCTAGTCATGATCTTGCAGCTGAGTTGTATAACGCACTCGTCTTCAGCTGTTGTACTCAGTGAAAGTCCCAGGAGTCAGACGCCCTCCATCCAGCGTTTATCATTTATCCATTGGATAGGTGAAAAATACTTTAAGCTGGAATTATCCAAGTCAAGTGATTTTATATATTCTTTATTCTGTTGGATTCTTTCTTATTATGTGCATTATTTATTTAGTCTGTTTAGTTTGCTTTACAGGCTGTGGCAGCATTCACAAGAAGACCTATTGAACCAAGCCGTAATAGATGTAATACATCAATACATTTGAGCTGAACAGCTTTAATTAGGCCTTCCCAGTCATTTCATCAATTCATTTGAGTGCCAGTGGGATTTGGATAACCCTATGCCTCCGGTAGTGCATGAGAATTACAACACTTCAGTATCATTCTGCCATTCACTTCACAAGGTTAGGCAATTATCCTTCTTGCATTGAATTACATTTCCAAAACTTAATACAAAAATTGTTTTAAGGTACTTTATTGTTAGAGTTAACAAAATGTAACTCCTTTCACACAATTGCATTTCTAAATCAAGATTCCATCAAGAGATTATTAAATAAATGATCAAATTTTTTCTTATTTTTAAAGCTGTTAAGCATACTTCTTTTATTTATACCTCCATTTAATAAAACATTTAAACCATTGGCAACAGGCTCATTTACTGACTTAACAACATCTGGGTAGCAACTATTTTAAATATCATTTCGATTTTGCTTATTAAGACTGATAAGCATCTGTATGTGTGAAAATCGTAACACGTAGATCTTCATAATAAGATATTTAAGTTGGTTTATGAAAAAAAAATACAAAAAAAATATTTAAATGCCACCATATGTAAACTTACAATGAAAGAAAATGAGTTTTTAAAAAGTTATAACTGTCTGTAATATTATCTATTACGCATTATGCCTAGAAAATGGACGTAAGTTGTAGTGGAAAATTATTTCTGAGACTATTGCATTGGCAACCTCTGATGTTCTAGATTTACAGAGAGAAGCACAGTTAGTGTGTGCAGGGTGGATTTCACATAAAAGTGGGATACATAAACCCCCTCTTGGTAAATGACCCTCCAGTGTATATACTTAATGAACAGAGTATCACGTTGTCAATCCATTAAGCCTTTCAAGAGCTATGGTCAGATCATATGTGAATATGTTGTACTGGAAATCTACTATTGACTGAAATTGCCAAAAACTAAATAGCATCCATACTTGCACCGTGGTCATTCTCTCTGTGGATTGCAAGTCTTAGCATTGTATTGTCATTATGAACATTGTTATATTGCACATTATAAAGATAAATTTGGTCAGCTCTCCTAGAACACCATTCACACTAGGCAGGAGCACGTTGCTATGGCTGAAATTGCAAACACACAAAAAAACACAAAGAATGCAATAACTCACCACTAATGGCAAGACACAGACACACTACAGACATGAAAATCGCTAAAAGCAGCCCCCCAAATGCTCCAAAAAATCTCTATAAAAAATAATAAGGCTTTCGGCATACCATTTGCAAATATTGTGAACCATCCCACCACAACAAGGTGGCCTCATGCCCGGGATAGATTGAATTGTTATATTGCATCACATGTTATCAAATTGTCCCATAGTAAAATCTGAAGTATTATGGTGTAAAATAACAGCAGCAATAAAATGAGATAGTGTTGTCTTAAAATCTTAGGTGTGTCTAAGGAGAAACTACCGCTTCAAGAGACTTTTCTATACCTTATATCTGTGTTTGTGAATCTGTAACATTCTGAAAAATTGAATTGATCTCTAGGTGTGTCCTTCCTTACTTTTGCACATGATTAAACATATCCAAAATTGTGTATCTCAAGATAACCAGCTTAGGAAGAAAACAAGATTTTGACATCTCTGTCAGCATAAGTATTTGCTATATTTGTTGCCATGCTGTTGGTGTAATGGAAATTAAAGGTGGATATAACCAAGGCACATCTATATGTGTATGGTGAGGCACTGCGGCACATGTAGCTTTTAAAGGTTCAACAGTAAACAGCGATTTCTACAGTGAGTGCTACAGTGCTGAGAGGGGTGCTTTGTGGGGCTGATGCTTATAAGGACCTCATTTGCATATGTGCTGCTCAGCAAAATGTTCCGAAACAGTGGGACAAACTGAAAAAAAGAAGACCAGGGCCAGACCAGAGAGGAAGAAGTTCCATTTTTATTCCCTATTGGCACCCCAGTGATTTAATTACAGAATGCTGATAAGTTTTTTTGAAGGCAACCAGATTTGCCTTCTATGCGTGTTTATTAGGTCTTGTAAATATAAGCACACATGGCGGGTTTGCTCTGCATGCCTATTATTTCCTGTAAATATAGGCCCACAGGTCTACTTTCTGTGTGCGCCCATTAGGTTCTGTATTATAAAACGAAAACACTTTTTTCTCCTCTGTATATAATGGCTAATATAAGGCTTGACAATTCAGTTAATAATCGGATAGGGATGATCAAAATTATCAATGGACATGAGTATACAGTCAGATGATGTGTATTAGTCAAACACTCCGCTCAATATAAAACATAATCCCACCTGTTATGCCCATTTGATGATTTTCTGAATTATCAGACAACCTATATACCCACTTTTCTAGAAAAAAAAAGTTTTATAATCTGGGTACCCTAAGCTATTTAATGATAGTCACATCTAAATTTTTGGGCTGGCTACAGGTCCTCTTTAAAGCGTAACTGTCAGTCCAGCGTTTTATGTGCCCAGTGAGTAAACAGCTGGTATGTGTGTCCTTCGTGCTCACTCCTCGGCCTGTACCCCTCCCCCCTCCATAGGTTATAAGGGACACAGCAGAACCCGTCTCCACTCTGAAGTTGGATTTGCCTGATAATGCAGATAAGTGAGGGGGGTGAGAAAAGTCTTTTGATCACTGAAAGAGGCTTTTTTTGCCTAATAAAACCTATTACAAAGTTTCTTAATATCGCTAGTACTATTGACAAAAAATGATAGTTACACTTTAACCCCTTAATGACCGTGGGCGTATATTTACGCCCTGCGGTCACCTCAGGGGGATTCAGAGGCGATCGGGACCGTGGCTATTAGCGGGCACGGTCCGATCGCCGTGCCCACTATTTAAGGGTTCAGATGCAGCTGTCAAAGTTGACAGCTCCATCTGAATCCTTTATGCAGCCGATTCCCTGGTGTCTAGTGGGGCGGATCACTCCTCCAGGACGTTGTCCCGGAGGAGCGATTCACACATTCGGCTCGGGCCGGGGTTTGCTCCGTAATGGCGCTGATCCCGACTCGGCACTCGATTGCTTCCGGCTGCAGCAGCTGAAAGCAATCCAGTGCCTATCTCATTGATCTATGCTGTATTACTATACAGCATAGATCTCAATGAGAGATCAGTGTACTTATACTAGAAGTCCCCCAGAGTGGCTTCTAGTATAAGTGTAAAAGAAAAAAAAAGTGTTAATATTAATAAAAAGCCCCCTCCCCTAATAAAAGTGTGAATCACCCCCCTTTTCCCATGTTATGAATAAAAATAAATAAATCAATAAATAAACATGTTTGTTATCCCCGCGTGTATAATAGCCCAAACTATTAATTCATCACATTCCTGATCTCGCATGGTAAATGGCGTAATCGTAAAAAAAAATCCCAAAGTGGAAAATTTTTGGTTGCATCAAATCCACAAAAATTGTAATATGCGAAATCAAGGCACCAATAGAAAGAACACATCATGGCGCAAAAAATGACTCCTCACACAGCCCCATAGACCAAAGGATAAAAGCGCTATAAGCCTGGGAAAGGAGCGATTTTAAGGAACATATTTTTGTTAACAATGGTTTGAATTTTTTACAAGCCAGCACATAAAAGAAAATTTATACATGTTACATATCATTGTAATTGTTACGACTTGAGGAATATATATAACAAGTCAGTTTTACGCCAGGGCGAACAGCGTAAAAACAAATACCCCCATTGACATCAATGCAGTATCGTTATACTGCATAGATCCATGAGATGTTGCAGCCTAAATCAATCGAGTGTCGAGCCAGGATCAGCGCCATTACGACGCAGACCCCGGCCCAAGTGAAAAGCAAGGATCGCCCCTCCGCGATCGTGTAGCTGGGAAGGGGGGGGGGGCGATCCCCTCCACTAGACACCAGGGAATGGCTGCAGTCAATTTTCCACGATGGACGTAAAAACAAATACCCCCCAAATAAGTAGAATGCGTTTTTTTGGGGTTTTTTTTGCAATTTCACCACACATTGGATTTTTTCTGGTTTTGCAGTGTACTTTATGAAAAAATTCAGCCTGTCATTGCAAAGTACAATTAGTGTCTCAAGAAATAAGTGCTCATGTGGGTTTCTAGGTGAAAAAATGCAACTGCTGTGCCTTCTAAGCACAAGGAAGAAAAAAATGCAAGTGCAAAAATCGAAATTGGCCCGGTCCTTAACCCCTAGACGACCCTGGCCGTACAGTTACGCCATGGAAGTCTGTCACCAGACGACCCTGGATGTAACTGTAGGTCCTGGGTGTTTCTCCTGCTATAAAGCGCGCTCCGGAGCGGACCGCGCTTCATGGCAGCTGGGGGCCGGCTGCAGTAAGCAGCTGGCACCTCATCGCTAATGACAGGCTGCAGCGATCGCGCTGCAGCGTGTCATTAATTCCTTAAATGCTGCAATTGTGGCATGGCCACGGCGTTTAAGTGTGAGTGAAAGCGGGAGTCCCCTGTCACTTACCGATCGGAACCCCAGCAGTTTGACTGCGGGGGTCCTGATCGTTAAAACGGACCGCCGGAGGTCTCTCACCTTCCTCCGTGCAGTCCGATTGGATATCTGCTCACTGAGCCTGCACAGGCAGGCTCAATGAGCAGATCGCCTAAAAAAAATAAGTTAAAAAACACCAATACACTACCCCAAAGCCCCTCCCCAATAAAAGTTTAAATCACCCCCTTTCTTATTATATAAATAAAACATATAAAAATAAATAAATAAACATATAATATACCGTATATATATAATATACCGTAGCATGCGTAATTGTCCAATCTATTAAAATAAAACAAGCGTCATTGTGAACGGCGTACACGAATAGAGGGGGAAAAGTGCGCGGATTACTGATTTGATGTTACATTATATATATAAAAAAAAATAATAAAAAGTGATCAAAACGTCTGATCTTCACAAATATGGTATTTATAAAAACTAGAGATCATAGCGGAAAAAATGACAACCCATACAGCCCCGTAGGTGAAACAATTAAACTGTTATAAGCGTCACAATAGGCCTAGTTTATTAATAATTAATTGCTAAAAAAAATATTTCATTAAAAAAATATATAACAATAACCCCTTAATGACATCGGGCGTAAATTTACGCCCCCGCGCCCTGGTACTTAGCGCAAATGGACGTAAATTTACGCCCGATGTTTCCCCGATCACTGTGTGTTCACACACAGCGATCAGGGAAGATGGCCTGCTATAATGTATAGCAGGCCATCTCTGCTCATCGGCACGGGGGTGGTTAACCCCCCCCCCCCCCGTGCCGACGATCACTGCTATCGGCTGATCAATACAGATCAGCCGATAGCAGCTGAATACAGCTTTCCGGGTCATCGGTGACCCGGTGACCTGGAAAGCAATGGTGATTGGTGCTGTCCGAGACAATACCAATCGCCATTACTGTCCCCAACAAAGATGGCGCCGGTGCCACCCCCATGATCTCCGTTATAGGCCGGCCAGTAGCGGACGGCCCATCACGGCGATCTTACAGTTAAAAAGTGTAAGGCCAGGTTCTGCACCCCTCAGCTAGGTAGCTGAGGGGTGCAGAACAGGTGTGTGTATAGTGTAGTGCACTATACTCACCTGATCCCGGCGTCCGGAACGAAGATCTGCGGTCCCGCGCGTCCTCTTCTCCTCGTCGCCGCCACGTCCGGGTTCGTTCGGTCTTCGTCGGGAATCTTAGACTCTTCTGGCTTTTCCGTCGCCCCCATCTTCGGCCATCTCTGCCAGCTCCATTCTACTGCCCACTAGCGGCTGATCAGTGTATATTATACACTGATCATTTGCTTTGGGGTAAAAAGATGTTTTGTTTTGTTTTTTCCCAATTTTTTTGTTTTTATTCGCCGTAACACTGCTGAGTGCTGATCAGCATTGCACATAAGTGCACCACTGATCAGCAACTCCTCCTTTTTGGCATAGGGGCGTTTTTCCCCCCCTATATCCTACCGCCATTGTCTGCTGATAAGTACCGCACATAAGTGTGGCATTTATCAGCAGCTTCTTTTTTGGCGTAGTTTTTTTTTTCCTTACTGTTAAAAAAAAAAACGTAAAAAAACACTACATTACACCACACTACACAAAATAAAGTTTTACACTACACCAGAACACATTTACATACCCCATATACTAATCCCGGTATAAAAATAGCCCCCAGGGTGTTTTCGGCGTCGGACGTTATTATTGCCTCCGACACCCAAACAGCCAGTAAGGATGAATGGGGGAATCCTTCTTTCCTCCATTCACCCTCATCATCCTCATCATCCAATGACGTGTCTGGGGGTAGCGTAGCGTACGCTGCCCCCCAGACACGTCTTTTCCGCCAGTACCTTCTCAATAAGAGATGACGGTATGGCGTGAAATTCTCCAAACTCTGTGAGAGTACCTCAGGGTACAGATTTAGGGTATGTGCACACTGCGGAAATATAAAATATTTGAAATATAAAAATTTTTACACTATAATGTTGGTTTAGCCTTAAATTTTTCATTTTCACAAGGGGTAAAAAGAGAAAAAAAGAGTAATTTCCCCCGAGTCCGTAATACCCCACATGTGGACATAAAGCGCCATGTGGGCACAGGGCAAGCCTCCGAAGGGAAGGAGCGCCATTTGGATTTTGGAGGCTGGATTCGGCCAGAAAGGATGATGAACGCCATGTCACATTTGTGCCGTGAAAGTGAAAAAATAAAAAATTTCCCTATCACGTAACATTGTTTTACATTTGTGCCTGTCACCAGTGGGGTCCATATGCTCAATGCACCCCTTATTAGATTCCTTAAGGGGTGTAGTTTCCAGAATGGGGTCACTTGTGGGGGGTTTCAAGTGTCTTGGCAGCACGAGGGCTCTGTAAATGCGACATGGCCCTTGAAATCCATTCCAGTGAAATTCAGCTTCCAAAAGCCAATTGGCGCTCCCTTACTTTAGAGGCTCGTCCTCCGCACACTTGGCACTTTATGCCCACATGTGGGGTATTTCTGTACTCGGGAGAAACTGCGCTACACGCTTTGTGTTTTTTTTTCCTTTTATCCCATTGTGAAAATGAAAAATTGAAGGCTAGAACAACGTTATAGTGTAAAAAGAAATTTTTTCTTTCTTCACGCCACATTGTTCGGAAAATCTGTGAAGCACCTGTGGGGTCCAGATGCTCACCGCACCCCTTTTTACATTCCTTGAGGGGTGTAGTTTTCTAAATGGTGTCCCTTTACGGGTGTTTTTTCATGTTTTGGAACCCCAGAGCCTCTGCCAACCTGAAGTGATACAGTCAAAAATGACCAAATATAACGGAGGCGTTGAAATTCACTAGGTGCTCCTTTATATCTGAGGCTTGTGGTTGCGTTAAACAATGCAATAGGGCCACATATGGGGTATTTCTATAAACTGCAGAAATGGGGCAATCAATATTGGGGTGCATTTCTCTGGTAGTTGGTTTATAATTATGAAAAATATTGGATTACAAGAAAATCTCTGCACAAAAAAATTAAAATGTTCAAATTTCTTGCACACTTAAATTTTATTTCTGTGACTCTTCTAAAGGGTTAAAAAAAACTTTTTGGATGTGCTTTTGCAGAGTTTGGGGGGTGCAGTTTCTGAAATGGGGTGCTTTGTGGGGCTTTCTAACATGCAGTCCCCTCAAATACACTTCAAACCTGAACAGGTCCCTAAAAATATCTGATTTTGAAATTTTACAGAAAATTTGGAAAATTGCTGCTAATGTTTTAAGCTTTCTATTGTCTAAAAAAAAAGAAAAATAGTTTAATAAATACCGCCATCATAAAGTAGACATGTTGCTAATGCTATTTAACCCCTTCACGTCAGCCATCTGTATATATACGTTCCTATTGCACATGCCCCGTGCAGTAGGAATGTACATATACGTTCCTGACTGACAGGGGCTTTGTGATGAGAACGGGATCGCTGCAGGGACAGCGATCCCGCTCTCATCTGTGTACAGCACCGGAGATAATGAGGATCAGCTGCGATTCCGCAGCTGACCCCCATTAACCCCTTAGTGACCGCCGAAACGGCGGTCACTAATGGGCCGCCGTTGCACCTCCTTTGTTTCCACAACTTGACCAGGTGAGGGTTGCTATACACCTTCCTCCCCTCACCCTTATTTGGTAGATCCTCGCCATGGAGCGCTGTCCATCTTTTTCTCTATACATTCACACACTGTCATTTTGGGGCCATGTCTTTGGACAGCTGTCATTTCGACGCCAAAAGATCATCATCATTATTCGTGGCCAGTTATTATAAAAAGATGTCAAAATAACAGTCGTCCAAAAGAACACAAATAAACAAGCATTTTGCTAGTGAAATGCTTTCATGGAAATGTAAACAAATAAGCATTTTTTTAAATTTGAAATTCTATGCTTCTAGGGAAGATAATCAAGTCATATAATTTTAAAATTATTTAATATTTACAATATATTGACTTTATGTTGGCGTAATTTCTTATACATATTTTTTATGTTTTTAAAACATTAGAGGGCTTAAAAGTTTAGCAACATTTTTCCAATGCAGATTTTCACCTGTTTTACAGTATTATTTACGCTTCTACTACTCTTGTAAATTGTTTTTGTTTTTTTTAAAGAGTTAATTTTTGTTTTGTTTGTTCTTTTGGGTTCTATTTTAAGGATAAAAGCACCTTACAGGAAATCTTTGAAATGGTTCCCTCTTTCTAATTTTTCTTTTTATTGTGTATTTTTTCCATGCATTTTTGAAAATTCTACTAAAAGATATAAATGCCCCGTGGTTATTTGAAAACTGTGTACAAGCTAGTGTTGACAGATCTAGTAATATTTTTACTGTATGTGTCTCTATTAGTAATGGTGGAATCAATTCACCATGTTTAAGAATTGCAGTGAATCAAAGTGATTTGCCTTTTGGAAAATCAATGGAGAACAGAAATTTAAAGATTTGTTCATCTCTACTCTCTAGTACTTTTAAAGAACTGGGATTGACAGCTTTGAATAGGCCATAGGTCTAATTGGTTCATTAATTCTTGCTTAAACTGAGCTTATTAATACATAAATAACAATTGAAATTTTGAGGTATTAATCAGACCATTTGGATGACCATCTTATCACATATTTAAATGTTGGTTGATTGGTAGAAATTAAAGGGGGTGAGTTATCAAAGGGTGTTAAATTTAGACTGGTGCAAACTGCCCACAGCAACCAATTACAGGTCCTCTTTCATTTTATCAGAGCTGAAAGCTGAGCTGTCATTGGTTGCTGTGGCTAGTTTGCACCAGTATAAATTTTACACCCTTTGATAAATATCCCCCTATAAATTAAAAATTGGGTTTAGAATAGGAAAGTAGCACATCATCTGCCTATTGACAGATTTTAAAGAAGCAATAGTTTTTTCTACATTGTATAAAGTAAAAAAAATAATAATAATAATAATAAAAAAAAAAAACATTAAAATAAAGCAAACACAGCAAGAAAGGTAATGATTGGGTGTTAAATTTACAACCTGTAACAAATATGCTTCAAAAGTGGAGCTTTACTTAAGCTTCTGTATTTAAAGCATACCTGTCATTTGAAAATATAAAAAATTACATCAGGGATGCCTTCCCACTCTGTCTATGAGACCAGGATAGTCCCATAGACTTACATTATGAGTCCTTCCTGGTCAGCTGACACAAAGAGGGAACACACTAAGGGGGACATTTATTAAGTCCGGCGTTTTCTGCACCGGACTTAAAAATGTCCTCACAGCTCCGGCACTACGGAGATTTATGTAGAGGCGTACTGTCTGTGCATAAATCTACTGCCTCTACATAAATCCCGTGCGCGCGGCAGGAAACCTACGCCAGCTACGTCCTGCTTATTTTTACGACAAAAAAATAATGAATCACGCAGACTCTGAGTCGGCGCCCCCCGCTCCGCCCCCTTAACACCCCCTCCCTTCCCCCCTGGTCCCGGCGTCCGGAACGAAGATCTGCGGTCCCGCGCGTCCTCTTCTCCTCGTCGCCGCCACGTCCGGGTTCGTTCGGTCTTCGTCGGGAATCTTAGACTCTTCTGGCTTTTCCGTCGCCCCCATCTTCGGCCATCTCTGCCAGCTCCATTCTACTGCCCACTAGCGGCTGATCAGTGTATATTATACACTGATCATTTGCTTTGGGGTAAAAAGATGTTTTGTTTTGTTTTTTCCCAATTTTTTTGTTTTTATTCGCCGTAACACTGCTGAGTGCTGATCAGCATTGCACATAAGTGCACCACTGATCAGCAACTCCTCCTTTTTGGCATAGGGGCGTTTTTCCCCCCCTATATCCTACCGCCATTGTCTGCTGATAAGTACCGCACATAAGTGTGGCATTTATCAGCAGCTTCTTTTTTGGCGTAGTTTTTTTTTTCCTTACTGTTAAAAAAAAAAACGTAAAAAAACACTACATTACACCACACTACACAAAATAAAGTTTTACACTACACCAGAACACATTTACATACCCCATATACTAATCCCGGTATAAAAATAGCCCCCAGGGTGTTTTCGGCGTCGGACGTTATTATTGCCTCCGACACCCAAACAGCCAGTAAGGATGAATGGGGGAATCCTTCTTTCCTCCATTCACCCTCATCATCCTCATCATCCAATGACGTGTCTGGGGGTAGCGTAGCGTACGCTGCCCCCCAGACACGTCTTTTCCGCCAGTACCTTCTCAATAAGAGATGACGGTATGGCGTGAAATTCTCCAAACTCTGTGAGAGTACCTCAGGGTACAGATTTAGGGTATGTGCACACTGCGGAAATATAAAATATTTGAAATATAAAAATTTTTACACTATAATGTTGGTTTAGCCTTAAATTTTTCATTTTCACAAGGGGTAAAAAGAGAAAAAAAGAGTAATTTCCCCCGAGTCCGTAATACCCCACATGTGGACATAAAGCGCCATGTGGGCACAGGGCAAGCCTCCGAAGGGAAGGAGCGCCATTTGGATTTTGGAGGCTGGATTCGGCCAGTAAGGATGATGAACGCCATGTCACATTTGTGCCGTGAAAGTGAAAAAATAAAAAATTTCCCTATCACGTAACATTGTTTTACATTTGTGCCTGTCACCAGTGGGGTCCATATGCTCAATGCACCCCTTATTAGATTCCTTAAGGGGTGTAGTTTCCAGAATGGGGTCACTTGTGGGGGGTTTCAAGTGTCTTGGCAGCACGAGGGCTCTGTAAATGCGACATGGCCCTTGAAATCCATTCCAGTGAAATTCAGCTTCCAAAAGCCAATTGGCGCTCCCTTACTTTAGAGGCTCGTCCTCCGCACACTTGGCACTTTATGCCCACATGTGGGGTATTTCTGTACTCGGGAGAAACTGCGCTACACGCTTTGTGTTTTTTTTTTCCTTTTATCCCATTGTGAAAATGAAAAATTGAAGGCTAGAACAACGTTATAGTGTAAAAAGAAATTTTTTCTTTCTTCACGCCACATTGTTCGGAAAATCTGTGAAGCACCTGTGGGGTCCAGATGCTCACCGCACCCCTTTTTACATTCCTTGAGGGGTGTAGTTTTCTAAATGGTGTCCCTTTACGGGTGTTTTTCATGTTTTGGAACCCCAGAGCCTCTGCCAACCTGAAGTGATACAGTCAAAAATGACCAAATATAACGGAGGCGTTGAAATTCACTAGGTGCTCCTTTATATCTGAGGCTTGTGGTTGCGTTAAACAATGCAATAGGGCCACATATGGGGTATTTCTATAAACTGCAGAAATGGGGCAATCAATATTGGGGTGCATTTCTCTGGTAGTTGGTTTATAATTATGAAAAATATTGGATTACAAGAAAATCTCTGCACAAAAAAATTAAAATGTTCAAATTTCTTGCACACTTAAATTTTATTTCTGTGACTCTTCTAAAGGGTTAAAAAAAACTTTTTGGATGTGCTTTTGCAGAGTTTGGGGGGGTGCAGTTTCTGAAATGGGGTGCTTTGTGGGGCTTTCTAACATGCAGTCCCCTCAAATACACTTCAAACCTGAACAGGTCCCTAAAAATATCTGATTTTGAAATTTTACAGAAAATTTGGAAAATTGCTGCTAATGTTTTAAGCTTTCTATTGTCTAAAAAAAAAGAAAAATAGTTTAATAAATACCGCCATCATAAAGTAGACATGTTGCTAATGCTATTTAACCCCTTCACGTCAGCCATCTGTATATATACGTTCCTATTGCACATGCCCCGTGCAGTAGGAATGTACATATACGTTCCTGACTGACAGGGGCTTTGTGATGAGAACGGGATCGCTGCAGGGACAGCGATCCCGCTCTCATCTGTGTACAGCACCGGAGATAATGAGGATCAGCTGCGATTCCGCAGCTGACCCCCATTAACCCCTTAGTGACCGCCGAAACGGCGGTCACTAATGGGCCGCCGTTGCACTTCCTTTGTTTCCACAACTTGACCAGGTGAGGGTTGCTATACACCTTCCTCCCCTCACCCTTATTTGGTAGATCCTCGCCATGGAGCGCTGTCCATCTTTTTCTCTATACATTCACACACTGTCATTTTGGGGCCATGTCTTTGGACAGCTGTCATTTCGACGCCAAAAGATCATCATCATTATTCGTGGCCAGTTATTATAAAAAGATGTCAAAATAACAGTCGTCCAAAAGAACACAAATAAACAAGCATTTTGCTAGTGAAATGCTTTCATGGAAATGTAAACAAATAAGCATTTTTTTAAATTTGAAATTCTATGCTTCTAGGGAAGATAATCAAGTCATATAATTTTAAAATTATTTAATATTTACAATATATTGACTTTATGTTGGCGTAATTTCTTATACATATTTTTTATGTTTTTAAAACATTAGAGGGCTTAAAAGTTTAGCAACATTTTTCCAATGCAGATTTTCACCTGTTTTACAGTATTATTTACGCTTCTACTACTCTTGTAAATTGTTTTTGTTTTTTTTAAAGAGTTAATTTTTGTTTTGTTTGTTCTTTTGGGTTCTATTTTAAGGATAAAAGCACCTTACAGGAAATCTTTGAAATGGTTCCCTCTTTCTAATTTTTCTTTTTATTGTGTATTTTTTCCATGCATTTTTGAAAATTCTACTAAAAGATATAAATGCCCCGTGGTTATTTGAAAACTGTGTACAAGCTAGTGTTGACAGATCTAGTAATATTTTTACTGTATGTGTCTCTATTAGTAATGGTGGAATCAATTCACCATGTTTAAGAATTGCAGTGAATCAAAGTGATTTGCCTTTTGGAAAATCAATGGAGAACAGAAATTTAAAGATTTGTTCATCTCTACTCTCTAGTACTTTTAAAGAACTGGGATTGACAGCTTTGAATAGGCCATAGGTCTAATTGGTTCATTAATTCTTGCTTAAACTGAGCTTATTAATACATAAATAACAATTGAAATTTTGAGGTATTAATCAGACCATTTGGATGACCATCTTATCACATATTTAAATGTTGGTTGATTGGTAGAAATTAAAGGGGGTGAGTTATCAAAGGGTGTTAAATTTAGACTGGTGCAAACTGCCCACAGCAACCAATTACAGGTCCTCTTTCATTTTATCAGAGCTGAAAGCTGAGCTGTCATTGGTTGCTGTGGCTAGTTTGCACCAGTATAAATTTTACACCCTTTGATAAATATCCCCCTATAAATTAAAAATTGGGTTTAGAATAGGAAAGTAGCACATCATCTGCCTATTGACAGATTTTAAAGAAGCAATAGTTTTTTCTACATTGTATAAAGTAAAAAAAAAAAAAATAATAATAATAAAAAAAAAACATTAAAATAAAGCAAACACAGCAAGAAAGGTAATGATTGGGTGTTAAATTTACAACCTGTAACAAATATGCTTCAAAAGTGGAGCTTTACTTAAGCTTCTGTATTTAAAGCATACCTGTCATTTGAAAATATAAAAAATTACATCAGGGATGCCTTCCCACTCTGTCTATGAGACCAGGATAGTCCCATAGACTTACATTATGAGTCCTTCCTGGTCAGCTGACACAAAGAGGGAACACACTAAGGGGGACATTTATTAAGTCCGGCGTTTTCTGCACCGGACTTAAAAATGTCCTCACAGCTCCGGCACTACGGAGATTTATGTAGAGGCGTACTGTCTGTGCATAAATCTACTGCCTCTACATAAATCCCGTGCGCGCGGCAGGAAACCTACGCCAGCTACGTCCTGCTTATTTTTACGACAAAAAAATAATGAATCACGCAGACTCTGAGTCGGCGCCCCCCGCTCCGCCCCCTTAACACCCCCTCCCTTCCCCCCTGGTGTACCGGGCGGAAAGTTGCCATTTGCGAATTTTTTATTCACAAAACGGCCATTTGCGAATAAATTTATTAGCAAATGGCCCCTTTCCACCGAAAAATACGATTTTTCTCCTTGATACATGTCCCCATAAGTGTGGACTTCTGGGTCTGAATGCTCAATCCCTAACTTATAAAAACTTTTGATATTTCGCTATGACATTTTTTTCTTTAAATGACAGTGTCAGTTTAGGTCAGATAGAGTGATAGACTCATTAATGAATAGAGAAAGGTGTTTGGCATGTTGCTTAGAACAAACAGAAGGAAGGAGATTACAACACGAACGTTGAATAAAAAATAAAATATAAAAGGTAATTCAAGCACTTAGAAAGAAAATCTCAACTAAAAATATCAGATTCATTTCATTTTTCTTTTTTTTTTATGTCAAGACTCAAAGGTCAGGAGGGAAAATCGCTGTCACTCAATGTGATCTGATCAAATAAAATAGATGTTGTTTTCAATCATCTTTGCAATTTTGGTGTTAGTGATGAATACTTATAAGAGATCGTGCTTCATCATGTCAACAACCAGTTATTTTTTTCTGAAGTGACTTGTCTTAGAGCAAAAAGAAAACTATCCGAGAATACCATTTTACCCTTTAACTTAGTGCAATGAATTTGATCAATTGTGCTTATAAATGAATTTTGTGACACATCTTGTATATATATATATATATATATATATATATATAGTGGTCCCTCAAGCTACAGGACGACCATTGTATGTTGAAAATATTGTATATATTGTCACAGTATTGTATCCTGAGACCATAACTCTACGGGAAATTTATAATTGGTTCTGAAGCCCCCGTAATAGCATCTCAAAATGAGAAATCATTAAAATGAGAATATCATAATGGATAAAGCAAGTCCTTACATACACCAGTCAGATGGACCTACGCTAGCTGTAAATGACTTTCTATGTAGAGGACCAAAGCACTTTCACGGTCCTGTACAGATCACACAGGGTCCCAGAAAAATTAAAACAATGTCACCCTTATCTGGTGCCTAAAAAAGAAGCTCACAGGAGAATGTAGTATCACATTATAATAGTAAAATGGCCACTGTTATTGGCCAATCATCTAGTTATTCACATGTGCCACAATTCCTAATAGTCTTTAGCACTGTATGTTAAGTCTGGTCTCAAGCTACGATAGTCCATAAGGGTTCAAACCCACTTGCCGGATCTCCTTGCTGCGTTTTTGCAGCGAGACTCGCTGCAGATCCCAGCCCTATACTTTCATTAGCAGAGAAACTCTGATTTTGTCTGCAGCCCTCTCCATTAACCCCTAGCCGCCGGACATTATACATTACCGGGTCCCCGTTCCTGCTTGCTTCGGGGCTCCCGGTGTCTGCATGGCCCACCCGGCCAATCAGTGCGCTGCGTCGGGGCAGTGCACTGATTGGCCGGGCGGAACGTGCCGGGAGCCGCCGAAGCAAGCAGGAGCCAGGATCAGGTAATGTATATCCTGCCGGCCCCCCTGCAGCCCCGATCGCCCCCAGCCGCATGATCGCCCCCCGCACCCCCCGGCCGCACAATAGCCCCCCCGCAACCCCTGGCCGCACGATAGCCCCCCCGCAGCCCCCGGCTGCACGATAGCCCCTGCAGCCCCCGGCCGCACAATAGCCCCCCCAGCCCCCGGCCGCACAATCACCCCTTGCAGCCCCCGGCTGCACGATCGCCACCTTCCCCCCCCAGCACGGTGCAATTGTGCTGCGGGGGGCGATCGTGCGGCTGGGGGCTGCGGGGGGCGATCGTGCGGCCGGGGACTGCGGGGGGTGATCGTGCGGCCGGGGGCTGTGGGGATTTTGTGCGGTCGGGGGCTGCGGGGGCGATCGTGCGGCCGGGGGCTGCGGGGGGCGATCGTGCGGCCGGGGGCTTCGGGGGACGATCGTGCGGCCGGGGCTGGGGGATTTCGTGCGGCCGGGGGCTGCGGGGGGCGATCAGTGCTGCTGAGGGGGTGATCAAGGCAGCAGGGGGATGGCCAGACTATACATTACTGGGTCCCGAAGCAAGGAGGAACGGGGACCCGGTAATGTATAATGTCCGGCGGCTAGGGGGTTAATGGGGAGGGCTGCAGACAAAATCGCAGCAGGGATGTACATCCCTGCTGCAAGTTTCTCTGCTAATGAAAGTAAAGGGCTGGGATGTGCAGCGAGGCAAAAACGCAGCAAGGAGACTCGCTGCAGATCCGGCAAGTGGGTTTGAACCCTAAAGAAACATTGTATGTTGAAAATATTGTAACCTGAGGCCATTGTAAGTTTGTGAGTTGAGGAACCACTATATATATATATATATATATATATATATATATATATATATATAGATCTTAGAAATTCAATCAGTATTGTGTACCCCAATCCTAGGTAAGAAAAGCAGTAAAAGTGGACTGGCAAGTAGAGAGCTCTTCCGGCATACTCGGCTCTTTCCATTGCTTCATAGGAATTAATAGAATCCTGTGGCTCTATTCATAACAGAGCCAGCGGGTTCTGATAAAGGGTATCGGTGAGCCATACAGAGGTTAGACTCCCCACATGAAACTTTGGTCGGCAGGTCTCATCGTCATCAGGGGATAAATATGTATTTGTTGGGTTTAAATCAAGGTGCAACTACTATGCGTCAGCATATGGAATGCCAACAACTCATTTCCTGAAAGAACTGAGACGCCCACACCACTTGGCAGTAAACAAAAATGGCTGCAGCTACCATTGCATCCACCAGGATTATGCAGCCTCGGTCAGAAGCAGTAGGTCCCTCACATCCACTTCTGCCTCCTCCATCTGGAACATGAGGAAAACACTGCCATGGCTGGGACAATAGTTGCTGTGTGAAGCGATCACAATAAGACAGCACTATGCTAGCATCCACCCTAAAGCAAAAATTATAAATTGACAATTGGCTAAGTTGATTGCCATGTATTTTTTCTATTGAAGTTATAATATGAAAATAAATAACCATACCATATTTCAACTGAAAAAATTAGTACAAATTAACCCTTTAATGACCGCAGGCGTATATTTACGCCCTGGGGCCGCCTCGGGGAGTTTAGAGCGGGCCGTGCGGCGACCCCAGTCTGAACTGCCATGGTCTAGAATGCAACATATAGCCCGGGACCACAGCAATTAGCAAGCGTGGTCTGATCGCCGTGCCTGCTAATTAAGGATTCAGATGCAGCTGTCAAAGTTGACAGCTGCATCTGAATCCTTTATGCAGCCTCATCATTGGTGTTTAGTGGGGTGGATCGCCCCCCCCCCGGGCATTGTCCCGGAAGAGGCCATCCACACATCCCGCCTCGGCACTCGATTGCTTCCGGCTGCAATGAGTGCCTATCTCATTGATCTATGCTGTATAACTATACAGCATAGATCTCAAGGAGAGATCAGTGTGCTTATACTAGAAGTCCCCCAGGGGGGCTTCTAGTATATGTGTAAAATAAATAAAGTGTTTTTATTGATAAAAAACCCTCCCCTAATAAAAGTTTGAATCACCCCCCTTTTCCCATGTTATAAATAAAAATAAATAAATAAACATGTTTGGTATCGCTGTGTGCGTAATCACCCGAATTACTAATTTATTTTATTCCTACTCTTGTATGGTAAATGGCATAGGCGTAAAAAAAAATCCCAACGTGGAAAATTGCCCATTTTTGGTCGCATCAAATCCAGAAAAATTTTAATAATAAGCAATCAAAAAGTTGCATATGCACAATCAAGGTACTGATAGAAAGAATACATCATGGCACAAAAAATGACACCTCACACAGCCCCATAGATCAAAGGATAAGAGAGATATAAGCCTGGGAATGAAGCAATTTTAAGGAACATATATTTGTTAACAATGGTTTGAATTTTTTACAAGCCATCACATAAAAGAAAAGTCATTTATGTTACATATCGTTGTAATCGTAACGACTTGAGGAACATATATAACAAGTCAGTTTTACCCCAGGGCGGACGGCGTAAAAACAAATACTCCCTAAATAAACAGAATGCATTTTTTTTTGTTTTTTTTCAATTTCACCACACATTTTTTTTTTCTGGTCTTGCAGTGTACTTTATGAAAAAATTCAGCCTGTCATTGCAAAGTACAATTAGTGTCGCAAAAAATAAGGGCTCATGTGGGTTTATAGCTGAAACAATGCAACTGCTATGGCCTTTTAAGCACAAGGAGGGAAAAACGGAAGTGCAAAAATCGAAATTGGCTCTGTCTTTAAAGGGTTAATAAAACATAATGAACCACACTATAAGATAAGGGTAAAACGGTCCATCCCCACACTCATTCCTCCCCACTAACATCTTCTACAATCTATAACAACAATATATCCCCCAGAAAAGTTAAAATAACATATTCCTGTCCTGGTAAAAAAAAAACAAAAAAACAATTACTTTAAGCCACTGATCCACCATCCTCTGTTGCCCATGGCAGAAACTGGATGATTTACTGGCTGACATTTTTTTTTTTTAATTGTTATTTTCAGATTTTTCACAGTTTTACAACAACCAAACCAAAATTTGTGAAGCTCACAAAAAAGAATTTCCAGCTGCTTCGCTCATCTCTAATAATGACACTTATTCGCAGACGTATTTTGCAAATCATGGAAGTTGTTTTTTAAATGTTTTCTTTTTTCACCGTCTTTTTACCATCTTTAACCCATAGAGCACCAGGCCAATTTAAATTTTTGTGTTTTCGTTTTTTCCTCCTTGCTTAAAAGACCATAGAACTTGCATTTTACTTTTTACTAATAACAAAACTTTTTTTTTTACACTTATACTAGAAGCCCCCCTGGGGGACTTCTAGTATAAGTACACTGATCTCTCATTGAGATCTATGCAGTATAGTTATACTGCATAGATCAATGAGATCTGCATTTGATTGCTTTAAGCTGCTGCAGACGAAAACAATTGAGTGCAAAGTCGGGATCAGTGCCATTATGGCCCAGAACCCGGCCAGGTAAGGACACAGGGATCGCTCCTCCACGACAACATCGCGGGAGGGGGGGCGATCCCCCCACTAGACATGGGGGATGAGGCTGCAAGAATGATTCAGATGCAGCTGTCAAATTTGACAGCTGCATCTGAAAACTTCATTAGCGGGCTTGGTGATCAGCCTGTGCCCACTAATATCTGCGGTCCCGGGCTACAAGCGGCACCCGGGGCCACGGTGGTTCAGTGCATTGCCACCACGCGGCACAGCTCTGAAGTCCCCTAGGCGGCCCAGGATGTTCGGGTACGCCCAGGGTCGTCTAGGGGTTAGTATTAAATACAAAAGACTTTTTAATTTAAAACACATTCAAACAGCAATAAGTCCGCATAAACTAGAATATTATACCAAAAGTATATGACGGGCGTCCAAAACACAAAATGACTGACATCATTTTGACTTCAAAATTCTAAAAAATAATAAAGGAAAGGAAAAGGAAAAAAATTACATTGGCACATAATCATATAATGTTTTCAAATAAAACCCCCTTTACCAAGACCAACACTACATGAAGGCCAAATAATACTGCCACATCATGACCACATATTACCACTACCTATTGACCCAAAATCATCAAAACATTTTTTTCTAAATAAAAAGGACACATACCACCAAGCTACAGTATGACCACATACTGTATTTAGAGATGAGCGAACCTGGAGCATGCTCGAGTCCATCCGAACCCGAACTTTTGGCATTTGATTAGCGGTGGCTGCTGAAGTTGGATAAAGCCCTAAGGCTATGTGGAAAGCATGGATATAGTCATTGGCTGTATCCATGTTTTCCAGACAACCTTAGAGCTTTATCCAAGTTCAGCAGCCCCCGCTAATCAAATGCCGAAAGTTCGGGTTCGGATGGACTCGAACCTGAACCCGGTTCGCTCATCTCTACACATATTGTAACCACTTAGCAGCTAAATATTATCACAATACTGTGACTAAATAGATTCCAGTATACCAAGAACAAGATTACCAATAATAAAGCTATCTAAGCATCACATAATAAAGTCATATTTTGACCACATGTTCCATTTTAAAACTGAATAATATCACCATATTACTGCATAAAAACACAGTATTCTGGCCAACAATACTTCTGTGAAATAAACTGTACTTTTTCCATGTGATGCCAGGCAATTGGACTCCACTTCTCCAGGCCTGGTGATATTTCCCTGAACCTACTCCTGGAGTTAACTATTTGTGTTAGTATCCTATAGGCAAACTATATTGCATAAACACTGTACTGTATATGCATGTCAGTAATCCTAGGTAAAGGAGACCACAGAAGATGTACTCTATATATGATAGTGGTGTGCACACTATCATATATATCTAGAGGTGTGCACAGTTTTGCTGTAAGGTAATAAATGGTGTTGAGTGAGCATTAAAAAGCTCAAGTGCTCGTTATTCGAGTCAATACTATAGAAAAAAACCCCAAAAAGAATAACAATTGGGAGCGGAACCGTTCCTGCAATGTAAACTGTTACTAACAAAATACAGCAATCACTGACTGAACAGTGAAAAAAAAAATCCAGTAAAGTACTCAGTCAAGAGTCTCCATTGATACATTACCCCCTATAAATTTAAATATGCAAAAAAGGGGTCAGTGGAGCCTCAGTTGCGAGTCTCAAAACACAGGAATAGACAGATATCCCTGCAGGGAAGAAAAACCTGTTGCCAAGGGGTGCCTCCCAGTGGGGAGATCACCAAACCACCCTGATACATAGCCTCTTAGGTCCCACTCGGTTGTGAGTATTGGAACATAAAGAGGGAAATACCAGGGTGTGCCCTTTTATATTAAAGTCTAACTCTGAGTATTGCAAGGATTTACCAAAGCCAGGCATCCATACACATACAGCTGTTTTAGGGTATAAACACACACACTGTATACGCAGTGTATTTATTGCTGCGATACGCAGCAAATACGCAACAAATACGCAACAGATTAGATCTAAATAACTGAACACAGCATTAAATCTGCACCATGAAATCTGCTGCGTATTTGCTACGTATCTGCTGTGTTTATGGTGCGTGTGTTTGTACCCCTAGAGTATTTGCACCTCATCAGTGTTGACCAGGATTCTGGTTAATGGGGTCAATGAAAAGTAGACCAACAAAACACAGCAATAACTGATCTCAGGGAGATCAGTGGGAAAGAAAAAGTGTCCAATAACGTACTCACTTAAGAGTCTTCATTGATACATTTCCCCTATAAATTTAAATAAAGGGGTCAATGGAGCCTCAGTTGCGAGTCAAAACATGGGAATAGCCAGATATCCCCCAGCAGAGAAGGAAACAAATGGTTTGGAGTAAACATTAAAAAGCTCAAGTGCTTGTTACTCGAGTTAATACTATAGGAAAAAAAAAGAATAACATTTGAGAGCGGAACCGTTCCTGCCATGTAAACTGTTACTAAACCATAAGTCTCACTCCACTGCCTTGAAATCTGCTACAATGCTCTTTGGTATTGAACCTCTCTGCACTGGCTTATAGATTAATCAGAAAATCACATAAAAATGGAGAGCAGACTTCTTAACAAGTGTTTAACGAACTACATTTCAACGTTAAGAGTGTACTCACTCTTAGGTGGGGCATCACATTCCTACTCCCCACCTGGGCCTTATACAGAGCAGATACCGAGCTCCTTATACTGAACAGGTGTTACAACTCTTGTCGCCATGCTGCTCTCGTTCTGTGTTACGGTATAGGTAAGTGATACTCTCTTCATAAAAATAAAATTTATTTCACAATAACCCAACACATATTGGGGAGTCTTTCCCTTTCTTCAAGAATAATACATAACCTATCATATCTATGCACTTTATAAAGCATCCCCTCCTTCTTATCCCCCCCCCCCCCCTCATCTTTCCCACCAGACACAATACAACAGGTGCTACAATGATTATATTTTTTTCTAAAATCTTGTTTAGGCCGTTTGGTGTCAATTTGTTCATTCTATATATTCAAAAACTTTCCCTAAAACATTATATAGAATATCTATGTAATTAATTGTCAATTCTTTCAACATGGTAAACTTTCAGCAAGTTTGCTTTAGCATCATGGAATTGGGACAAATGTCTTGACACACTGTTATACCTATGAATTATATTAAACCGATGGGTGTTTGTTTATACTTTTCCTAAGTGTTTGACTAATTTCCCCTATATACTGGAGGCAACAAGGGCACTTTAGCATGTAAATCACATATTCCCTGCCACATGTAATTTAACTGGATATCTCTCTTTCTTCTACTGTCATTTTAATTTTTACTTTCTGTACATAGGGGCATGTTTTTTTTTTATTTTTATGCTGCCACTAGTTATTCTTCTTTCAAGATTTAGATTTTAGTCTAGGGTATGCTAGAGCTATCATGTGACTTGGAATCTTCTAACCACAGTTTTTGTCTCTAAACAATATATTCAAGTTTTAATTTAAAATATTTATAGTTTCTTTATGGTTGGATAAATATTTAGTGAAAACATTACTTTCTCCTTTTATTCTTAAATAGCAATTGGAACAAGGGACATTTTATAATTGCAATTGGAACAAAGGTACTATATTGCCAACAATTTTGGGGAACACAGAGGTGAGCTATTAGAGTAGAATAATAAAGGAGAGCGAAAGATTGATAACCCCTGGATACTTCCTTTATGTCTGTGCACAAGACATCCCCTCCCTCTTTTTTAGGGCCACCACCCACGATCTCAAACCCAGAGATCCTAAGTCCGGTTCCAGCATGAATGACAAACCCAGAGATCCTGAGTCCAGCTACAGAGAGGATCATGGATGCTTGGTTAGAAAGTAGGATGTGGGTGGAAGGGCTCAAACACAAGATCAGCAACAAAAAACAACAAACAAAAAAAACCCTTACCTATCATCATGAAAACTGAAAACACTCATAAGAAGTCCTAAAAAATTAACTTATTTTTGTTTACCTCAATCGGTAGAACAAGGAAGAGAACAATGATGGAGAGCAAAGATAAAGAAGGAGAAGCAAATGAGGAGAAAAACACCTTCAAAAAACAAAAAATAAAGGTAAAGGACCATACAATTTCCAGGAAAAGAAGAACTAAGGCAAAAAGGGTTTTTTAACATTTCTCAACATTAAGTAACTTGGGATGAATTAGACATATGGGTTTAACCCTTTGTTTCTCCATGAATATCGATGTTTGAAGGTTTTGTAGACTTGAATGATTTTATTAGAAAACTTACTCTCAAATTTTATTTTATTTTTTGCAATAAAGGATAGAAAAGAAGAGGTTCCAATATATGTACAGAATAGAGTTGTGGACCCAGAACAAGTAGTACATATGGTTTGTAATAAGTCTATTCCATCAGGCCTAAGAAATTACTCTAAGTTTTACCCCAGTCAGAGACCACTATGTAGAAACAAGTAAAGTAAAAAAAAAATCTAATTTAAATAAAAAGAACAGGCAGTATTAAAAATGTAAAGAAAAATGAATAAATAATTATAAAGAAATCAGATAAAGGGGGATAGTAATAATGGATAAGAGCTATTATCTAAAAGAGGCATACAGAATTATCAAAGTTAATAAAAAATAATAGTGAAATGTTCCAAAAGAAATTAATAGCACTTATAGAAGAAGGATATAAAAATGGGGTACTTACAAAAGAAGAAAAGGAGTTTGTGTTGGTTAACCATCCCTCTACATCATACTTATATTTTCTACTCAAATGGCAGAAAAGTCAAGTAAGACCTCCAGGGAGACCAATTATAGCAGGAATAGGCTCATTGATGAGCCATTTAGTTTAATACAGTGGTACCTCGGTTCTCAAACAGCTTGGAACTCAAACTGTATTTTCAAGAAACGTTTGCTTTGGGTCTCAAAGTCTGCTAGGTTCTCAAACACTTTTTGGGCCCCTAGTCTTGAAGCACTCGGTATCTGAACATTTTTGCAAGCGTGAATGGTGGGTTGTACCTGGTGGGGTTGTACCAGTTTAGCACTGGTGAAGCTTCACAAACATTACAGTACTGTATAAGACTGCTGGAGAGCATATATAGTACAGTAGTAGTACTGTCAGTGCACCACCATCTCCCATTTATTACAGTCCTGGGATTGGGGAGGGGGGGACTCTAGATAGTGAAGGATGAGTGAGGAGTTAGTGGCTACTGTACTATAATTGCTGGTTTTGTTGAACATTTCTTGTATATAAAGCACTGTACAGTACAGTACCATTCTGCACTGTACATTACGGATAAAACTGGGCACTTTCAATGTAGTAAATGAGTATTGTAGGTAATTATAGGTGGGTGCTGGAACCAATTAAGCCCATTTACATTATTTCCTATGGGAAGACACTGCTCGGTTCATAAACTGCTTGGTTCTCAAACTGCCTTCCGGAACCATTTAAGTTTGAGAACTGAGGTACCACTGTATGGGAATTGACTGTTACAGATGCATCTAATAACACTTCTCTCCTATAGTAAAGGAGAAGTGCGGTAAAATTTTTTATTAAAGTATTGTATTGCCACCCAAAAGTTATACAAATCACCAATATAAACTTATTACAGGAAATGCACATAAAGTTCTTTTTTCCCTGCACTTACTACTGCATCAAGGCTTCAGATCCTGTATTAGGCTGGGTTCACACTACGTATAGTTCAGTCAGTATTGTGGTCCTTATATTGCAACCAAAACAAGGAGTGGATTGAAAATACAGAAAGGCTCTGTTCACACAATGTTGAAATTGAGTGGATGGCCCCCATTTAATGGCAAATATTTGCTGTTATTTTAAAACAACGGCTGTTATATTGAAATAATGGCAGTTATTTACTGTTATATGGCGGCCATCCACTCAATTTCAACATTGTGTGGACAGAGCCTTTCTGTGTTTTTAATTCACTCCTGGTTTTGGTTGCAATATGAGGAACGCAATACTGACTGAAATATACGTAGTGTGAACCCAGCCTAAAATGGTAATGTCACGACCCAACTCCCAGAGCTGTGCGGGCTGTGGCTGCTAGAGAGGATGATGGCAGGGGGACACTGAGGGACACAGGGCACTGGAGGGGCACTGAGCTTTCCTCTGCCATCGTCCTCTCTAGCAGCCACAGCTCTTGAAGTCCGGTTGTGACATAAAAATTTTATCCAGGAACTGAAGCCTTGATGCAGTGGAAAGTGCAGTAAAAAAAAGTGCTTTATGTGCAATTCCCGTAGTAAAATATATTGGTGATTTGTATAACTTTTGGGGGGCAATACAATTATTTAGTTTAAAAAAAAAATCTCCTTTAAGGATTCTGCCAATCTACTACAATTATTTAGTAAAAAAAAAAAAATCTCCTTTAAGCATTCTGCCAATCTACAAAACATCCAATGGAATAAAGATGACACTTAATGTGGCAGCACTTTATTCTAAAACCTCCCATGAAAGAGGAGTAATGGTGGTAGGGAGTATGTTGGAAAATGAGATGCTAATGCAAAATGCACAAAAGCAGTTTATCCTGCTAGTTTCTGTGAATAAGTACATGGGAGCATTTGAGAATTTATTATAGTGATTTAAAAAAAAACAAAAACAAACTTTTATGATAAATACACTGGTGATCTGCTCCTCATCTGGAGTGGATCAGAAGACGAACTGAAGAATTGTAAAGTCTTTTAAATAAAAATGATTGGGGTAAAATATTAGTAATCAAGAGGTTTCATTTTTAGATCTGAGTATATATGTTAAGAAGTGTAAAATAAATGCTAAAAATTTTTTAAACCAACAGATGCAAATGAAGAAAGGCAGAAAGAATAAATAGAGAAGAACAACTTGAGAATTATGAAAGAAAGAAAGAATAGTTTGAAGGAAGATAGGAGGAAGTAATGTTCATAGTTAAATATTCATCCAACCATAAAGATATTAGAAATATTCTAAAGAAAAATTGGAATATATTGTTAGGGGACTCATATCTGGGAAAAAAAAAATACGTGAGAAAGGGTCAAAAAATGGTGTTTAGAAGTACAAAAACCCTGAGTCAGATGATAGCTCCATCATACCCTAGACTAAAATCTAAATCTGGGAAAACAATTGTGAAAGTAGAGACATTTTTGTTAAATGCGGTAAAAAACTAAAAAATGCCCCTATATACAGAATGACACAGAAGAAATAGAGATTTCCAGTCACCTTACATGTGGTAGTTTTTACATGATCTACATGCTGGAGTGCCCTTGAAGGAAAGTTTTTGGTTATATACAATAAAAAAAATTGATACCAAATGGCCTAAAGGAGATGTTAAAGTATAATCATTGTAGCAGCTGTTGTATTGTGTCTAGTAGGAAAAGGAGGGATAAGAAGGAGGGTATGCTTTATAAAGTGCATGGATTTAGTATGTTATGTATTATCCTTGAAAAAGCTACTCAGTAGAGCATCAAGCACACGTCTAACCAAGCGTGCTCCCTCAACACTAGTAATGATCCTATAAGTTTCATGGCTTATATGTAAAATGTGCAGAAAGCACAAGCTCTTTCAATAATATATGTATATAACAAGTAGAAACAGAGAAGTGTGTTTTTTTTCAGGAGGGGGTGGATACTCCTTCGCCCCTAACAGCTCCTATGGCAACATGATATGCAATCAATTTTCTATATGTATGTGGTGCAGCCAAAAGGAAAAAAGGGAAAGGGACTGGGAAAAAAGGGTTTGGGGGATAGGAGAGGGATAAGGTTCAGGAATAGCAGGGGAAAAAAATAGGGGAGAGAAAAAAGAGAGGGGAAGGAAGGAGAGAAGGGTTGGAGGGGACAAGGGGAAAAAGGCTGGGCTAGAGAAAATAGCAAAGTCACAAAGTTAGGTTAGAGTCTAAACCTGTGTCACAGACCTCCAGAAAACAGTTGCCAGACAGTAACATACAATTCGAAAAGATATACTAAAGTTCAGTGACCTAGGGTCGGCAGCAGGACCATGTTAACAGCTGCTGCTGCCCTAGGCACTAATCCTGAAGGCGCCCCATCTTGGGGAGCAAGGGGGACAGTGGTTTCGCCACATGCATTTCTCTACATGTAGAAACATTGTCCGAATTGTGTTTTTCATGGCTTCTAACTGCTTAAAACATAAAGAATTTCCACATTGAATTAATGATTAGAGCAGTCTGCATATTTTCTGAAGGAATTCTCACCAGATTTACTGGCAAGTCTGAATGGGAGGTGGGAGACAAAAAAAATAAATAATAAAAGTTATTTATTTTCCCCTGCTCCCTGGTGCTGCTTCCCTGCAAGTTGCTGCCCTAGGCACCGAACCACAGGTGCTTAGTGGTAAATAAAGCTCTGGTCGGCAGTCCTAAACAGAAGCACATGTTGTTCTCTTGTAGTAAAGAGTGGCTTTTCTTGGGGAAGGGAGGGTGGGATGGGTACTGTTACTTTGGTAAAGCCATCTGGGAATGTTAGGGCAGCTCTAGATACAGAGGAACAGGCTGTGCCTTATTAAAAGAAGAAGGCCTGTCAGCTTGTTTCCTTCTCTTTTATTTCTGGACTTATGCTGATGGAGCTGGTGTTGCATCCATAGAAAAAACTTCTTCCTCCTCAGTAGCAGAAGAATCAAACAATGATTATAAGAAAGAGTTCATCACTTCAAGAGTATGAAATATGTAAAGACTACCATCAGGTACTTGGATCTTTAGGATGGCTGGATATTGCAGGCAAAATTTGACATCCCTGTTGAATAGTGCCATACATATATGGCTGAAATCTATGCACTGGCGGGTGACCTCAACAGAATGTTCTGCAAACAGAATCATCTTGAAGCCTCGGATTGTCAAAGGTGTAGCTCTAAAGGCTTACAAGATTTCCTTCTTGTCATTAAAGGAGGCCCCTGTCTGTAAGCCTGTTCCACTCGATGCATAAGAGTAAGACCCAGTGCTATAGGCAATTCAGACTCACAAAGCTGTTGCAATTGTTGGGGGCATACAGACTCGGGGAGACCCATCATGTGCAAATTGTAACGGCACAAATGCTTTCCCAGATCATTAATACGGTTCCACAAGATCAGATTTACTTTTATAAGGGTTGGTAACTGTTTGTGGCTTTCAGATACTATATTGCCCACATGTTGCACCCTGTATTCCAGCTCTTCTACTCATGCACTCTGCTGAGTAAATTCCAATTGTAATAGCTGTAAAAAGGTGGAAAGTATCATAACCAAAGTTTCTTTTAAGTCAGGGACCAGATGTTCTGCCACATTGACAGCCAAGAGCTAATCTATAGCCGGTCTATTGTGTAGAGCTCTTCATTGCATATCCTATGCTGGTTGAGAGAGAAGAGACTGCTGAGACTGCTCATCTTGCGACACAGAAGCATTCTAAATTGGTCCCAGCATGCCATCCTCTAGATTTAGCATGCCTGAAAGTAGAATCTGAATCAATGTGACTGACACAGCAGCCATCTTGGCTTCCATGTTCTCTGCTTTTTTTGGCTTGTTAGCTGGCAGCGGCTGGTCACAGGAAATTACACCAAAAATACCCCCTTTCCTCACACACACACACACAAACACACACACACTGCTCCCATGACCCTGATCTCTTGTGTCCTTACTCTCACCCCAGACTGGTCACCCTGTATCACCTGACCCACCCTATACTGGTCACCCTGTACCCTCTTGTCCCAACCCCAGACTGGTCGCTCTGTATCCCTACCCTCAACCCAGACTGGTCACCCTATACCCACCTGCCCCCACCCCAGACTTGTCACTCTGTACCCCTTTTTTCACTTATTGTCCTCCCTGCCCATTTTCCAAATACCAGTAGCTTTAGTATTCCTCCTCCATAGTGCAGACTGTAAAGGACCTGTGATGACATCATAGATACATGTTAGGGTCCTTAAGTATGTCCTTTAATGTTACTAAATTATCTCCTGGCGGCAGTTTTGCCCTGATGCAAATTCGCTATAAAAAGCAGCAATTGTTTGCAAAACATGGCAGAACTGTAGCCAGGAGACAATACACAACTTAAAGTATAAGTCTGTTTGCGTGGCCATGAGCCTATTGTATTCTGCTACTGACACACATTATAGGGACAACCAGCTGCTGAAGAAAGGCACAGAAAAAGGCCTCTTGTCTGAGTCCTCTACTGTATTAGAGAGATTGGCAGCAGTGTCCTTGTCTGTGCTGTAAAGAAGCTAGCACTCTCCTTGCTGAAGATGACATTTTGGGTGTAGAAGCAAATAGGGCCATGGCTTTCTTCTGGCGATATTGGTTTATTTCAAGTTGAGTTTGCTTGGATTAGGGTGGACCCAATGTCATCTGTGAACCAGTACCTGCAGATTTTGCCCACTTTAGAAAACATGTGAGCCTGGAAATGGGCTAGTAAATCAAGGTAGCCAGAGATGTTCACTTATCTAGGCTCTATCCACAGATATATAATATTTATTTCTTATGTTCTCCTATGCACCCATACCCAATACCCAGTATTCTTAAAAATGTAGTAAAATCTATCAGAACATACAAAATTCTATATATTCAGTCAACTTATAATTGAACTTGTATAACCTTAAATAGAACTCAAGTGTAGAAAGTAGTTAGCATTCTAAAGATCACTTGCACATTAACCTTCCCAATAATTCACAATAATTATATCAGACTGGGATTTCTGCAAGAGGCCTTTTGGTTAATGTGCACATTTTAAACAAATGAAAGTTGACAAAACAAGAAAGATAATGAAGATAAATTCCTTCCTACACTAAGTGCTATTTTTGTTGTAACCTAAACACAACATGTACAGGTTTCTAAGATCACAAATACTGAATATTCTAAATTAATAGGCAGTATTTAGGGTTTTAGACTAGCTGATAATCTACATAGACAACAGAACTTGAAACAGAAACATTTTAAAAGTTATTTTGGCATTTTTACGCAGAATGGGAATTTACTCTTAAAAAAAAAAAAAAACATATTTAATGCTAATTAAACACCATGTCTGAATATAGCACAAACAGAATATGTCAAACGAGAAAAAAAATAATTCTGTTTTGTTGACACTCATTTGACACTCATTTCAATGTTCACTTGAAGCGCTGTGTGCAGGCACATGTTACTTACATCAATTGCCCCACAATGAAATATTTTTTTATTGGAATTATTATCAGAATCTTTCTGTATTTACACATTACCCTTAGGGTGTGCCTTCACACACACACTTTTTGTCTGCTGTTTTCAGGCCCCTCCAAAAAAAAAAAAAAAAAGAAAAGAAAAAAAATGCTAATTTGGTGTCTTTTTTATTTAGTTGTCTGATTATTTGTTTCCAAAAGCTACACCTTCCCCCCCCCAGCAACATAGCCATATTAGAGGACAAGTTTGCAGGACAAGTTTTATTTTAAGGGCTCCCTTTTCTGGGTACTTATAATGTATTGAACATAGAACCAAAATGTTAATTCATTTTAAGATGTGATATGCTATGTTGAGACAGCGGCAAAAAAAGAAAAAAAAAGAAGAGGTGCCTGCCTTTTCTATTTAAAAAGATTTTAATTAGAGTGCATTTACACAGAAAGATTATCTGACAGATTATCTGCCAAAGATTTGAAGCCAAAGCCAGGAACAGACTATAAACAGTTATCAGGTCATAAAGGAAAGACTGAGATTTCCCCTCTTTTCAAATCCATTCTCGGTTTTGGCTTCAAATCTTTGGCAGAAAATCTGTCAGATAATCTTTCTGTGTAAATGGACCCTAATTGCAGCAATTTAATTGACTTCAATGAAGTGCATTGAAGGTAATGGGATGACAGACGTCTAATGCACACAGTGTATAAGATAATGGACGTTGTCTGCGTGGACATCAAAATAATGATCATGTTAATTATTTTCGGATATCTATTAAAACAGTGGGCGTTATTTTCTTTTGTTGTTCACTCACAGTTTTTCTTTTTTCATCATCCTTTCACTGTTTTCACAATAAAATTCAATGGACTTTTCAATTAAAGACACACCCAAAGGTCCCAATAGTAAACCCAAACTAGAATAATGTATCAACAGGCGTCATTGCACTGACGGGCAGCCAGACAGCTAAATGACGTCCGTCATTTTGAGTCTAAAATGACAGAAGTCATTTAGCTGTCTGGCTGCCCGTTTTTTTTAAATGGAGCTGAAAAAAATTGTGTGAATATACCCATAAAAAGAAAAAAAATTAAATATTTTAATTACTTTTATGCTGTGGTATACTAAATATACCAAAATATTGCTGTCTTTCAGTAATGAACTGAAAAGTCGTATCTTTGGCACTAGCTAAAATAAACATACAGCCATGGCAGGCCTGTGTTTTGTTAAGTCTTGGACATTTTCAGTAATAGCTAAAAATACCCTGTAGGAGCAGAGAGAAGAGATGGAATTTCTTAATTGCATTTGATCTGAGCCCTAGCTAATTATCTGTCCCCATATACTATAAAGCATTAGGCTATGTTCCCTAGAGGTGTCGTTGAAAACTGACTGACATTCATTGAATAACGTCCACAGAAAACCCTGTCAGTGCACACTATGAACCGAGCGGATGCGCCTGCATCAGATCTCAAGGAGATTGCTAGCTCATCCCTCTGAAAACAAAAGGATCAGGCTGCAAAAATCTAGCACACCCAGCTGTTCTTTTCACTGTAATTATCTGTTGGTGGGGCCCCAGACACCTTGGCTGATAGTTTTGAGACTGCAGCATATAGAAAGAGCTGTGGTGGGGTTGGTCAGATTACCCCACTACAGTAATTAAACATATGGTTTAAAAAAATTTATATGTTATTATTAACATCAAAAACCTAGATTGTGTCTATAAAGTGGTCATGATACCCTTTTTATAATTATCCATATTAATATTATTTAACACACACTTTATTCATTCTTCAATACCAACTTCCCAAAAGGAAAAAAATATATTCATGTGAATTAAATTATGTTTTGTTTTTGTTTTTTAAGTACAAACTATAATGTCTGTCTGCAATCATACCTGCAAAAAATTTTGGATCACAGGAAAAAAAAAACAGATTTAAAAATATAGAACATAAAAGGACTGAATTAAATAAAAATTGTTAGCATAATGTACTGATAAAACTAGTTGTATATCCTCTTAAAGTTATCAGTTATAAAATAATGTAGTTTACATATTTTAATAAACAATTAAATATTTTGGTCTGTGATATTTGTTATATTTCTTCTTTTTTAGTATGAGCTGAGGACTATAACAGCAAATGACTATAGCAGATCCTTTTTATTAAATTATATCTTTCTATTCTAGCTCTTTATCAGGATTATAGCTAATTAAAAAAGCGTCTAATAAAATGTATTAATTCATAGAATTTTAATGCCCCTTTGAATGCTTTATACATCTTAGAGAGAATGTTATCCTATATCTATTACCGCAACCATTAATATCATCTTTCTTCTCTTGTATGTCGAGCATCATTTTTACTGGCCTATAAGGAACAGTGATGTAAGCTTCATATTTTTTTCAGACACTATGACAGTTAACTAATAAGTTCCATGTCCATTAAGCCAGTTGATTTAAGGAATTTAATTCCACGTTTGCAGTTCGTTTTATGTTTTCTCAATAAAAAAACATACACTTTAGAATTTATGGCTTTATCCTGTAATATAGACAAGAGGAAATTGGTTTGCAATGCTAGTACTATATCATGTATTCATTGCAGTATGACTACTTTGATAACGAAATAAATATTGGCTGCAGTTTCCTTTGAGGTTTTTACTCTCCCCTGTATAATTTTATGTTAAGGGTTAGTAGCATATTGCAATTGAATAACGTAAATCCTGATCAGTAATACTACTTGTATCACGTGTTTTGTTATAGTTGTTTTGTTACAGTGTTTTGTAAAAAAAAAAAAAAAGTAGTAAAGTATAATGTAAATTTTAGAAAATAAAAATTTAGTTTAGAATGAATTTTACTTTGAGTAAAGAGAATCTTCTGAAATGTTTTTTATTTTTTTTTACATTTTAAAGAACTTATCTCAAGAAAGACTTGGAGGAAAACCTGTCATTTACTGGACCAAACCATGATCAGACAAGTGTTATGGGGATGAAGAGCTGACTACATAATGTATGTCTCCTCTATCTATAGATGCATGCAGATACACATTGTATTAACCGTTCCTTCACATTTATGGTATGTGTACCACATTTATGGTTGATCTAATGTACATTATATACATATGTGAAATAAAAGAGGTTAAAAGTCTAGAGGAAATTATTAACTATGAAAGCAGAATGAAGCAGAATACAGTATATGTTCATATATACAGGGTAAGGATGAGTACGCCAATTTCAATTTTTTTTCTTTGTGTGTGTTTTTTCCCGTTCTTTATAGGGATGTTTAAACAAAATATACAAAAAATAGAATAGAAAAATGGAAAAGCTTTATGCTAAACACATACAAATGAGGCCGAGAATGCTGGCAATTGTGAGTATTCCCATTCTTAATCCTGCATAAAGCTATTATATTTTTTAGTCCAAAGAAAAGAAGCAGCACTCTTGTGCTGATCTCTGTAGTGGTGCCAGCAGCCCCAGGTGTCAACCAAGGGCTAAATGTAAATAGCAGTAGAAAATCCATGGCACTACCATCATGCAGGAAAGGTGTATTTGTTCAGTGAAATCTCATCCCCATTTTCAAGTGTGCATAGTGAAACTATAGTATTCCTTATAAGGACACAAGTGTGTTACAATTGGTGAACAGGGTAATGGTACAATTAATTACATCTGTGTTTTAAGATGAAAGGACAGTTCCACATCAGGATCCAACCCCCTGTGGTTTACATATATTAGAAGAGTGTAGACAAGTGTTTGTGCATATAATAAACAAGTGGTCATAATCTTGAAAGTTGAGACAATATCCATTCTGAGTATATAGTCCATGCATTAGCAATACTGCTAGATACAAAGTAGTTTTTTGGGGTAGGAACTTACCGATCGGTACCAATTCAGATAAAGCACATAAGTATGTCTCAGGAGCCCGATCACATGACTTCAGCAGGCGTGTTTATTCCCCAAAGCAACTAGAAACACTTGTAACGACAACTAGAGGATGACAAAAGGCAGTGACAAGACATGGACAGTGAGCCCTAAGCTGACCCTGCCCACTGTTCCTGCCTACTTGCCACAAGACAGTCCTAAGTGACAGCGGACAACAACGTTGACAGTCCCTATACTCAATGGAGTGAAACACAGAACAGCGACAGACAAACAAACACAATAAATCTAAGGTCAATAATCCGGGTTGGTAACAGCGGGCAGCAAAAGTACAAAATCAGCGGACAAGTTGGGAAAGCGAGAACAAGCTATAAGAAAGGGCAGGCGGCAAATAGGACAAAGAGGGAACAGGGAACAAGGGTCAGAGATACACACAGCAGATATCAGAGAGTACGCTTAGCCTAGATTGCTGTAATACTACTTATGAGGAGCAGGAGCCCGGTCCAGATCCCCATTGGACCGGCGCTCAGATCCACAAAGACCCTAACTGGTAAAGACACCTGCCAGTCAAGGGAAACACCACACTGCTCAGCTGCAGGAATCAAGCTAGCAGAGTAACTATTGCATTGCCGGAGGCTAAGAGGCAAAGCGGGTGGGGCTGAACAAATAAAAACAGAATCTTGTTCAGACCAGGTTCAGTGCCTTCTGCGTCACACAACCCGAACTGAGGAGCTCAATGTACATTCCTGACAGGATTCCACTTCTTAACATTGATAGGCTATGTTCACACAACGTTTTTTTAGCTCCATTTAAAATTACGTCTGTTATTTTGAGTCTAAAATAACGGACATTATTTAGCAGCCTGGTCTCCTCTTAGTGTGATGACAGCTGTTGGTACATTATTCTAGTTTGGGGTTACTAATTGCCCTTTGGAGGTGGCTTAATTAAAAAGTCCATAGAATTTAATAGTAAAAACGGAGAAAGAACGGTGACAAAAGAAAAACTGTGTGAACTACTCATAAAAAACCTCTGTCCTCTGTTTGCAAAAGACGTCTGAAAATAATGATCATGTTCATTATTTTGACGTCCGCGACAAAAACATCCGTTATTCAATAAACCCTAGAGCCCGTCTGACCCCCGGGTGCAGAACCATATACTTTTCGCTTCCACGCAGTCCCGGTCCACTCCTGGTTTTGGTTGAAAAAAGACTGACCGAAAGACTGATGGAAATAATAAGTGTGAACATAGCTGCTGACTGGGACTTATGTTTTACACTATTTGGCTATGTTCACACATCATATTTTGGGCAGTATTTATGTCAGTATTTGTAGACAAAATCAGGAGTGGAACTAAAAGGGCAAAATTATGATGAAAATATTTGTGAAAGACTGACAGAAATACTATGAGTGAACATAGTCAAAGTGTGCAAATCTTTCCATTATAATTTTGCCCTGTTGGTTCCACTTCTGATTTTGGCTACAAATACTGACCAAAATACTGACCAAAATATGATGTGTAAATCATAAGTGCCTGTATTTCCGTTGGTCTTTCAGTCAGTATTTTTTCAACCAAAACCAGAAAAGGATGTACAACTCAAATTCAGACTTCAAATAAAGACTAAAATATGGACAAAATCCTGGCCAGAATACTATGTGTGAATACAGTCTTTCTGTATTTTCAACTCACTCCTGGTTTTGGTTGAAATGATACTAACTAAAAGACTGACAGAAAAAATATAAGTGAACATAGCCTTATGGCTGTACTATCTAGGATGCTCTCTCTCCCATTCCATCCCAATTGAGCTAAATTTTTTGCTTGGTATAATTAATCTACATACAAGTCACTTTAGGAAAAACAGATTCCCCTCTCAACCATAATTATGCTTCATATTAACCAGTGTTAATTCTGGTATAAATATTAACCAATATGTATACCTGTCCTGGTTGAGTCTCTTTGGACCCAATCTACATCCTGAATGACTATACAAGTTTCTTGACTTTGTACTAGTGCACCTGAAATTATTGATGGTGAAGATGGGTCACAACAAATATTGATTTGATAAAGACTATTGATCTAGTATTTTGATATTTAATAAAAATAAAAAAATATATATTTTGAAAGCATTCTAACTTAACATCATTTAATATTTCACAATGTCATTATTGTTGCAAATTTGATTTAGGTTGTGCAGATGCAATAATGATAACAAAGTAAAAAATATGTTTATGGTTGTTATTAGGATGGCAGAAAAAAAAATGCATTTACATATTTTTACATTTTACTGCTGATTAATAAAATCTATTTACTGTGACTGCAGATTTCAGATTTCCTTACTTCCATTGAACCACAATGATGACAGTAGAATATGCTTGAGCCATCTAGACTTTGAACTAAAGACTTTAAATCAATAGTTTCTAAATTACATTCACCTTTCTACAACTTTTATTGCAGAGTTTTTGGTTTTGTATGTCTATGCTCTCAAGAAGATGAATGTGCTTTCCTTAGTAGAATGTTAGGTTTGAACTGTTCAGTAAGTAAAGTAGTAAAAAGATTTACAAACAGAATTTTGGAATCTAGTGTCATATATCTCGCCATTATAATGATTGCAAAACAATTATTATGATTAATTAAGCATTACATTTAAAGAGATTGCCCAGTTTGGGAAACTTATGTTCAGAAACCCTACTTGGGTTTAGAGAGGAGTGACATTTTTAGAGCTGATTTTGCCAGACTGGTTTTAGGGCATCATGTTGCATATGCACAACCCCAGAGATATCAGTACAATGGAAACAACTGACAAGATGACCCCATTTTGTAATCTATATCCTTCAAGGAGTTTATTTAGGGGTGCAGTGAGGATTTTGAACCCACACTTGCTATTGTTTCTCAGAACTTAAAGGGAACCAATCACTAGAAAAACATGACTGCATCTATAAATGTAAGCATCTATAAACATTAGTTTTTTGGGCCTGAAAACACACTTTGTATATGACCGGTACTGTAAGTAAATCCTACCTTCGTAGGCATGTGGGTGGTCCTCTGCTGCTAACTAGTCATGGCTGACAGAAAACATCTTCGGTAGGCTGCGGTGTCACAGAGGGGCCATCTCTGAGCACCAATACTCCCAGGGAGGCCTGTTTACCAAAGATGTTTCCCACCACAGATATTATGTGCTTTTTGTTTTGTTTTGTTTTTTTTCTTTGTTTTAATTAGGAGCTTTATTTAGGAAAGCCGACCCCACCTTTTTTTTTTACTTTATTTTATTTATTTTTTTATTTTAAAAAAAATCTTTACTTTTTTCGTCAGTGAGTTCTCCTCCAGGACCAACTCCCCCACAGGGCCCAACTCTAGGCAGAGCATATGCTACAATATGCTACGTACCGACATTCCAGATTACTTGTTGAAGGCTGGAGGGATGGGGAAAGGACTACTTCTGCTGGTCAGAGAACAAAGGAGACTACTCTACATATGGTGAGTATTATTGTGGGCCAGCCTCTGTATGGGCTTCACAGCTTCTGGTTTCCCTCCCACTGTGCTCTGAGCTGTGCATGACATTTTCACAACACAGCAAAGCAGATGGGAGGGGAGTTGCCTATTGCCCTATCTGCACAGGGAGCTGCCATAAAGCAACAGTGTACAGTGGTTTGCAATAAATTAGAATATCAACAATTTATTTTCCGTATTTCAATTCAAAAAGTGACCTCGTATATTATATAAAGTCATTAGATACAGAGTGAACTTTTTCAAACATTTATTTCTGTTAAAGTTGATGATTATGGATACAGCCAAGAACACCCCAAAAGTCAGTATTTCAGAAAATTAGAATAATTAACCCAAAACACCTGCAGTGGCTTCCTAAGTGTTATACACAAAGAGATTAGTCTGACAGATTTTTTAAGCCAAAGTCAGGAATGGATTTGAAAAGAGGAGAAATCTGTCTTTTCTTTATGACCTTTTCCCTGTTTATAGTCTGTTCCTGGTTTTGGCTTCAAAGATCTGTCAGATAAATCTGTCTGTGTAAACGCACCGTTAGTCTGGTTCAGTATGCAACACAATCATGGGGAAGACTGTTGACTGGACAGAGGTCCAGAAGGCAGTCATTCACACACTCCACAAGGAGGATAAACCACAAAAGTCCATTGCTAAAGAAGCTGGCTATTTTCAGAGTGCTGTATCAAAGCATATTAATGGAAAGTTGAGTGGAAGGAGAATGTGTGGTAGAAAAAGGTGCACAAGCAACCGCAGTCTTAACAGGATTGTAACAAAAATGCCATTCAAAAATTTGGGAGAGATTCACAAAGAGTGGACTGCTGCTGGAGTCAGTGCTTCAAAAGCCACCACATACAGACGTCTGCAGGAAACAGGCTACAAGTGTTGCATTCCATGTGTCAAGCCACTCCTGACCAATAAACAATGCCAGAAGCGTCTTATCTGGGCCAAGGAAAAGAAGAACTGGACTGTGCTCGTGCTGATTTCAAATTAAAGTAAATTTTGCATTTCATTTGGAAATCAAGGTCCCAGAGTCTGGAGGAAGAGTTTAGAGGCACACAATCCAAGCTGCTTGAGGCCTGGTGTGAAGTTTACACAATCAGTGATGGTTTGGGAAGCCATGTCATCTGCTGGCGTAGGTTCATTGTGTTTCATCAACCCCAAAAACAACGCTGCCATCTACCAGGAAATTTTAGAGCACTTTATGCTTCCCTGTGTTGAAAAGATTTTTGGAGATGGAATTTTCATCTTCCAGCAGGATTTGGCACCTGTCCACACTGCCAAAAGTACCAATACCTGTTTACTAACCACAGCATCACTGTGCTTGATTGGCTAGCAAACTCACCAGACCTTAACCCCATAGGGAATTTATGGGGTATTGTGAAGAGGAAGATGAAAGACACCAGACCCAACAATACAGACGAGCTAAGGGCCGCTATCAAAGCAACCTGGGCTTCAATAACACCTCTGCAGTGCCATCAGCTGATTGAGACGCCTGAAAAAGGTGCCCGACCAAGTATTGAGGGCATTTTCTGTACACACTTTTCATTTGGTCGACATTTCTGTGTTAAAAACATTTTTTTTAGTTGGTTTTATATAATATTCTTTTTTTTTTTTTTAAATACTGACTTTTGGGTTTTTCTTGGCTGTAATCCATAATCATTGACTTTAACAAAAATAAATGCTAGAAAAAGTTCACACTGTATGTAATGACTCTATAGAATATATGAGTTCACTTTTTGAATTGAATTAATGAAAAAAAAAATTGTTGATATTCTAATTTATTGCAAAGCAGTGTATGTGTCATGCAGGCATCACTATGCAGATGCTATTACAAATGGCAGTCCCCAGTGTAGCACATTGTGATGAAATACAAAGAAATTAAATCACATATAAAAATTGAACTAATCTTTTTTAAATATTGTTTTACTATTACAGAAATAATAGTAAATAATTTAAAAAAGTAACACATTTCCTTTAAGAACACCATTTTTTAAAGGGGAATATAATTTTCCAACTAGCTGTTAGGTTGAATGAAACAAAAATTCAGTTGCTTACAGTCTCTTCGACATTGGTTAAAAACTGACATGGTCTGTTTTAGGATAACTAGCATAAAGTTGCAGTTTATGAAGCTCTTTTACATGATAAACACATTTAGAGATTTATAAAGTCCCCTGTTCTAATGTGAAATGAATTCCTAAACTAGCTTCTTATTAATTTTTACATACTGCATTTAAGCAATGCTAAAATCAAATGTTCACATATTCACTTCTTTTGCACTAAAATATCCTTTAAAGGGCCAGTAAGCCCACCTTTCTTTCTAACATCTATTTTTAACCAGCTCTATCTTTCCCAACTTTATATTGGATTTTCTATAGCGAAGGTGTGCTGTTTATTTTGATGCTTTTATCCTAAAATGTGTAACTTTTTAACAGTCTGCACTAGGTATAGACTTTGATACCCAATAACCTTCATTATCCATTAAAATTTTCCTCTAGAGCCTCTATTTGCCAGTCCATGCTCATCCTCCAAAACAATTCACTGGAAGGGCAACAGAAACAAGAATACAGAATAGAAGTTTTTAATGATAATAGAGTAAAAATCATTATTAATATATTAAAAGTCTACAGGTAATGGCTACTTTTCTTTTTGTGACAATCCCTTTAATCCGTTTTTTCAACAGTTTTTTTACTGATAGAAAAACAGATCACATCGTTCATGTAAAATATCATTCTGATCCTGAAAACCCTGAGTTTATGATGAATCAATAGGCAGCATTGGCACATAAATATAGCGTTATAATGCAGTGTTTTATAATCATTGTAAAGTTATTTAATTTGTTATATGTCAAAATAAGTTACTCGTCTTTCTCCTGTAGCAGAGCTGTAAATTGTGAGTGTCTAAGTGGTTTCCAAGATTTCCAATGTCATTTAGATAAATTGCATGCCTGTATTTTCTAAAATTTATTTATAACAAATATGCAAAGAATTTCAGATAGGTAATATCAAGGTAATATCAAGCATGTAGAATAAAGAACAATGTAAGAATATAATTAATGCATCCTATTGTTTTCACTGCACAATTAATTCTGTGCTAAGAAAATATGATTTGACTTTAAATAGATGATAGAAAGTGGAAGATTTCTGGGTTGTTACTATCTTTCAAACCTCTCAGATTCAACATGTAGAATTCAAGAGCTTTGAGTTACTCTATGGCACACAGAAGTTCTTTAGATATGCATATCTATGTAAAATGGTTCTGCTGTGTTGTCCTCTACTTTATTTGACAATTGCGCTACTAAACAGGAGAACAGTGCTGTTTGCAGAATTTAACCCCTTAAGGACCGGGCCTGAAATGGCCTTAAGGACCGGAGCAAATTTTATGAATTTGACCAGTGTCACTTTATTCATTAATAACTTCGGGATGCTTTTACCTATCCGGCTGATTCTGAGATTGTTTTCTCGTGACATATTGTACTTCACATTTCTTGTAAATTGGAGTCGATACTTATAACGAATCTTTATGAAAAAAACCAAAATAGCGTGAAAAATTGTGAAAAAATGCATTTTTCCAACTTTAAAACTTTTCTGCTTATACAGAAAGTGGTTATACCACATAAATTATATATTAAATAGCATTAGCAACATGTCTACTTTATGTTGGCAGCATTTATTAAACTATATTTCATTTTTTTTAGACAATAGGAAGCTTAAAACATTAGCAGCAAATTTCCAAATTTTCTGTAAAATTTCAAAATCAGATATTTTTAGGGAACTGTTCAGGTTTAAAGTGTATTTGAGGGGACTGTGTGTTAGAAAGCCCCACGAAGCACCCCATTTCAGAAACTGCACCCCCCAAACTCTGCAAAAGCACATCTGCAAAAGCAAATTTGAAAATTTTAATTTTCTGTGCAGAGATTTTATTGTAATCCAATATGTTTCATTATTATAAACCTATTACCAGAGAAATGCACCCCAATATTGATTGCCCCGTTTCTGCAGTTTATAGAAATACCCCATATGTGGCCCTATTGCGCTATTTGACGCAACCACAAGCCTCAGATATAAGGGAGCGCCTAGTGAATTTCAATGGCTCCGTTATTTTTGGTCATTTTTGACTGTACCACTTCAGGTTGGCAGAGGCTCTGGGGTGCCAAAACCTAAAAAACACCCCTAAAGGGACACCATTTAGAAAACTACACCCCTCAAGGAATGTAACAAGGGGTGTGGTGAGCATCTGGACCCCACAGGTGCTTCACAGATTTTCCAAACAATATGGCTTGAAAAAAGACTAAAGTATTTTTTACACTAAAATGTTGTTCTAGCCTTCAATTTTTCATTTTCACAAAGGGATAAAAGGAAAAAAAAAACACAAAACATGTAGCGCAGTTTCTCCCGAGTACGGAAATACCCCACATGTGGACATAAAGTGCCAAGCGGGCGCAGGACGAGCCTCCAAAGGGAAGGAGCGCCAATTGGCTTTTGGAAGCTGGATTTCACTGGAATGGATTTCAAGGGCCATGTCGCATTTACAGAGCCCTCGTGCTGCCAAGACACTGGAAACCCCCCACAAGTGACCCCATTCTGGAAACTACACCCCTCAAGGAATCTAACAAGGGGTGCAGTGAGCATATGGACCCCACTGGTGACGGGCACAAATGTGGAAAAATGTGACGTGAAAGTGAAAATTTTCATTTTTTCACTTTCATGGCACAAATGTGCCCGTCATCCAGGGGTCCATATCCTCACTGCACCCCTTGTTAGATTCCTTGAGGGGTGTAGTTTCCAGAATGGGGTCACTTGTGGGGGGTTTACAGTGTTTTGGCAGCACAAGGGCTCTGTAAATGCGACATGGCGTTCATCATCCAGTCTAGCCAAATCCAACCTCTAAAATCCAAATGGCGCTCCTTCCCTTCAGAGGCTTGCCCTGCGCCCACATGGCGCTTTATGTCCACATGTGGGGTACTTACGGACTCGGGGGAAATTGCTCTACACATTTTGTGTTTTTTTTTCTCTTTTAACCCCTTGTGAAAATGATAAATTCAAGGCTAGACCAACATTATAGTGTAAAAAATTTAATATTTCATTTTCACGCCACATTGTTTCACATTTGTGCCCGTCACCAGTGGGGTCCATATGCTGACTACACCCCTTGTTACATTCCTTGAGGGGTGTAGTTTCCATAATAGGGTCACTTGTGGGGGGTTTAACTGTCTTGGCAACACAGGGGCCTTTTGAATGCAACATGGCCCCTCGAAATCCATTCCATCCAAATCCAGCCTTCAAAAACCAAATGGCGCACCTTCCCTTTGGAGGCTTACCCTGCACCCGCATGGCGCTTTATGTCCACATGTGGGGTATTTCCGTACTCAGGGGAAATTGCTCTACACATTATGTTTTTTTTTATCTTTTAACCCCTTGTGAAAATGAAAAAATTAAGACAAGATCAATGATTTAGAGTAAAAATTAAAAAAAAATTACACTAAATGTTGGTCTAGCCTTGATTTTTTTCCATTTCCACAAGGGGTTAAAAAAGAAAATGAGCACAAAACGTGTAGGGTAGTTTCCCCTGAGTACGAAAATACCCCACATGTGGACATAATTTGCCATATGGGCACAGGGCAAGTCACCAAAAGGACAGAGCGCCATTTAGAGGCTGGAATGGGGGATGGAGGCCATGTCGCAATTACAAAGCTCCTGTGCTGCCAGAACAGTAGAAACCCCCCACAAGTGACCCAATTCTGGAAACTACACCCCATAAGGAATCTAACAAGGGGTGTAGTGAGCATATGGACCCCACTAGTGATGGGCACATGTGTAGAACATGTGCCGTGAAAATAAAAAATACCATTTTTTTTTTCATTTTCACGTCCCAAATGTGGCCGTCACCAGGGGGCCATATACCCGCTGCCCCACTTGTTAAATTCCTTATGGGGTGTAGTTTCCAGAATGGGGTCACTTGTGGGGGGTTTCTACTGTCCTGGCCGCACAGAGGCTTTGTAATTGCATCATGGCATCCTCTAATGGGAATGGCGGCCATACCTACTTAGCTGTGGAAAAGGGACAATTCTAATTTATTTGGGGGTATTAGGCCAATTTTTAGTTTATAAGGTTGAAAATGACAGGTGTCCATCAAATTTGTGTTGATCCAGAGGAAGGCAAAAACATCTCGTGAGGCAGACGACAGTAGCCTCATCACAGGGGAAAAATTCCTTCACGACTCCATAATGGCGATCAGAATAATCCCTGGATCAACGTGACCCCTGAAATAGGAATAAGGGACAGAATTTAGATAATGTAGAACCCCAATGACGTGTGGTGCGCCTTGGAGCGATCCAGTATGCAGAGGCCGGGGGGATCAGGACAGGTGTCACACTGGAAAATGGTGTCCTTCCTGATCCCCCTGTTACCCCACACTCTGCACTTCTTCTGGGGTCTCCCTTTCTCCAGTGTGGGGGACGTCACCTGGAAAATGTTGTCCTGGTGCGATACGGGATCCTTCATATCCAGAAGCGCTGGGTCCGCTCCATTGCTGCTAAATATTAGGGCTCTATTACTACTTCTGATATGTTCGGATCGTGCCACAAGCTACAGTAGCTCAGGCAGCGAGGGACCAGAAGAGGGGGTGCTGGTATAAAAGTTATCCTGTACAGGTGGTAACCTTTATCCAGCAGTGGGAAGATCAGTTCCCGGACGATGTCCCCACTAACTCCGAGGATGGGGGGGGGGAGTGGGCATCTGGGGGCTGGATTCGAGTGTCCCTTCGTTCATACACTCTAAGGGTACGTGCACACTGCGGAATCGCGACAGATAACCCTTCGTGCATTCCGCAGTTGGCACCCGCCGGCGGACTGATGCAGGCGCACGTCTCCGTCCGTGTCGTAGACTCCATTCTATGCACGGGCGGATTCCGCTCTGCGTCCAACGTGTTGATGGAATGACGGATGATGGAATCCGCCCGTGCATAGGATAGAGTCTATGACACGGGCGGAGACGCGCCCCTGCATCAGTCCGCTGGCGGGTGCCAGCTGCGGAATGCACAAAGGGTTATCCTTCGCCATTGCGCAATGTGCACGTACCCTAAATCTGTAAGTGTACCCTGAGGTGCGCTCACAGAGTGTGTAGAATTTCACACCATACCGTCATCTCTTATTGGGACGGTACTGGCAGAAAAGACGTGTCTGGGGGGCAGCGTACGCTACGCTACTCCCAGACACGTCACTGGATGATGAGGAGGATGAGGATGAATGGAGGAACAAAGGACCCCCCATTCATCCTCACTGGCTGTTTCGGTGTCGGAGGCAATAATAACGTATGCGTCCGATACCGAAAACACCCTGGGGGCCATCTTTATATGGGGATTGGTATATAGGGTATGTAGTGGTGTAGTGTAAAACTTTATTCAATGTAGTGTGGTGTAATGTAGTGTTTTTTTACGTGTTTTTTACAGTAAGTATACAAAAAAAACCTACGCCAAAAATGGTGTTGCTGATAAATGCCGCACTTATGTTCGGCACTTATCAGCAGACCGTGGCAGTAGAATATAGAAAAAAAACACCCTACGCCAAAAAGGAGGAGTTGCTGATTAGCAGCGCACTTTCGTGCGATGCTGATCAACACTCAGCGGCGATAGGGTGCCGAAATAGAAAAAAAAAAATTGGGAAAAAAATTTTTTTTTTTACTACATTCTGAACATCCCTGTAGTGGCTGATACGTGTATTACACTTATCAGCCGCTAGGGGGCTGATAAGCACAAGATCCAAAAATAGACGACGCTGGAGCCGGAAAAATACGAAAAAAGACGGCGCTGGAGCCGGAAAAAGCCGATCGGGACTCACGGAAGAAGCCGAAGTCCCGACAAGATGAAGAGGACGCCGGGAACCCGGAAGACGCCGATCAGGACCCCGGGACAGGTGAGTAATGTACAAATACCTGCTCTGGACCCCTCAGCTACCTAGCTGAGGGGTCCGGAGCAGGTATTTATTACTTGTGGGGACTTTGATCGCCGTGAACGGCCGGCCGGCTGGCCGGCCGTTCACGGCGATCGGGACGGTGGTATTGTGACCACCATTACTTTTTACAGTAATGGCGGTCGGTGCCGTCCTCGGACAGCACCGACCGCCATTTTTTTCCGGGTCATCGGGCCACCGATGGCCCGGAAAGGTTCCGATCGCCGCTATGGGCTTATCAGCCAATAGCGGCGATCGTCGGCATGGGGGGGGTTAACAACCCTCCATGCCGACAGGGAGAGATGGCCTGCTATGTATTATAGCAGGCTATCTCCCCCGATCGGGACCCGGCCGGCCGCGGCGCCCGTTTAAAGGGCGGACGTACCGGTACGTCATGGGTCCTTAAGTGACAGTGATCCATGACGTGCCGGTACGTTATGGGTCCTTAAGAGGTTAAAAGGCAGTATTTTTTTTCTTTAATCCTCTCTTCTTTTTTCACCTAGCACATCTGTCTGTGTTCCAAAAATTACATTTAACTGTCACTAATTCATTCAGTATAATAATAAAAAAAGTTAATTGTATTATCTTACTTTCATGTAAACAAAGTCTAATCTATTAAATATTATAATGAAAGCAATAAAAAAATAATAATAAAAAAAAAAAAAATATATATATATATATATATATATAGTATGTTTGAAAGGACTTATAGATATCATCTGTATATAAGTAGAGTTAGATCAGTTCTAATTCACTGTTATAATAAATTTTGTTTAACTTTCTTACTAAAGTTCTATACTGGTGTTGATTGATTTTTGTACAGCTCCTTTGTGATGGGTTGTACACACAACCTGAGGACAGTTTTTTGGGAAAAACTGCTATGTTTTTGAATTCTTGGATAGCCCCTTTAATGTTACACCTTATGGCTATATTCACACATTGTAAAAAAAAAAAAAAAAAAAGAAAGACTTTCACCTTTTCTTTTTAGGCCATGTTCACACATGGCAAGACAGTGGCCATACTGTGACATGGGCACGTCACAGAACGGCAGCTGTCTGAGATGTTTAACCACCTAGTCGGTACAGCAGTCCCAGACGGGTTAACATGACTTCCATTTAATTGGAATACGGCACATTAGGATGTGCCTGTACTTCAATTACCCATAGCAGATAATGTAAAGTACGACCGGAGCCATACTTTACATTGTCTGCACAGTCTATTTTGTGCACCCGCTATTCAATGAATAGCGGCTGCACGAAATAGACATGGCAGTTTTCTGTGCAGCCGCATAGTAGTTGCTGAGATCACCACTGTAATTAAAGAGCTATATCTATTTTATTTTTCCAGCTACTGGGCCATTTAAGGGCTTGTTTTTTTCAGTAACACTTGTACTTTGTAACACCTCCTTTCGATCTACCATACCATGTATAATGGAATCCCCTGCAGAGGTTAATGGCGGCCGCTGCACAATCGCATTGGTCTGTCAATAACAGTGAGGACCTGGCTGCTGATTGCAGCCGGTCCTCACACGCTATTGTAGTGTCCCGCCATGGGTTTTACTAGTCTAAACACCCCTCGCAAAAGCCTGTAACTCAAAGTAGAGTGGTATTGAAGTCATGTACAAGTTTTACCACTAGATGTCATTATGTATTAAGTATATTCATGTATGTATTTTGCACAGCTGTATTAAGGGTTAATGTTTTGCTCACCTGCACCACCAATGAGAACTGCTCTTCTCTTCCACCTATCTCTATCCTTCTTTCTCTTTGCACTCTTCTCTCCACCACTCACAGAAGCTGTTACACACCCTGTAGGAAGTTGTCACATGGGGAGAGGAAGTGTAGTCGCACACTTAATCAGTCTTAGCCAAGTTTATGTAGAGAGAGGACACAAGATAAGACGGTCCCTGCTGTATTCCAGCTGGGCCCTGGCTTTGCCAGGTCTCCTACCCAGTCTAGTGTAGTTTAATCTGGAGTGTTCACTACTTCTGCATTTATCAGTGCAGATCTTGTCCCGTCAAGTCTAAAGTATTGTCTACTTCAGGGGTGGCGAACCTTTTCCATGTTGAGGGACAGTCGGGCATTAATAAAATGATTTGAGGCCCGCATACTGTGTGCGGCAGTTAGTAGCGTGGGTTGCAGCACCCAGGGAAAGGCAAAGTATTGTTTCCCTAGTGTCCCTGCTATTGTAGTTAACCTCCAGTGATGACCCTTGTAGTCTAGTTAACCCCCAAGTTATGCCCCTTGTAGTCTAGTTATCCCCCCAGTAATGCCTCTGGTAGGTCTAGTTAACCCTCCCAGTGATTTCCTTGGTAGGCTAGTTAACCCCCCAGTGATGTCCCTAGTAGCCTAGTTAAGCCCCCCAGTCATGTCCCTGGTAGCTTAGTTAACCCCGCCCCGAGTCGTGTCCCTGGTAGCCCAGTTAACCCCCAGTTCCTGTCCCAAATAAAAAAATAAAAATCCCAGTCTTATTTCATCCACTCCCACACTGCCCAAGTCCTCTTCTCTCCCCAGGGGGTCAGATGCGGCCCGCGGGCTGCAGGTTCCCCACCACTGGTCTACTTGTATGCCGACGTATTTGTCAGTAAAAGAACAAGTTTATTAATTTTACCGGGACTCGCCCCTTTCTGTGGGTGTGACGGTACCGACAGTCCGGGTGGGTCATAACTCCAGTCCGGACTACTGTGATAAGTGACCAAGGGATCCATCACAACCCGGCAGATCCCCAACCATTGGGGAAAGGGTATAGCCAGCCTCAAAAACTAAAAGCAGGGTTGCCTCCATTACTATGCGCTGAGTCAGCACTGGTGTCACAACAACCTACCATCCAGCTGAGCTACTGTATATTCCACAGAACAACCACCATAAAAGTGGCGTCACCCGGAACAACTTCATAGATGACCGGTCGAGCACACACCACACTATGAAGTGAGCCAAGCTCCTGAGATCACTTCATAGCTCACTTTATAGCGCCCTCTCGATACACATAGTTTATTAAATAAATTGTCAAAATAATGATTATGACAATTACTTGCAGACATTATTTTTAATTTTTTATGCACTTTTTTTCACCGTACTTTCATCATTTCTACTGCTAAATTCAGTGAACCTTCGATAAAGAACCACACCCAAAAGGGCCTGAACTAGTATAATTTACCAACAGCCATTATTGTGATGATGGGCACCCAAAACGCAAAATGACTGATGCCATTTGGCACCAAAATGACGGATGTTATTTTGAGAACAAAAAAATCGGGCATCAAACAACATCATGTGGACATAGCCTATAGGTATAGGTATTGAAATTATGTTTTCAAACTTGTCATTTAGGCATTTAGCAAGTGTACTCCTTGATTCCTTTGTTCACACAAATATTTTTCTTCCAGAAAACTTAAATATATGTCCTTAAGTGTCCAAGTCCTTAATTGCTCTCTCTCTCTTTCCGAAGGAAGCAAGTGCAATGATTTTAAACATTCAGGAATCCTATCAAAGAAAAAAATCTCCCTGACTTTTCTTTAAGGCTATGTTCACACTAAGTATAACACCTATGCAATGGACGGTTTTATACTGCCAGACGCCAGGTGGCGTTCGACATGTTCCTGCAGACGATACTGCTGTATCCGATGCAGGAACATTATACTTTTACAATTTAATTGCAGGTACCAGTGGGTGTGGTCGCAATTTAATTCACCATTGACGACAATGTAAAGTACGGCTCTCGACATACTTTATAGTGTGTGAACAGCTTTTGTTTCCAGACGCTATTCGGCGAACAGCATCCAGAAATAAAAGACTTGTTTATTATTTTGACGGCCATTTTAAAGATTGAACGTTAAATGTTAGAACACAGCGGCCGGCATTGCATTAAATTCAATGCAATGCCGCCACTGCAGAAAAGAACAGACTCTGATTTCATTTTAATCAGCGTCTATTCTATAAAAAAAAATAACATTTAGTAAATTTTGCCTAACAAAGACTTTCTATATATTTTGGATAAAAATAGGTGTCAAATGCTTTTCAATTAATTAATGTAATTCCTATTAGCATTTAATGGTTTATTGCCCTAGTCTGCCTCAATAATTCCTCATACACTACATAATGTGTAGTCAATTTATATATTTCTATATCCTTCCTTGCTATTTCTTTAATTCAATAAAGCTCTTGAAAAAACTAACAAAATGCATGATTACCTCATAGACACTATCTTGATTGGAATGTTGGCCTCCCCAGAAAGACATCCATGATGTATGCTCATGTCTTAATACATTTGAGAAAGAATTTATCTTTTACTCTTACATCCACAATATTTATATGTTTTGATATGTTGTTTATTCAAAATAGTTTATTACAGAATTTTATTAAACTCAACATGAACCACATAACATGGTCTGTCTATGCTACTACTTCTTGAATTTTAAATATCTTATGATTCCTTACTAATGCATTTTTGTTTTATTTATTTTTCTAGTTTGTCAAAAGGAAAAAAATTGATTTGACATAGACCTAAATATTCAAAGAGATATGCAAATATGGAGCAAGCTTGGCTTCCTCCAGTACAAAAAAGTTTGATGCAGCCCTAGGGGGTCCTTGAAAACATGAATGCAACCTATGGATATGTTCATGTTTTCCAGGCAGCCTTAGGGCTGCATTTAACTTTTTCAACCACCGTTACCCAGATGCCTCATGCTCAGTTTCAGACAAACCCGAGCATGCTCAAGATTCGCTCATCGCTATTCAGATCTAATGTAGTTACAGCTCTGGGTTCCTCCCATTTCTCTTGAAGATAGTTCTACACCTTGGTTAGAATGCACCTATGATAAATTCAGTTTTCAATAATTCTTAAATAGAAAAAAGGCTGTGTTTAGAAGAGAGAAAATTTTAGATGGTCAAACATCACTGAGCATTATCTTGTCTGATTAAACCAAGGTTTAACTTTCTGGCCTCAATTCTAAGTGTTCTGGGTTGAAAATTGACATTGCAACAAGACAATGACCCAAAGCACAGAGACAAGACAACAAAGGAGTAGCTTAGGGACCGAGCAGGGAAATCACCGAACTGCTGCAAGCTCCTCTCCATGCTCTGTGTCTATGAGGCCTGAAAGGGCCTTTAGACTTGCATTTGGAGTATATCTAGGTCACATGAAACAGAGCTGGTAGTAACCTCTCTAACTTCTGCTCCCTTGTTCTTCTATTTGGTTATGGAATGAAGAATCAGACCCTGAACAAAACTTTTAATATGTCTCATTGAAATATCTTTATTTTTATTTTTTAATGATAGGTACTTTTATTAATTAAAGGAGGATGGAAGAAAACATTATTCATTCATTTCACACTTAGCAAAAATGCTCAAACACTTTTAGTCTGTTTCCACAACATCTTTTTTAAGTAAAAAAAAAAAATGTCAGTTGTTTGTTAATGACAACCATTAATAATGATCATAATAATTAGTTACGGCCGCCATTATAAAACAACAACTTTTTTTTTTTTTTTTTAAGTTTGTTATTTTACCTAAAAAGACATAGAGGGAGCAAAGCCTTGAAGAGGTACTCTGGGCGGAAGGCCATTTTTCAGTACGGAGGGGGTGAAAACAAAGATGTCCACTTACCTCCCCTGCTCAAGCACTAGGGTCCACATCATCTGGTCCCTGGGCTCTGGCCGCTACAGCTGCTTAACCCCTTAACGACATCGGGCGTACCCATACGCCCCCGTTGCCTGGGCTTTAACGCAAACGGGCGTATAGGTACGCCCGATGTTTCCCCGATCGCTGTGTGTTCACACAAAGCGGTTGGGGAAGATGGCCTGCTATAATGTATAGCAGGCCATCTTAGCTTCACGGCACGGGGGGTGGTTAACACCCCCCGTGCTTACGATCGCCGCTATAGGCTGATCAATTCAGATCAGCCAATAGCGGCGATCGGAACCTTTCCGGGTCATCGGTGACCCGATGACCCGGAAAAAAATGGCCAGCTCCAGCTCCGGCTCCAGCGTCGGCTTTTTCCGTATTTTGCGCTCTGCTGCCCTCTAGCGGCTGATATGTGTAATACACTTATCAGCAGCTACAGGGATGTTCAGAATATAGAAAAAGTTTTTTTTTTTTTTTTCAATTTTTTTTTTCTATTTTCCACACCCTATCGCCGCTGAGTGTTGATCAGCATCGCACGAAAGTGCGCTGCTAATCAGCAACTCCTCCTTTTTGGCGTAGGGTGTTTTTTTTCTATATTCTACTGCCACGGTCTGCTGATAAGTGCCGCACATAAGTGCGGCATTTATCAGCAACGCCCTTGTTGGCGTAGTTTTTTTTTTATACTTACTGTAAAAAAACACGTAAAAAAACACTACATTACACCACACTACATTGAATAAAGTTTGACACTACACCACTACATACCCCATATACTAGTCCCCGTATAAAGATGGCCCCCAGGGTGTTTTTTGTGTCGGACGCATACGTTATTGCCTCCGACACCGAAACAGCCAGTAAGGATGAATGGGGGGATCCTTCTTTCCTCCATTCATCCTCATCATCCTCATCATCCAGTGACGTGTCTGGGGGTAGCGTAGCGTACGCTGCCCCCCAGACACGTCTTTTCCGCCAGTACCGTCCCAATAAGAGATGGCGGTATGGTGTGAAATTCTACAAACTGTGTGAGCGTACCTCAGGGTACACTTACAGATATAGGGTACGTGCTCACTGCGGAATGGCGAAGGATAACCCTTCGTGCATTCTGCAGCTGGCACCCGCTGGCGGACTGATGCGGGCGCATGTCTCCACCCGTGTCATAGACTCCATGTTATGCATGGGCGGATTCCATCGTCCGTCCAAAGAATGAACACGTTGGACGGAGAGCGGAATCCGGCCGTGCATAGAATGGAGTCTAGGATACGGACGGAGACGTGCGCCTGCATCAGTCCGCCGGCGGGTGCCAACTGCGGAATGCACGAAGGGTTATCTGTCGCGATTCCGCAGTGTGCACATACCCTTAGAGTGTATGTAGGAAGGGACACCCGAATCCAGCCCCAGATGCCCCCAGATGCCCCCTCCCCCCCCCATCCTCGGAACAAGTGGGAAGATCGTCCGGGAACTGATCTTCCCACTGCTGGATAAAGGTCACCACCTGTACGGGGATAACTTTTATACCAGCACCCCCTCTTCCAGTCCCTCGCTGCCTGAGCTACTGTAGCTTGCGGCATGATCCGAACATATCAGAAGCCGTAATAGCGCCCTAATATTTAGCAGCCATGGAGCGGACCCAGCACTTCTGGATATGAGGGACCCCGTATCGCACCAGGACAACATTTTCCAGGTGACGTCCCCCACACTGGAAAACAGGAGACCCCAGAAGAAGTGCAGAGTGTGGTGTAACAGGGGGATCAGGAAGGACAACATTTACCAGTGTGACGCCTGTCCTGATCCCCCCGGCCTCTGCATACTGGATCGCTCCAAGGCGTACCACACGTCATTGGGGTTCTACATTATCTAAATTCTGTCCCTTATTCCTATTTCAGGGGTCACGTTGATCCAGGGATTATTCTGATCGCCATTATGGAGTCGGGAAGGAATTTTCCCCTGTGATGAGGCTACTGTCGTCTGCCTCACGAGGGTTTTTTTGCCTTCCTCTGGATCAACACAGGTTGAATTTGATGGACACCTGTCCTTTCCAACCTTATAAACTAATAATTGGCCTAATACCCCCAAATAAATTAGAATGGTCCCTTTTCCCCAGCTAAGTAGGTATGGCCGCCATTCCCATTAGAGACTTGCCATGATGCAATTACAAAGCCTCTGTGCAGCCAGGACAGTAGAAACCCCCCACAAGTGACCCCATTCTGGAAACTACACCCCATAAGGAATCTAACAAGGGGGGCAGCGGGGATATGGCCCCCTGGAAACGGCCACATTTGGGACGTGAAAATGAAAAAAATGGTATTTTTTATTTTCTCGGCACATGTTCTACGTAAGTGACCATCACCAGTGGGGTCCATATCCTCACTGCACCCCTTGTTAGATTCCTTATGGGGTGTAGTTCCCAGAATGGGGTCACTTGTCGGGGGTTTCTACTGTCCTGGCAGCACAGGAGCTTTGTAATTGCGACATGGCCTCTATCCTCCATTCCAGCCTCTAAATGGCGCTCTGTCCCTTTGGTGGCTTGCCCTGTGCCCATATGGCACATTATGCCCACATGTGGGGTATTTTTGTACTCAGGGGAAATTACCCTACACGTTTTGTGTTCATTTTCTTTTTTAACCCCTTGTGGAAATGGAAAAAAATCAAGGCTAGACCAACATTTAGTGTAATTTTTGTAAAATTTTTACTCTAAATCATTAATCTTATCATGATTTTTTCATTTTCACAAGGGGTTAAAAGATAAAAAAAAAATTTAATGTGTAGCGCAATTTCCCCTGAGTACGGAAATACCCCACATGTGTACATAAAGCGCCATTCGGGTGCAGGGTAAGCCTCCGAAGGGATGGAGCGCCATTTGGTTTTTGAAGGCTGGATTTGGATGGAATGGATTTCGAGGGGCCATGTTGCATTCAAAAGGCCCCTGTGTTGCCAAGACAGTTGAAACCCCCCACAAGTGACCCCATTATGGAAACTGCACCCCTCAGGGAATGTAACAAGGGGTGTAGTGAGCATATGGACCCCACTGGTGACGGGCACAAATGTGGAACAATGTGGCGTGAAAATGAAATATTAAATTTTTTACACTATAATGTTGGTCTAGCCTTGAATTTATCATTTTCACAAGGGGTTAAAAGAGGAAAAAAAAACAAAATGTGTAGAGCAATTTCCCCCGATGTCAGCAACGGCAAACACAACCAGACAGTGGGCCCTGATCTAATCCCACCCACTGTCCCTGCCTAATTGCTTCAGTCGACCCTAGGCGGTCGCGGACAACCACGAAGACGTTCCCTGTACTGAATACGTGGAACACAAAACACGACAGACGGACAAACACAATAAAGAGAAGTCAACAAGCCAGGTCAAACCACACGGGCAACGCAGTACAGAATCGGCAAGCAAAGAATAGTCACAGGTCAGGCGGAGGGTCAAGAACACGAGAAGACAGGCAGAATAGGATATAGGGCAGGGAACGCTGGGACGGAGCAGGGGAGCTGGGACTAGAACAACTAATAGCCAGCAAATACCAGCTGGCTTTCACATTACTTTATACTGGACCAGGAGCCCGGACCAGACACTGATTGGTCCGGTCTCCTGATCCAGCAATCACTGCAGCTGCGGTGCTGCAGACCAAGTGGCAGAGTGATCTGCCACTCAGCCCGCACGAGCCGCATCAGCTGCGCTGACCGGTCAGCTGACTGACTGTCACGTGAGACCACGGCGTCCCCGGTTACTAGGGACGCCGTCGGGTCTCCGTGACGTCACTCTGCTCCGGCGGGCGGAGCTCCGGCGCGTTCTCGAGCCGGCCGCCGGAGCAGAGGCCGGGGAAGACGCCGCAGGAGCCAGGTCAGGTGAGTTCCTGACACCCGAGTCCGTAAATACCCCACATGTGGACATAAAGCCCAAGGGAAGGAGCGCCATTTGGATTTTGGAGGTTGGATTTGGCTAGAATGGATGATGAAAGCCATGTCGCATTTACAGAGCCCTCGTGCTGCCAAAACACTGGAAACACCCCACAAGTGACCCCATTCTGGAAAATGCACCCCTCAAGGAATCTAACAAGGGGTGCAGTGAGGATATGGATCCCTTGATGATCCCTTGATATGGATCCCATGAAAGTGAAAAGATGAAATTTTTTACTTTTACGTCACATTGTTCAACATTTGTGCCCGTCACCAGTGGGGTCCATATGCTCACTGCCCCCCTTGTTAGATTCCTTGAGGGGTGTAGTTTCCAGAATGGGGTCACTTGTGGGGGGTTTCCAGTGTCTTGGCAGCACAAGGGCTCTGTAAATGAGACATGGCGCTTGAAATCCTTTTCAGTGAAATTCAGCTTCCAAAAGCCAATTGGCGCTCCTTCCCTTTGGAGGCTCGTCCTACGCCCCCTTGGCACTTAATCGCTACATGTGGGGTATTTCCTTACTCGGGAGAAACTGCGCTACACATTTTGTGTCTTTTTTTGCCTCTTATCCCTTTAAGAAAATGAAAAATTGAAGGCTAGAACAACGTTTTAGTGTAAAAAAAAAAAAAAAAAAAAATTTCACGCCATATTGTTCGGAAAATCTGTGAAGCACCTATGGGGTCCAGATGCTCACCGCACCCCTTGTTACATTCCTTGAGGGGTGTAGTTTTCTAAATGGTGTCCCTTTAGGGGTGTTTTTTAGGTTTTGGCACCCCAGAGCCTCTGCCAACCTGAAGTGGTACAGTCAAAAATGACCAAATATAACGGAGGCGTTGAAAATCACTAGGCGCTCCCTTATATCTGAGGCTTGTGGTTGCGTCAAATAGCGCAATAGGGTCACATATGGGGTATTTCTATAAACTGCAGAAACGGGACAATAATTATTGGGGTGCATTTCTCTGGTAATAGGTTTATAATTATGAAAAATATTGGATTACAATAAAATCTCTGCACAGAAAATTAAAATTTTCAAATTCCTTACACACTTAGCTTTTATTTCTGTGACTCCCCTAAAGGGTTAAAACACTTTCTGGATATGCTTTTGCAGAGTTTGGGGGGTGCATTTTCTGAAATGGGGTGCTTTGTGGGGCTTTCTAACATACAGGCCCCTCAAATACACTTTAAACCTGAACAGGTCCCTAAAAATATCTGATTTTGAAATTTGACTGAAAATTTGGAAATTTGCTGCTAATGTTTTAAGCTCCCTATTGTCTAAAAAAAATGAAAGATAGTTTAATAAATGCCGCCAACATAAAGTAGACATGTTGCTAATGCTATTTAATATATCATTTATGTGGTATAACCACTTTCTGTATACGCAAAAAAGTTTCAAAGTTGGAAAAATGCATTTTTTCACATTTTTTTCACATTATTTGGGATTTTTTCATAAAGATTTGTTATGAGTATCGACTCCAATTTACCAGAAATGTAAAGTACAATATGTCACGAGAAAACAATCTCAGAATCAGCCGGATAGGTAAAAGCATCCCAAAGTTATTAATGACTAAAGTGACACAGGTCATATTCATAAAATTTGTCTCTGTCATTAAGGCCATTTCAGGCTCCGTCCTTAAGGGGTTAATGGCTGAGCCACCTGCCAATATCATGTCTACAGTCATGTCTGAGACCAGGAACTGGAGATCAAAGCAGTGAGATGCAGGCCCCAGCACTATAGTCAGGGAGGTAATTGGAATCATTGTTTTCATTCACCCCCTCCACATTGATGAAATCATAAAATGACTCGGAGTACACCCTTCGAACAGATTCTCCAGTTTACAAATGCAACATTAATTTAACAGATAATCTGCTGTCTCTTCTAACATAATTGCAACTTTCCCTTAGAAAAAAATGTTTGTCCAACAGTTTATAAAACAGTCCAAAAAGAACTAAAATTTCTTACTGCAAGTAAATGCATGTCAACAGAGTCAAGCAATCTAAAATAAAGGCTAGAATAGCATATCCAAAATTCATAACAACTGGTGTAAAAGGAGTTGTCCCAGAGGCTTTTTTTAAAATATGTGATGTCCCAGGACCATTTATCCAATCAGTAGTTAAGGGAGAAGACCCGGAAGTAGTATTGGAGCTTGATAAGATAATACTGAAAATGGCAAAGGAGTGAGGTAGGCAAGTGCATGTTCTTTACGTAGTTATCCCCCCCCCCCCCCCCCCCCCCCGAGTGAGTTTATATATATCTTAAGTAAATACTTCAAGCTATTCTATCCTCATACACCCTCTTGTCGCTTTTTTTTTTTTTTTCAAATATTTTTAAAAAAACTTATCAAGAGATGACAAGTATATTTGTTATGCTGCCGTTAAGAGGATACATAGATGGCCCACTAGGTATAGGGTCGCTCCTGGCTCATCAGCTTTGGAACAACAGCTATTAGCCAGAGCGAATCGATCGTTTGTGACAGCTAATTAACTATTCAGCACAGCTCAGACTCTGATTGTCGCCCTAATCCATTCTCGTCTTGATTACTGTAACTTCCTACTAATCAGTCTTCCTCTCTCTAAACTGCCCCCTCTCCAGTCTATCCTGCATGCAGCAGCCAGAATCATCTTCCCTTCCAGCCGTTACACTGATGTCTCCCCCTTGTGCCAGTCACTGCACTGGTTGTCCATAAGTCCAGAATTTAATTCAAATTCCTCACCCTCACCCATAAAGCTTTCCACAATTCTGAACCTCTATACATCTTCTCCCTTGTTTTTGCCTACTATCTTACGTTCTGCTGATGATCTTAAACTTCAATATTCTGAACCTCTTACTCCTACCTCCAAGATTTCTCTCATGCTGCACCAGTTCTCTGGAATGCTTTATCTAAAGATATTAGACTCATTCCCACCACTTACAGTTTCAATCGGGGCCTCCATGCTTCTTTTACCTTCGCTCAGAGGTCGGCATGTGACTGGCTCTCCCCACATCAGTGGCATAGCAATGGCCGCTCACTGCAGTACAGAAGCAGAGACATCAGCAATACACTAATGTTTCTGCTTCTGTACGCATATACTGTTGTGCGCTGTGCTAATAGTGTACTGCCCAAAGGAATATGCATAAATAAGCAGGGACTCTGTGTAAAGCCAGACTCCCTGCTTCTGTATTGGCAGCTGCTGCTGTCATCTGGCTCTGTGTCCTGTAAGGGTGCAAACACAGCTGACAGGAGTCTCAGAGCAGGGAGCCATCAGCTCTCTGCTCTGTGTTTCACTTCTAGATCACAGGCTGTGTTAGGCCTGCGATCTGAAGCAGCTAGTTAGGCCTGCTCAATCAGACCTGCAGCCTGTACCATGAAGCATCTGAGGGACACAGCAGTGTGGGAGCTACAGAAGAGGTCAGTAGTGGGTTTGTTTTTTTTATTTAATCATGGAAGAAGATTGGGGGGGGGGTATCACTACTGGGGAGCACAGGGGAAGGGGGATCATCCCTACTGGAGAGCACAGGGACAGAGGGATCATCACTACTGGAGGGCACAGGGGAAGATCGATCATCAATACTTGGGAGCAGAGGGAAAGGGGGATTTACACTACTGGGGGATCACAGGGGAAGGGGGATAATCACTTCTAGGGAGCACAGGCAAAGGAGGATCATGCCTACTGTGATAGATGCTGTGGGGACAAGTCATGGCTAAAAGAAGTCTTCATGATGGCTTGGACTGAATGGAGAAGAAAAGAGCAAGTGAACAACTCTGATGAGAACAAATGTCTCCACACTTATAGGCTATATCTGATTCTATGCACAATGGCTGGACCATCTGTAAATAAAGCTCCTACCACATCTTGTGTTACCCCCAGGCGAGTGTGTCACTAACTCCTTTTGTATCTTTTTTTTTTAATTATTTAATCCTGTAATGTGTAAGGCTGGGTTCACACTATGTATATTTCAGTCAGTATTGTGGTCCTCATATTGCAACCAAAACCAGGAGTGGATTAAAAACACAGAAAGGATCTGTTCACACAATGTTGAAATTGAGTGGATGGCCGCCATTTAATGGCAAATATTTGCTGTTTATTTAAAACAACGGCTGTTGTATTGAAATAATGGCAGTTGTTACTGTTATATGGCGACCATCCACTCAATTTCAACATTGTGTGAACAGATCCTAGGCAGGGATACTATACACACCTTTAGGGTATAAACACACACACCGTATATGCAGTAGATACGCAGCAGATTTGCAGCAGATTTAATGGTGAAGACTTGATGCTGTGTTCAGTTATTTCGATGTAATCTGCTGCGTATTTGCTGCGTATCTGCTGCGTATCGCAGCAGTAAATACGCTGCGTATACGGTGTGTGTGTTTATACCCTTAAAAAAAAAAAAAAAAAAGAAAGAAAGAAAAAATCTATTATATTGATAGATAGATAAGATAGAGTGGTTTGCAATAAATTAGAATATCAACAAAAAGTTAATCAACAATATCAACAATTCATAAAGTGACCTCATATATTCTATTCTTATTTCTGTTAAAGTTGATGATTATGGATTACAGGCAAGAAAACCACAAAAGTCTGTATTTCAGAAAATTAGAATAATTAACTTAAAATACCTGCAGTGGCTTCCTAAGTGTTATAAAAGGTCCCTTATGGTCCTTTTACACGGAATGATTATTGTTCGAATTTGCACAATAATTTAACGATCGTATTCGAAGGATAATCGTACGTGTAAACGCAGCGAACGATCAAACGACGAGCGAGAAATCGTTCATTTTGATCTTTCAACATGTTCTCAAATCATCATTGGTCGTTCGCAAAAAATTTGCAGATCGTTCCGTGTAAACAGTCTTTCACCGATTTAACCTATGTATGAGATAGGCTTAAGCGATCGCAAAATGATTTTTCCGTACAATATATATCGTTCCATCTAAACGCTGATTGTTATAAAAAAAAATTGTTACTTCAAAACCGTTAATCGTGCGAATGGGTGAATTATTGCTCCGTGTAAAAGTCATAAGAGAAACAGATTGCTGAACTCAGGGAGAACAGCCAAATGACAACACTGCCGGCTGCTAATGAAAGCGCTCAATGCAGTGAAGTCCTAGGTGCATTCCCCTGGGAAACATGAGTATGCAAAAGAGGAGTCCGTGGAGCCTCATTGAAGAGTCTCAAAACACAGGACTAGCCAGATATCCCTCCGGGAAGGACCCAGCCAAGTGGCAGCTCCTGTTAGGAAACCACCAAATCCACCATATTAAGTGGCCCTATAAGTCAGTGTAATGACAAGGGATAAACCAAGGCTAGGTAACCATCCACAGACAGCTGTTTCGGGGTGTTGCCCCTCATCAGTGTGGAGCAGGATTCTGGCTAGGTGGGAGCAATGCCTAGTAGAGCCATAAGAGAAACAGATTGCTGAACTCAGGGAGAACAGCCAAATGACAACACTGCCGGCTGCTAATGAAAGCGCTCAATGCAGTGAAGTCCTAGGTGCATTGCCCCCTGGGAAACATGAGTATGCAAAAGAGGAGTCCGTGGAGCCTCATTGAAGAGTCTCAAAACACAGGACTAGCCAGATATCCCTCCGGAAAGGACCCAGCCAAGTGGCAGCTCCTGTAAAAGTACCATTAGTCTGGTTCAGTATGCAACACAATCATGGGGAAGACTGCTGACTTGACAGGCAGTCATTCACACACTCCACAAGAAGTGTGTGTTTGTTAACAGCTCTGCCTAAATTTTATGAAAAAAAAACTAAAAGTGAATATTTTCCTTTTTAAATTAACTATTCTAATGTTAAGATGAATGCAAATAGACTGATATATGCACCCACTGTTATGTTTTCTTATGGATGCAATAAAGAGAAAGAAAATGATAAAATATTGAATTCCAAGCGCTAAATGATAATTAAATCTTTTTAAAATGATGATTTGAAGCCCATTTAGAACTTTTTACATCTTTGGTTTGTCAGCGTCACATATAACACATTAACATTGCTATTTGGGCTATATTCCTATTATATTCTATTAGGTTTGACAGATCACATTTAATTCCCCTCAGGTTAAACATTTTTCCACATTACAGTTTAGCACATCAATGACTGCTGATAGCAGGCCTCTGAGTAGTTTGTCAGGTAATAAAACAAAGCAGAAAACTTATAGGGGGAGATTTATGAAAGGGTGTAAAATTTAGACTGGTGCAAACTGGCCACAGACACCAATCACAGTTCCTCTTTCTTCCTTTCACCAGAGCTGGAAGCTGAACTTCGGTTGCTGTGGCTAGTTTGCACCAGTCTAAATTTTACACACTTTGATAAATCTTCCGAATAGTCTACTAAATATTACACAGATACAACACACTGCAAGTGTAACATTTATAAGGCTGTGTTCACACATAGGTATATTTCAGGCAGTATTTTGGTCCTCATATTGCAACCTCAGCCAGGAGTGGATTAAATACATAGAAAGGCTACGTTCACACAATATTGAAATTAAGTGGATGTCCGCCAAATAACGGTAAATAACTGCCATTATTTCATAAAATAGCCGTTGTTTTAAAATAACAGCAAATATTTACCATTAAATGGCTGCCATCCACTCAATTTCAACATTGTGTGAACAGTCTTTCTGTGTTTCCAATCCACTCCTGGTTTTGGTTGCAATATGAGGACCACAATACCGCCTGAAATATATATATATATATTTTGTATACATTTGTTACATTTTATTTACTAATTAAAGGTAGAAAAATATTGGGGAGGTGCACTCACACATAGGTTTTTTTTTTTTTTTTTTTTTGGGGGGGGGGGGAAGCCACAAAAATGGCAATGCGACACGTCATTTTTTTCCTGGCGTCTTTGCAGCATTTTTGCTTTTATGTGTAAAAAGCTTTTTTTCCCCCTGAACATAGACTTCAATGCGTGTTCAGGTCAAAATGCCAACCTGAATGCATTGGCTCCAGTTAGGAAAGGGTTAAGTGACCCCTTCCTTGCAGGAGTGGGTAAGTGGGTAGCAGACACGACACACAGAGTTTTCTAGGGGCTATGTCCCAAGAGGGGGGGGGGGGAGGCAAAACAGTCTGGTGGATAAGGGAGGGGAGCAGACTGTGCTCTGTGTGTGTGGAGGGGAGAGGGGATGGTTAATTTATCCTCTGGTTTTCTCCTCATTTTCTTCTCATGAATGGCTGATCGTCATATCAGCCCAACAGTGGCTGCAGCAGTGTCCAGGCTGCAGCCACTGATTTAAAGACTCCATCTTTGAAGAGGCGAAGCCTGCCACACTTGTATTTCAGTGTGCCAGGCTCTGCTGAAGAGAGAAGACGTTGGGGTGAGTATCAAAAGGGCCCCCCCATACCGAAATTAACCCCCTTTCTTGCTGGAATGGGTACATTGTGACATTATTGGTATTGAGAGGATTGTGTCGGATTTGGTGGACTACATTGATGACCAGCATTTTTTTTTTAATATAAATTGTTCAAAGAAGGGTGTGGGGGGGTTCTTTTTTTAATAAAATATTTTTCTTTTTTTTTCTTTTTTTTTTTATTTCAAGCTGTGTGACAGAATCCATTACCAAATTGGAGCCTAGTGTTTGCCGGTATAAAATGGCTAACCCTAATAAATCTATGCACAGATCGCTGAACCAACAGGACGGAGGTAAGAGGCTTACCCCCGCCCGTCGGTACATGCTCTGTCATGGAGTACCTTAAATGCCGAGATCACTACAGATCGCAGCGTTTAAGAGGTTAATGAGACGCAGCTGCTGGATCACAGTAGCCTCTCATTACCTCCGGCCAGGGGCGCACTGATGTGTGTGGGACCACTCTTACTGCAGCAGTCATGCTCACATCAGAAAGCCCCTGAAGTCAGGAATGTATGTATACATTCCTACTGCACGGGGTATGCTTGCTTATTTGTTCATATCAAATAAAGTTATTCAATGAAGGAGTATCAAATGACTTGCCACATATGTGACCCTCTCACGTGCTGAGGTTTGAGCATGTCCAGTTGGATGTTTGATGGTCTGCGGACAAGTTTGTTGGGGCTTCTCCCTTCCAGGTATGTTTATATCAATGGGCATCACACGATGGTCACTATCTTCTCAGCTAAGACTAATGCCATCATATTTGTGGATTTCCATCTCTGGCATGTTGCATAGAGATGAGTGAACTTTTCAAAAGTTTGGTCCGACCAGACTTTCGGATTTTTTCAGAAAGTTCGAATTTTGGATTTCTTCGGATTTCATAGTTTAAAGCATCTATATGATACGGGGGTAGTGTATTTGGTTGAATTTAGGGCTCTATATGTCAGTAACATCATTATCTTCTTGATATCTTAATGTCATTTTTTTAGATATAGCACTTTTTTTATACACCTGAACCAGGTATTTTTGTCTTTTTTATGATAAGACAGATGTGATATACACACTAGTATAGGACTTGTATAGCTGTACTGCATGTTTTGGTTCAGTGCACCCTTTTCTGTCCAATCTGTCTATCTTTCGCCCTCTCTATATTTCCCTCTCAATCACTAGATGTTTCTCCTCTCCGCTTTCCTAATCTTTCCTTTCCTTTCCCACAATATCTTCTCAGTAGTCTGTAGTACACAACAGCAGCTTGCTTGCTTCCTCTCTCTCTCCCTCTACACACTGCGTGGTGCGGTCATGTGACCGTTCCTTTTAAAGCAATACCAACGTCACACAGGGGGTGGGCTACTACAAGATCCTCGCTGATTTGATGTGTTCTGGGCATCATGGGAAAGCGCTTTTCCTGCCTGGAACACTTCCTGCTCTCTAGAATGGCGGTTGCCATTTTAGAAAGCAAGAAAAAAATAAATAAATCGGTGCGGATTTCCAAAAATCCGAATCGGACTCAGATTTTTAGGAAAATCCGAACTGGATACCATACCAGGCGAACCGGTTCGCTCATCTCTAGTTGCACAGGCCGAGGTATGCTTTATTATTTAATTATTTTACACACACACACACACACACACACAATGTGTGCATTGGGAGCAGTGGATTATTTTGTGTTCTTTTGGTCATTTTGCCTATTTTTGGTAGTTTTTCTACCTTATTACCATTGTTTACTGTAGTGGGGCATAGCTATCATTGTAAATTTATTGTTTAGATATGGTCCTTGCTATTTTTGCTTGTCAGAGTGTCCTAGGGGCTTTTCCCTACATGTTCCCTCCTTGATGTATTTTGTGACCGGTCTGGTTATACCATGTGTGAACTTGGCCTCAAGGTATATTCCCTCACTAGGTCTATTTAATGATAAAAAGTTAAGGAAATCCACCTTATATTTTGTATCTGTTAAAATAATCAATTTCAATTTAGTTTGTTTCAGTTTAAATTCCTCTCTCAATTTATACAGCAACTAACAGACCTTTAAAAATTGTACAATTCTGTACAATGTAAGTTTTCCTGCCTCAAAAAGTAATAAATAACTTTTATAAGTATATTAATGGTAAGCAATGAAAATTAAAAAAAAGTATATTCCCATGCTGTGAAATTGTTACGCTAGACAAGGAACATTTATATTCTACAAAAGCTGTACTTTGAAAAAGATTTTCAGTTAACCTCTGTTACTCTCCACATATTTTGCAAGAGCAGGATGCTTAACCTGTAATAATGAGATCTCCTCAGTAGGGACTGTGACCAAGCAATATCGCTTTTAGAGGGTAAGAAAAAATCTTTATATGACTTGGGAACCATAGCCTGTAACATTAACGTTATGCTCTTTATTTCAAAGGAAGAATTTCTTGAGATATATTTAGCAAAAAGTCCCCATTCAAATGTCATTTTGTCATTTCTTGTTGTTTTTTTTGTTTTTTTGTGACCACGATTAAAATTATAGCTTGCAAGGTTGAACTAATTACATAATTTTATTATTATTGTTAGTAGTAGTAGTAGTAGTAGTAGTAGTAGTAGTAGTAGTAGTATTTTGCACACAAGTCTCCATTCAAATAGTTATATTTTATAAAAAAATATATCTTGTATCTCACAGCATGATAGCTGCTCAAATACAGGTACAGTGCGACTCAAAAGCTGTAACATCATAGAAACTTAGAAACGTAAAAGATTGTAAGCAGAAAAAGACCACCTGGTCAATCTATCAAATTCAACAGAATCTCTAGACCCGGCACTACAGACCACTCTCACAGAAAGATTACAAAAACGCTACGGTGGTGCTGCTGATCAACTTAACAGGAAGAAAACAATCCAGAAAAAAGGACATAGAAGGAAAAGGCACTTACTGGACTTCGTTGAATCTTCTTCATTCAGTCTTCACAAAAATAGTAAAAACCACGGGGAGGGAGCTCGGCATTGTGGTCACTGCAACACACGTTTTAATGCTCACTTAGCACTTTCTCTTGGCAGTGTATAGACCCACCTGGTCAATCTTCTCTTTTAGTATTTCCTTTTTTTGTATAATCACAATATACTTACAGTACTGGATCAGACACGCTATACCACAGATATACTGTCACTGCTATTACACCTTGACCTGCGAAAGGCAGTCTCAAAAATCTACACTAGCTCAGTTTTTGCATAGGTGTTTACTTCAATTTAGACCTGCTGGCAGGCATACATTCTAGTTAATCTGGCACATAGGGAAGCCACACCACCTCTGATTAAAGCCCCATTACCTCTATGATGAGATCTGATCACTTGCTAGTACAGCACATATTAACCAAAAGTTGCAAAATTTGCTGATCTGTATCATAGCGTTTATCAAAGGGCTGCTGTTCCTGCGCATGTACAGTAAAGATACCAGCCTGGTTTTGTATAAATAAATATGCATAAGTAGGCATGAACGTAGGAGGTGGCGGGTAGAATGTTGCACTGGGGGGCCAAGGAATGCCCCCAGTGAAACAAAGAAGCTAATTAACATATTTCTTTCAGACAGAATTTAGCAAAAACCGCACAGCATATAAAAATATTTTTTTTTTAAAAGTGGCGGTTAGTGGCTACTGGAAGATATCAGCAGGATTGTATGGATGAACCTTCGATAATTTCCCTTTAAAATACATTTTCTATGTATTTAAAAAATATTTGAAACTTAAAAGCAATCAACTGATCTGTCTAACCTTGTGGAAAACATTGTGGAAAAACACATGGAAAAAGCTCCATAAAATAAAAACATTGATACAAATGTTTGTTACAACAGACATGTTTTTTTAGCTTAAATATGTGCCATATTATCATAGACTAAAATATTCACACACTGCCAAAATTTAATGGTATTTATTGGACTGCCATTACTGTGTGTGCGATTGAACATGTAAGGCTTCCGCACAGAGGAGGTGATCATGTTAACATTCTAAGAAAGAGAAGGCGTTTTGCATCCTCATGGTTTAAAGAGGAACTCTGAATAAGAAAAACTTGTTTTGTATTAAAAGTACATTAAAAGTTATACAGATGTGTCTATACAATGTATGGTTATGTTCACATTATGTAAAAGTATGACCGCTGTTGCCATCGGCAACAACGGCCTTACTTTACATGTGTGTGCATATTGCCTCTGTTACTATGGGATCCTGGCCGGGATCCTGCACGGGGCCACAAAGAACTGACATGCCAGTTTTCTGCGGCAGCAATTCTGTGAATTGCAGCCGTAGGAAACCCTGTCAGTTCACACAGTGAAGCAAGCGGCTTCGGCCCCTCGCTTCACTGTGTGCTACGGGAGGTTCTGATGCGGGCGCACCTGCGGCCAAAAGATCACCCAGCCGGTTCTTAAGTACTGGCCGGGATGATTCGGGCAGAGACTGGCCATTCCGTGACCTGGCCGGGATCACGGAACGGCTGGTCTCATATGTAGTGGGAACTTAGCCTATTACTGTATCTGTACGGTTCTGCCACACTGGTAGCTGATAGTAATCCAGGAAGTGAAAAAAATGGCCCCTGTGCCAATTCATATTGTCTACTGCTCCTGCTGCTATCCCCCCCAAGAGACAAATATTCCATGTCTCTGTCTCACATTGTGTGTGTTTGCTGATGAAGCGTAAAGGGGGCAGAGCGTGATCTCACAGGAGGCTTGGCTGGATAACCCAATCCCCTGACTTATTCACCATCTCTGACCGAACAGAAGCAGCTGCTGCACTAATTTTACTTTTTGTAATGGGTGGGGGCTGTGATCATCACATGGGGGAAAGCATTGCATTCTGGGAAATGCCAAACCAGGAAGAACATAAACACAAACAACAACAACAACAACAACAACAACAAAAATGGATTTTTGGTAGTTTCAAAACTGAGATAGATAGGTAAGTTATGGGTTATGCTTCTGCAGAAGTTTCATTTTTTTTTTAAACCTCTACCAGGAGTTCCCCTTTAAACTCCAAAAGTGACCTCTCATGCATCTATTAATTGGTGTCTACGATTATATCTCTCTCTTTTTTCATGTTTTTATTTATTTTTATTTTTTATTGTTGGTATATTTCTATGAAAAGGTCATGTAAGGGTTAATGGTTGTTGTTCTTCGTACTTAGTAATTATACACCTCTTCTTCTTACCTTTATCATGTGACCTTACCCCACCTGTTTTAGGCGTGCTCTTCTTTTGTGTGGTCTTCATTTTCCTCCTATATAAGACTGTGATTCAAACTGTTATATTGCCATGATTAAGGGACTGTGTCCTGAAATGCATTGGTGTGTTTTTTAACCCTTTGAGGACCAAGCCCAAAATTACCCAGTGGACGGCGGAAATGTTTATTTTTGTGTTTTTCCTCCTCCCTTTCTAAAAGCTCTAGCACTTTCATTTTTCTATCTACAGAGCCATGTAAGGGCATGTTTTTTACAGGAGTAGTTGTACTTTGTAATGGAGTCTTTCATTCTACCATAACATGTATGATGGAACCCCAAAAATATAATTTATGGAGATATAAATTGGTGTAATTGTAAAAATAGAATGCAATATGGTAACTTTTGGGGGGTTCCTGTGACTACGTAATGTACTATATGGTAAAAATGACATGATACAGTACCATTATTGTATAGGTGAGCCTGAACACAACGATATGCAGGTTTACACAGATTCTATATTTTTTTATGAATTTTTATTTTTTTATTTTTTTATTAATTATTAAAAAAATGAGCCTATTGTGACGGTTAAACCGGTTTTAGTTTTTCATCTACAGGGCTGTATGGGATGTCTTTTTTTGCGCCATGATCTTTAGTTTTTATTAATATCATATTTGTGTAGCTCGGACGTTTTTTATCACTTTTTATTAATTTTTTGTATACTATAACAAAAAAATCTGTAATTCTGACTCTTTTTCCCCTCTTTAAGTTTACACTGTTCGCCGTTCCCCTAGCAACCAATCAAATTCTACCTTGTCAAAGAATCTGTGAGAAATTGAATCTGATTGGTTGCTAGGGGCAACTAAGACAATTCTTCTTTACACCAGTTTGATAAATCTCCCCTATGGTATTTTAGCCAGTATTAATGACAGTATTTTGGCCAGTATTTGTAGCCAAAATCAGGAGTGCAATTGACAGATCAAAATTATAATGGAAAGATTTGCACACTTTGGCTATGTTCACATGTCAAAAATGGAGAAAAAAAAGTCAGATTTTGTTATTTAAAAAAAACGTCAGTTTTTGCCGCTATTTAACTGACTGCAGTGGCAATGCATTGGAGTCAATGGGAAGACGGACGACCAATGCACAAAACAAATGTTTTTGCCGTGGACGTCAAAATTATGAACATGAACATTATTTTCGGATGTCTTTTGCAAACAGCGGACGTTTTTTATTAGTTGTTCACACACAGTTCTTCTTTTGTCACTGTTCTTTCTCCGTTTTTACTATTAAATTCAATGGAATTTTAAATTAAGACACACCCAAAGGGCAATTAGTAACCCCAAACTAATATAATGTGCCACACTAATAACCCCAAACTAATATAACGGAAGGCCAGGCTGCTAAAAAAAAGTCTGTTATTTTAGACTCAAAATAACGGACGTCATTTTAAACGGAGCTGAAAAAAACGTTGTGAACATAGCCTTTCTGTGTTTTCAACCCACACAAAGGTCGAAAAAATACTGACTGGCTATGTTCACACAACTTTTTTTCAGCTCCATTTAAAATGACATCCGTCATTTTGAGTCTAAAATAACAGACGTCATTTAGCAGCCTGGCCTCCCCTTTTTTGTGTTTGTACATTATTCTAGTTTGGGGTTACTAATTGGCCTTTGCTGCTGCTGCAGCCGGAAGCAATCGAGTGCCGAGTCGGGATCAGCGCCATTACGGCGCTGACCCCAGACAGGGTAAGATGTGTGGATTGCTCCTCCGGGACATTGTCGATCCACCCCACTAGACACCAGGGAAGTGCTACAGTAAGTAATCGAATGCAGCTGTCAACTGTGACAGCTGCATCCGATTACTTTATTAGCGAGCACGGGGATCGGACCGTGCCCTCTAATAGCAGCGGGCTATGAGCAGCACCCGCTCTGAGTGCGTGGAGGCGGCCCTGGACGCACGGGTACGTCCAGGGTCGCCTAGGGGTTAATTGAAAAGTCTGTTGAATTTAATAATAAAAACGGAGAAAGAACGGTGACAAAAGAAAAAACGTTTGTGAACAACTAATAAAAAACACACACACACACACAATGAAAACATGGAATTTATATAAAAAAAAAAAACTCTTTGAAACAGCATCATTATATTATATAGTTTGTCCTTAATTATGACTTATGATATTCAACCTTGCACAGTAAAGCATTAAACAAAATATTGGAGGATTGTGCCACTGTTTTGTAATGTAAATTGTTCTTTTCTAGTTGTGGAGAAACAGTAATGACCTTAATAGTCATTAAGATTGAATCTGGAGCAGATCCTGAATATTAATGAACATTTTGGTTTAAAGTTTTAAACTTGCTCTTTTAACAATTTGTAATGTTTAATGTGGTTATTACATCAACATAAACAACAATTAGCTGTTTCAACATGTACTGTATATGGCAAATTACAAACTTTTTTAAAAGTATATTTATGACCTTATTGAACTACATAACTCCTTGCAAAATTACCCTAAATTCACTGGAAGCTGAATTTCAAGCCCATCGTTTTATGCTTGAGCTGCTTTGAATATACCTCTAGGTAATTGTATGTATGCTAGAAATATAAATCCAATTAATTCCGTGGTCTGAACTTCTATTGTGCATTCTTAAGCATATTATGTTGCAACAGTATAACTTTGAGATTTAATACTCTTAAATTCATTGTTAACAAAACAATCTGAAGTGACAGATTGCCTGAGGTAATTATCATCAATAGGATACCAGATTTTTGATTCAGGATTTATTCAACAAAAGCATAAAATAGGAAGAAAACAATTTAGGTTAATCTCTACTATATTTCAATGTTATGATGAAAACATGACATGTTTTACATTTGATTATATGTATATATTATATATTAAATGCTTTAAAATGATAAAATGTGTTCTAATGTTATAAAATGTCAAACGATTAACATGCATGGGATTACATAAGGATTTGTGACCATATCTCATGAATATTATAGATTAATCTAAATTGTAACTAGGATACTGGAGAGACACATATGAAAGTCTACATTGGTGATATCTGGCAAGATGTTGCATACTGGCGCAGGACGCCTGTCAAAATTATTGGTGTTATGATCCTGCCTTTTTTTTTTGTCTCCCTTTTGTTTTTCAGATATTGGTATCGAGTAATTTGTGTCGGATTCAGAGGACTAAATCACTGACCGGTGTTTTGGTAGTTTTTTTTTTTTTTTTTTTTTAAGACAATAGTCAACGAGTGGTGTGGAGTTGTTATATTTTAAATTGGGTCTTGTCTTTTTTAATTTACTTCATAGGCTTAGTAGTGGAAGTTGTCTCATAGATGCCATCCATTACTAAGTTGGGACTTATTGTTAGCGGGTATAAAATTCTTAACACTAACCCCCCCTATTATTACCTATTATTAGTCTGAGGAGGGCCAAAATAAATAGCCCTTCTCACCCCGCCACTAAAAGGCTACTGCTGTTTGTTTTTTTAAACTGACTGATTTTGAAAATAGGGAAGTCCTACTCACTTTTTAAGGAAAAATTTTTCTAAAAAACAAACAAACAAAAACAAAAACAGGTAGGTTTCCCTTATTTCCAAAAAAGAGCCTGGTTAACAAACCAAACAGCAGCAACCTAGCAGTACAAGGATAGGAAAGGCCATTTATTTTGGTCCTCCCCAGCCTAATAATACCAGCCTGCTACCACCCAGTTCAGAAGCACCAATTTTGACGGGCTCCGAGACTACTGGTACGCTACTCTTCCAAGTACCCCTGGTGTAGTTGGTACTGGGTAATAAAGGGGGGTTAACACTAACACTAAGCCCCAACTTAGTAATGAATGCTGTCTATCAGACACCTTTCATTACTTTGCCTGTAAAGTAAATAAAAAAAAACACAAGATACAATTGGTAAAGATGTTTTAGTCAAAAAACAACACCCCTTGTTGACCATTTTATTTAAAAATTGACAGTCCATCAAATCCAATGCAATCCTCTGGATACCGCTATCTGCAAAAACACAATACAAAATAGTAGACACACAAAAAAAAGGCAGGAGCAGAACACACAAGATTTTGACAGCTGTTCTGTGCCTTACAGTACGCAGCATCTTGCCAGTGGCACTGCAGTTGGTGGCACTGCATCTGCTGTCTGTCCCAGTACAGCCAGTACTGTCCAGGTATGAAGGTAGCAGCAGCACTGCAGGTGCAGTGCCACAACAGTCTGGTTCCCAGGGTCTTAAGCCCTGGGAACCAGACTATAACTTCTGGCCAGGATTTCAAATATCTCGCTCAGAAGAAGACACTTTCGCTTCTGGGTGGGAGACCCCTTAGGACAGGGAATCCCAGCTTTAGGAGGGGATTCCCTGTTCTTGGAGGGGATTCCCTGCTCCTGTACCGTAAGGAGGGATGTGCTATGCACCCCTTCTTACTGTACAGCCCCAGAGGGTAAGTAGTGATGCTATTGCATATATTTTGTGTTAATATAAACAATATTAGCAGTATTAGCGGTCCCCTGCTGTAATAAAGCTCCCTGTAACAGTAAATATTTAATTAAAACACCAAATTTTCGTTTTCAAATTGACTTTTTTCGTTTACAATAGCAAAACTGAAACAAAATGCTGTTTCAAATAAAGATAGTGTAAATATATATATATTTATGTGTATAGGATAGTAGCAGCACTCCTTGTACCTCAATATGCACAGGTGCCAGCAAGCTCGAACTTGAACCACTGTTCCACGTAGATGAGTATTGGATCGCTTGAAGCACTCCGCTTAACCCCTTAAGGTCAAAGCCAATTTTCGTTTTTTTGCTTTTTCCACTTTATGTTTAAAAGTCCATAGCGCTTGCATTTTTTCACCTAGAGATGTATATGAGCGCTTATTTTTTGCGAAAACAATTGTACTTTGCAATTACAGGCATTATTTTTCCATAACATATGCTGCGAGACCGGAAAAAATTGCGCTGGCAAATTGAAAAAAAAAAGGATTTTTTTTTATTTCGGGGAGTTTTGCATTTACGCCGTTCGCCCTATGGTAAAACTGACTTGTTATGCATGTTCCTCAAGTCGTTACGATTACAACGATGTGTAACATGTATAACTTTTATATTATCTGATGGCTTGTAAAAAATTCAAACCATTGTTAACAGATATATGTTCCTTAAAATCGCTCTATTCCCATGCTTACAGCACTTTTATCCTTTGCTCTATGGGCCTGTGTGAGGTGTCATTTTTTGCACCATGATGCGTTCTTTCTATCGGTACCTTTATTGCGCATATACGACTTTTTGATCACTATTTATTAAATTTTTTCTTGATTTGATGCGACCAAAAATGCGCAATTTTGCAATTTGGAATTTTTTTGCGCTTACGCCGTTTACCGTGCGAGATCAGTAATGTGATTAATTAATAGTTCGGGCGATTACGCGCTCGGCGATACTAAATATGTTTATTTATTTGTTTATTTATTTATATTTATAAAATGGCAAAAGGGGGGGTGATTTGGACTTTTAATGGGGGAGGGGATTTTTTATTAATAAAAAAACATTTTTACTTTTATTTTTACATAAACTAGAAGCTCCCCTGGGGGACTTGTATATAAACAGCACTAATCTCTCATAGCATCGCGGGGGGGGAGATCCGTCCCACTAGACCCCAGGGATGTGTTTACCTAAGCATCTAAGTGCAGCTGTCAGGTTTGACAGCTGCACTTAGAGGCTTAATTAGCCGGAGTGGCAACGGGACCCACGCCGGATAATAGAGGCACTGCCCGGCTGCACATGTCAGCCGGGATCAGTGCCGCTCTGAACACCCCCCCCGGCACCATGGTCACTAAGGGGTTAAAGTGTTAAACAAGTGTCTTTATTACATATCAAAACGTGACATCAAAATTTCAGCACAGCATAAATTACAGCGCAACGTTTCGGCGACTCATTCGCCATTTCCAAGCCCCACACCCTTGAAAATGGCAAATGAGTCGCCAAAACATTGCGTTTTGATTCATGCTCTGCTGAAATTTTGATGTCACATTTTGATATGGAATAAAGACACTTGTTAAACACTTTAAGTGGAGTGCTGCGAGCTATCTATTACATTCACACACTCACACTGCGGGGGTCCCGATCGGTAAGTGACGGCGTTTAAGGAATTAATGTAACGCTGCAGCATGTCATTAACGGTGAGGTGCCAGCTGCTGATTGCAGCCAGCCCCCAACTGCTATGAAGCGCGCTCCGCTCCGGAGCGTGCTTAATAGCTCAGGACGTACCGGTACATCCAGGGTCGTCTGGGGACAGACTTCCAGGTCACCTAGGGGTTAAATGTCATTTATTTCACTTTTGTAAATATGCCGTAAAAAACCAAAGTGATGTGTGAGCGCACCCTAAAAGCCTCAAGATATGGCCTCTCTGTTGTCTTCTTGCTACAGGGTAGAAGTAAATTCATAATCAAATTCTACAGACAGTGAATGGGTTCTAACTAGAAATCTTAAAGGGAAGTGATTAGTTTGATCAGTGCTTGTCTCATCAAGCCCTCCTGCTGATCCCTGCTGCTCCACCCTGTGTAACGACTGGAGTCGTGGATCCACTGGACCGTCACTAGCGATGGCGTAAGCTGCACCAGGGAGCGGAAACTAAGGGGCCGCTGGTCTTTACCATAGCCCACCGCAAGGTGAGATGGACTTGCTGCGGCAGGCGACCCCCAACTCGCTACCCCTGGCTTGGCTTACTAGTGATGGTGGATGAGGTGTAGCAGGAACAGTAGGCAAGCAGGCAGACAGGTAGGCAGCTGGACACACAGATAACTGTCACGAGTGCAACCGCAGGTGGCGGAAACAACAGGCAGGAACAAAGGACAGGAAAAACAAGCAGCTGGGACTGAACACACTAGGAAGCATGTAGAGGCTCCAACAGGGAATGTGAGCACAGGTGCAGCTTTATAGGCAGGTGATTATGTGCACACCCAATTAGTTTAAGCAGAGCCGGCGTGCGCTCCCTAGGAGAGGGTGATGCAGACTGGGGACGTCTGGGACCATGTGCAGCCAGGGGAACGAGCCCGGCTGCCTCCAGGGAAGACAGCGCGGCCACGGGAAGCGGTGCATACCGCGGCCACGGCTGTTACACCCTGGATGCTGAGGAAAAGATGAATCCAATCCTGGGAAACTGGGAGAAGTTTCCAAAGATTGGATCCAGCTTTTTCCGGTATCCTGGAAGGACTGGCAGGGAGTTGAGCAGTGCTGAAAGGTTGCTGGCTTGATGAGCCAAGCACTGATCAAACGAATCGCTTCACTTAGTTAAAATCAGTGATTCGCTCATCTCTAGTCCTACAACAGACTTTATGCAGCAGATCAGAGAAAGGTGGAGATACATTGCTATTATATAAACATAACAGAACAATGCACCATGGATCTCCGTGAACTCAAATGGCCCTAACATCTTGTCAAGGTGCTGATACACATTTACTGCTGGCCATAGGGCAATTCTGGCAAATGCCAGAGGCCTGGCCTCCTCCGTGCCCGCTGCCCGGCTACATCTTCTGACTGTGTGAATGCTGCACCGCACGCTCTAACGTGCAGCTAATGGTACTTTTACACGGGACGATTGATCGTTCGTTTTTGCACGATAACGGTCAAATTCGTACGTGTAAACGCAGCGAATGATCAAACGACGAGCAAAAAATCGTTCATTTTGATATTTCAACATGTTCACAAATCATCATAGATCGTTCGCTAAAAATTCGCAGATTGTTCAGTGTAAACATTCTTTCAACGATTTCCCCTATGTGTGAGATAGGCTTAAACGATTGCAAAACGATCGCATAGCGAATTTTCCGTACGATGTATCGTTCCGTCTAAACGCTGATCGTTATAAAAAAAACATTGTTCATTCAAAATCGTTAATCGTGCGATCGGGCGAATTATCGCACCGTGTAAAAGTACCATTAGTTACCAGCAGGGCTGGCCTTAGGGGTGTGCGAGCAGTGCGGCCGCGCAGGGCGCTATGCACTCCCAGCAGGAAGGGGGCGCCACCTGCGTCCCCCTGAGCCCATAAATCCGGCCTTGTCTCTGCACAGCAGCCTTGCTGAGAGACAGCAAGGAAGAAGCCCTTCTCCCCCTGAACATGTTACTGCAGCCTGTCCCCATCCCCTGCCCCCACAGCATCTTCCGGCTCACAGATGCCACTAACCCCGCCCACTCTCCCCACGGAGACACCAGCAGTATGATCCTCCGTTCTACCTCCTCCTCATGGGCAGAGACATCCTCCACTGATCCTTCTGTGTGACTGTGCGTATATATGTCTATCTCTGTCTGTGTTTGTCTGTGTGTTAGTGGAGTTTGTGTGTGCTCTGTGTGTGTTAGGGCTCTGTGTGGTAGGACAACAACTCCCAGCATGCTCCTGTGTGGCTGTGTGTGGTAGGACAACAACTCCCAGCATGCTCCTGTGTGGCTGTATGTGGAATACAACAACCCCGAGGATGCTCCTGTGTGGCTGGGTGTGGTAGGACAACAACTGCCAGCATGCTCTTGAGTGGCTGTGTGTGGTAGGACAACTCCTCCCAGCATGCTCTTGTGTAGCTGTGTGTGGCAGGACAACTCCTCCCAGCATGCTCTTGTGTAGCTGTGTGTGGCAGGACAACTCCTCCCAGCATGCTCTTGTGTGGCTGTGTGTGGTAGGACAACAACTCCCAGCATGCTCTTGTGTGGCTGTGTGTGGTAGGACAACAACTCCCAGCATGCTCCTGTGTGTGGTAGGACAACAACTCCCAGCATGCTCCTGTGTGTCTGTATGTGGAATACAACTCCTAGCATGCTCCTGTGTGGCTGTGTGTGGGCAACTACAACTCCCAGCATGCTCCTGTGTGGCTGTGTGTGGAATACAACAACTCCCAGCATGCTCCTATGTGGCTGTGTGTGGTAGGACAACTTCCAGCATGCTCTTGTGTGGCTGTGTGTGGTAGGACAACTCCTCCCAGCATGCTCTTGTGTGGCTGTGTGTGGTAGGACAACTCCCAGCATGCTCCTGTGTGGCTGTGTGTGGTAGGACAACAACTCCCAGCATGCTCTTGTGTGGCTGTGTGTGGTAGGACAACTCCTCCCAGCATGCTCTTGTGTGGCTGTGTGTGGTAGGACAACAACTGCCAGCATGCTCCTGTGTGGTAGGACAACAACTCCCAGCATGCTCGTGTGTGTGTGTGTGTGTGGTAGGACAACAACTCCCTGCATGCTCCTGTGTGGCTGTGTGTGGACAACAACAACTACCAGCATGCTCCTGCGTGGCTGTGTGTGGAATACAACAACTCCTGGCATGCTCCTGTGTGGCTGTGTGTGGACAACAACTCCCAGAATGCTCCTGTGCAGCTGTGTGTGGATAACAACAACAACTCCCATCATGCTCCCGTGTGGCTGTGTGTGTATATGTGACTGTATGTGTGTCTGTGTTTGCAGGATATATATATGGTGTAAAGCCCCAGCAACCAAAGAGTCTGTGAGGAATGAAAGGTGGAATCTGATTGGTTGCTAGGGGCAACTGAGACAGTTTCACTTTACACCATGTTTGATAAATCTCCCCCTGTGTGTCTGTATGTGTATATCTATCTGTGTAAGCAGTATATACAGTGTGTGTCTCCAAGAGATAGGCTTGGGATGGGCTACAGTCAGCCGCAAGTATAAATAAAATAAAAAACTGTAGTGTGGAAGCTGGACCCCTGGGATTAAAAAAAAATAAGATTATAATAAAAGTTGTAAACTACACCTCCTAGCATGCCCTGACACTGTCAGTTATATACCTTCAGTAACTGCTAGGAGCTGTAATTCTCCCAGCAAAATAAAAAGAAATGTATTTTGTAGGGAGAACTATAACTCCCAGCAGTTACTGAAGGTATATAGCTGTCAGGGCATGCTAGGAGTTGTAGTTGACAATCTATGGGGTTGGGTGTAAACATTTTTTATTCATGTAAAATGAATTCTACAGAACTATGTAACACCCAACCCCATAGATTGGGAACTACAACTCCCTTCATGCCCTGGCAGCTATAATCTTTCAGGAACTGCTGGGAGTTGTAGTTCTCCCAACAAAATTAAAATAAAATAAAAAAGGATTTTGTAGGGAGAACTATAACTCCCAGCAGTCACTGAAGGTATATAGCTGTCAGGGCATAGATTGGGAACTTACAACTCCCCTGACAGCTATAAACCTTTAGGAACTGCTAGGAGTTGTAGTTCTCTCTACAAAATACAGGAGTATGTATTTTATTGTGAGAACTACAACTCTCAACAGTTCATGAAGGTCTATAGCTGCCAGGGCATGATGGGAGTTGTAGTTCCCAATCTATAGGGTTGGGTGTTCCATATTTCTGGGGTGTTCATTTTACATGATAAAAAAAAATGTAAACCCCATAGATTACAAAATACAACTCCCAGTATGCCCTGGCAGCTATATACCTTTAGGAACACACTACACTGGGAGGGGTTGTGCGTAGCCTTGGCTGGACTTTCCCTGAACGCAGTACGGTAAGTGGGCCTATGTACTTTGAAATGCCAGGGCCGATTTTCAGTCCCAGTCAGGTCCTGACTGCTATAATTAGATGACAAAGCCCTTTTAAGTGAATCTGGTACATCACTTTAGTTTTTTTTAATCTGAATGGATCCGCACTGGCGCTGGCATGGTGGTGGCACAGTCCTTTCCTTGAATGGCTCACAGCGCCAGTCTTAACAAAAAATGGAGTCACATCACAGAGGAGATGGTGTTTCGTCACACTGGGGGCCAGCGGGCTTGCTCTCCAGTGCTTTGTGCTTGGGAATATATTAGCGTTGAGCACGGGAAACAGTGTCAGTCTAAAAAAAAGGACTATGCCAACGCCGATCTATTCAGGTAAAAAAAAAAAAAAAAGAGATGTACCTGACAGTACATTCGCAGTACATTCGCTTTCAATACTAAAGTCTTTAAGTCAAGGTCAGACTCTTTTGTTAGTGTACAAAAAAATCCCCTGGTGGGCTCAAACTGTGACACTGTAATGTATCCCTAATATAGGGCTCAAAGATCTAAAGATCTAACTGATTATTTGGGGGGGGGGGATTTATCAAGAGCAGAGTTTTATCACTCTAACCTGAATATCCCCCCCTAATCTTCTCTCTTTCTGAATTTATCTAGGGTGACATACCTTTCAATAAATCCAGTACACAGATTGCTTCTATGTGGCAGCCTCTACATCAGTTTACCACAGCACCAAGCTGGCATAGATTTTAGCTAAAATTTACATTTTGAAAAATCTTGTGCATGGTGGATGGGGGCACCACCCTTTTGCACAATGCAGTGCCTCCTTCCTGCCCTGCGCAACATCTTTGCTCAACATTGAGCTTTGTGCGAATATTTCAAACTTTTCACCAGTCTGGGGCTTGCATAGATCTTGATAAATAGTTTTAATATCTTTTGATTGGCCTTTTAAAACAAGTGATCAGGTGCTGTCTGTTTAGTTACAATTAAATTTGTGGCTGCGAGCTTACAATCCAAGTGCTATACTTAGAAAATCCCTGGCTAGTTGTTATACTGACAGTGAAGTGACAGAAGTCTTTCTGACAAGAGTCCATGTTCTCTGCCCCTTCTGACTTATGCAGGGGCTTAACTCCATTAGCCACTGTCACTACTTTTTTGATCCACATGCTGCCTTTTCAGCCTCTTAACTTCTTCCTTCAGAGCACTTCACTGTTTATACACCATAATTATATTTGTGTATGACATGGCATGGCCTGGTTTCAAATGTTAAAATACAGTCACATCAATATAAAAGCTAAAGGAGAATTGTTTTCCCAAAGGCATGGCACCTTTGAATTGTACTGCACATATAGTATACAAAAAATAACTAGATTTGCATTTCCAGGGAAATACATAGTGCTTGAAAAGAGCGCCACTTTAACAGTGACTTCCCTTTAAGAGAAACTTTAACCCTTGATACCCTCCCTTTAAGGGTGCGTTCCCACCTACCGCATCCGCAGCTTATTTTTCCGCAGAAATCCGCAGGTCTGGTGGTGCAGATTTCAACCTGCGAGAAATCCGCGTATGTGTGCGTTTTGCGGTTTTTCTGCAGCAAGTTTATCGCAACTGAAATGTCCGTTTAGAATGAGAGACATTTTAAACTGACATTTCAGTTGCGATAAACTTGATGCAGAAAAACCGCAAAACGCACACATACGCGGATTTCTCGCAGGTTGAAATCTGCACCACCAGACCTGCGGATTTCCGCGGAAAAATAAGCTGCGGATGCGGTATGTGTGAACGCACCCTAAGAGTGACTTAGGTACAGTTCCTTTAAAGAGCGACTTTGGTGCCAACCCTTTAAGAATTAATTTTATACTGTTCCTTTGAGACCAGCTTATGTACTGTTCCTGTAAAAGGGACTTAGGTACCACCCTTTAAAGAGCAACTGTCCCTGTAAAATTGACTTCAGTACTGTCCCTGTAAGATTGACTTATGTACCATCCCTTTTAAGATTGAGTTTGGTACTGTCCTTTAAAGAGCTACTTTGGTACAAGGCTTTAAAGGGCAACTTATGAAACTTCCCTTTATGAGAGACTTTGGTACAACCCTTTTAACAGCCACTTTTGCACCTTCCCTTTGGTACCTTCACCTCTGCTACTTCACTTACTTAGCTCTAATTCACCACTGGCTCAGCTCTGCTGTGCCATGCGGGTTCCGACTCTGCTCCATGTCATCACTGACTAAGCTCTGCTGTGCATGCAGGTATTGGCTCTGCTACATGTCATCACTGGCTCAGCTCTGTTGTGCCATGCAGGTATTGGCTCTGCTACATGTCATCACTGGCTCAGCTCTGTTGTGCCATGCCGCTATTGGCTTAGCTAGATCACTGGCTCAGTTCTGCTTCTTGCTGATTCACAGCCTTATAATGATAAAGAACATTGTTTGGTTACCATAACAATATTACTCATGTCAGTGAGACAAAATTGTTAAGGACCTTCCTTCTTCTACATCTTCTATTGGCCAATAGTGGAAATGTGACTGCGTGAATGTATCAGAAATTTACTGACAAGACCTGAGAATTTCTATTGGCTGCTAGATTTCAGCTATTTGCATATGTGCTGTGATTGGCTGTTTAGCGTTTACAGTGCGGCCATTATTATTATTATTATTATTAATATTATTATGGGAAATTAGGGGTCTTTACACATAAATTTCTTAAAAACCACAAATCCGAACAAGACAAAAAATAGATAGCACACCTGTCACCGCCGAAGACTTCGTAACGCAGTTTGTCGGTGTCTGTGTACAAAGCGGTTTGGGCTGTATTAATCGCAGAAGAATAGCTGGAAGAAGATGCAGAAGAAGTGGAAGAAGAATATGAATTACAATATAGTGCTTTTTCAGGCACTATAATTAACACTTGAGTGTGGAATATTCTAGTGAGTATTATGCCATAGTATGAATGTTTAACCATGATGTTGAAGCCCTTGTGGTATTTTGTACTTTTTTCTACATTACAAAACTGCCTATGCAACAGAAAATATATTAACCCCCTCATTAGCCTTAATTAATTTACTTTATACTCTATTGTACCCAATAGAGATGAGCTAAACTAATCTAGTGTAGCTGGATTCACTGCAAAGCTTGCTGTTAATTCACTTTGTTTGCAAAGTAAATTCAGCATGCTTTGTTAACAAATTTGCTAAACATGGCGGCCGTTATGGTTGCCACACATGTTTCACAACAGTACAGTGACTGGGCAGATGCAAAGGATTATCAATAATCCATCTTGGAAGAGAACAGTGGGAGCACTCACCGAATGTAAAAAAAATAATTAGACTTTATTGCTTCATGCGGCAACAAGAGGATGAGTATCAGGCTTACAGCTGTTTCACACGTCAGTACGTGCTTGATCACAGCCCTGACGTCATCATGTTTTTCCGTCTTTAACCCTTTCAGGACCAGGCCCAAAATGACCCAGTGGACCGCGCAAATTTTGATCTTAGTGTTTTCGTTTTTCCCTCCTCCCCTTCTAAGAGCTCCAGCACTCTCAGTTTTCTATCTACAGGCCATGTAAGTGCTTGTTTTTTACAGGAATAGTTGTACTTTGTAATGGCGTCTTTCATTTTACCATAACATGTATGATGGAATTCAAAATATATTATTTATGAAGATATAAATTGGTGAAATCGTAAAAAAGAATGCAATATGGTAACGTTTGGGGGGTTCCTGTGTCTACGTAATGCACTATATGGTAAAAGCGACATGATACAATTATTCTATAGGTCAGTCCGAACACAAACATATGCATGTTTACACAGAGTCTCTAATGTTATATATATTTTTCAAATGAAATCCTTTTTTTGGCAATTAATTATAAATAAAATGGGCCTATTGTGACGCTTATAACGTTTTTATTTTTTCACCTACGGGGCTGTATGGGGTGTAATTTTTCCCGCCATGATCTCTAGTTTTTATTAATACCATATCACTTTTTATAAATTTTTTTATATATATAATGTAACAAAATCGGTAATCCATGCACTTTTTCCCCTCTTTTCGTCTACGCCGTTTACCGTTCGCAATGACGCTTGTTATATTTTAATAGATTGGACAATTATGCACGCTACGGTATATTATATGTTTATCTATTTATTTTTATATGTTTTATTTATATAATGGGAAAGGGGGGTGATTTCAACTTTTATTGGGGGAGGGGTTTTGGGGTAGTGTGTTAGTGTTTTTAACTTGTTTTTTTTTTTTTTACACATTTGAAGTCCCTTTGGGGGACTTGTACATACATTAGCCATAGGCATAGCATTGATCAGTGTTATCGACGATCTGTTCATTGAGCCTGCCTGTGCAGGCTCAGTGAAGCAGATCGCCGATCGGACCGCACGGAGGCAGGTGAGAGACCTCCGGTGGTCCGTTTTACCGATCGGGACCCCCGCCGTCACACTGTGGGGGTCCCGATCGGTAAGTGACAGGAGACTCCCCCTGTCACACTTAAACGCCGCGGTCGCGCCGTTTAAGGAGTTAATGACACGCGGCAGCGCGATCGCTGCAGCGTGTCATTACCGGCTCTCCGGAGCACGCTTCATAGCCGGAGAAACACCCAGGGCATACAGTTACGCCCTAGGTCGTCTGGGGACAGACTTCCATGGCGTAACTATACGCCCTGGGTCGTCTAAGGGTTAAATACACTTCAAAATTAACATATTTAAAAACACATACAAACAAATTGTAAATTGAGAAGCAATGACATCTTACACAGTGCAATAATAAAGAACATACATACATTATATATATATATATATATATATATATATATATATATATATATATATATATATATATATATATTGTAAGGATCTTCCCGGGGGATGGTGTGTTTGGACACAGTTCACAGCAGACTTGGACTTGTAAAATAACAGCTTGGCGTTTATTTGCAGCATAAACAGTCCATAACAGAAATATAGCAACACTGTGCTTTAAGAACAAAACAAAAGGTCTTGCCCGTCTGGGCGCTAACTAACAAAGCAGGTTACCTCTCTGACACTTCAGTTGGCAGTATTGCGGGGTGTGAACAGGCCCCAGCAGCGGCTGTCTTCCCAGCTCTCACCAAACAGACCACACAGGCTGTTTACTCCTGTCTGAGAGCCCCCACCTGCATCTATGTGGAGCTCTTACCTTCTCAGGCTGATTGCTCACCTGATGGCAAAACCCAAACTGGATCGGGGGGAGGGAATGGCAAGTCCCACTACCAAAACCTACCTGCCATTCCATGTAAATCCAGGCCCGGTAAAAATAAATAATAACTCAGCAGCATAGCACTGCTGAGCAACAGATCCCTCCTGGACTTACCATCTCACACTATGCATCAGCCTAGGTGAGATGTACACCCCCTCGAACACATCTCCTGTGACCTGTCTACAATATATATATAGTATATAGTATATATAGTATGTATATATATATATATATATATATATATATATATATATATATAGTCTGTCTGTCTGTCCTTCTGTCTGTCTGTCTGTCTGTCCTCTATAGACTTCCAAACGCCTGAATCGTTTGACCCCAAATTTGGCACACAGATACATTGGGTGCCCGGGAAGGTTATTGCGAAGGTCCCGTCCCCGCCAGATGTACAGGAGGGGAGGGGGAGGGGAAAGAGAGGCGCCCCATAGAGATGAATGGGAAAATCTCCTCACTGCAAACACAGGTGATATAATTAGCTGCAGCAGACACGGCAGTTGGAGCCTTAGCAACCAATAGGATTACTGCTTTCATTTTCACAGGGAGCAATGGTTGCTAGGGAAGCTGCCTCACAACATCCACAGTAATAACTGGTAGACCCCCTACTCCATCTATACAGGACATATATATACAGGGCCCCCTACTCCATCTATACAGTACATGTATATACAGGACCCCCTACTATATCTATACAGTACATGTATACAGGACCCCCTACTCCATCTATACAGTACATGTATATACAGGGCCCCCTACTCCATCTATATAGTACATGTATATACAGGACCTCCTACTCCATCTATACAGTACATGTATATACAGGACCCCCTACTCCATCTATACAGTACATATATATACAGGGCCCCCTACTCCATCTATACAGTACATGTATATACAGGACCCCCTACTCCATCTATACAGTATATGTATATACAGGACCCCCTACTCCATCTATACAGTACATATATATACAGGACCTCCTAATCCATCTATACAGTACATGTATATACAGGACCCCCTACTCCATCTATACAGTACATATATATATAGAGGACCTCCTACTCCATCTATACAGTACATTGATATACAGGACCCCCTACTCCAACTATACAGTACATGTATATACAGGGCCCCCTACTCCATCTATACAGGACATGTATATACAGGGCCCCCTACTCCATCTATACAGGACATGTATATACAGGGCCCCCTACTCCAACTATAGAGTACATGTATATACAGGACCCCCTACTCCAACTATACAGTACATGTATATACAGGGCCCCCTACTCCATCTATACAGGACATATATATACAGGACCCCCTACTCCAACTATACAGTACATGTATATACAGGGCCCCCTACTCCATCCATACAATACATGTATATACAGGGCACTACAGGTATACCAAACTGTGACTGGGTAACACTGCCACACCAGACCTGACCAATACCGCCATACTGTGCTGGATAACACTGCCACACCAGACCTGACCAATACCGCCATACTGTGCTGGATAACAATGTCATACCAGACCTGACCAATACCGCCATACTGTGACTGGATAACACTGTCATATCAGACCTGACCAATACTGCCATACTGTGAATGGATAACACCGCCACACCAGACCTGACCAATACCGCCATACTGTGCTGGATAACACTGTCATACCAGACCTGACCAATACCGCCATACTGTGACTGGATAACACTGCCATACCAGACCTGACCAATACCGGCAAACTGTGACTGGGTAACACCGCCACACCAGACCTGACCAATACCGCCATACTGTGACTGGATAACACCATCATATCAGACCTGACCAATACCGCCATACTCTGACTGGATAACAACGCTATACCAGACCTGACCAATACCACCATACCGTGACTGGATAACACCGCCACACCAGACCTGACCAATACCGCCATACTGTGACTGGATAACACCGCCATACCAGACATGACCAATACCGACACACTGTGACTGAATAACACTGCCATACGGGTAAATACAACCCTGCAGGTATACAGGACACTACAGGTATACAGGACACTAAAACTATACACTACAGGTGCACGGGACCTCCACAAAACTATATACTACAGGTATACAGGACCCCAAACTTTAAACTACAGGTATAAAGGACCCCAAAATTATACACTGCAGGTATACAGGAACTCCACCAACTATATACTACAGGTATATAGGACCTTAAACTATACACTACAGGTATACAGGACCTACACCAACTCTATAATACAGGTATACAGCATCTTCACCAACTCTATACTACAAGTATACAGGACCCCGAATATACTACAGGTATACAGGAACTCCACCAGCTATATACTACAGGTATATAGGACCCCAAACGATACACTACAGGTATACAGGACCTTCACCAACTCTATACTATAGTTATACAGGACCCTCAAACTATTTACTACAGGTATACAGGACCCCCGAACTATATACTACAGGTATACAAGACCTCCACCAATTATACACTACAGGTATCCAGGACCCTCAAACTATAAACTACAGGTATACAAGACCTCCACCAACTATACATTACAGGTATACAGCACCAACTATATACTACAGGTATACAGGACCCCCGAACTATACAGTACAGGTATACAGGACTTTCACCAACTGTACACTGCAGGTATACAGGACCTCCCTCAACTATACACTACAGGTACACAGCCCCCCCAACTACATACTGCAGGTATACAGGACCCCCCCAACTATACACTATAGGTATACAGCCCCCCCAACTACATACTGCAGGTATACAGGACCACCCCAACTATACACTATAGATATGCGAGACCCCTAAAAACTATACATTGTGAGTATACAGAACCCCTCCAACTATGCACTACAGGTATACACTAATTCCACTGATTAACTCAGATGAAACAATACCTTTAGCTTGGCCTCCTGGGCACCTTAGAACAAATCTAATTAACACACTGACACTTTATACCCGGACGGCGCCGGGTACATTTTCTAGTATATATATATATATATATATATATATATATATATATATATATATATATATATACCAGTAAGTACTATGCATTCCTGATTGATCGTTAAAGTGACTCTGTACCCACAATCTAACCCCCCCCACACAAATTGTACCTTTAGATAGCTGCTTTTAATCCAAGATTTGTCCTGGGGTCTGAAGGCAGGTGATGCAGTTATTGTCCTAAAAACAACTTTCAACTTTTAAACTTGCAGCTCGTGCCAAATGGGAGTATCTGTGCCCTAACTTTGCACCACCCCTCCGTCCCTCCTCCCCACCATCTTCATCATTAGGAATGCCACTTGAGCATTTTCTCCATGAGGAACATTGCACAGGTGGTTAATGATCCAGCCCATGTTCAGTATTCACACAGCTGACAAATAGGAAACAATCTGCTTGGAGCATTCCTAATGATGAAGAGCGTGGGGAGGAGGGACGGAGGGGTGGTGCAAAGTTAGGACACAGATACTGCATCACTTGCCGAATGGATCCCAGGACAGATCTTGGATTAAAAGCAGCTATCCGAAGGTACAAGTCGTTTGGTGGGGTCAGATTGTGGGTACAGAGTCACTTTAACCCCTTAACGACAAAGGGCGTATATTTACGCCCTGTTGTCGTTAAGGGCGTTCAGAATGGGGCTGCGCGGCGACCCCGCTCTGAACCGCCGCTAGTAGTCCGGGATCGCGGCTATTAGCCGGCACAGCCCGATCGCATTGCCCGCTAATAAGGTAATTGGAGGCAGCTGTCAAAGTTGACTGGAGGCATCCGTTCCCTGGTGTCTAGTGGGGGAGATCGCTCCTCCAGCACAACAGGACAGCGATATCCGTGTGTTGTGCCGGCAGGGGGCCGCTCCAAGATGGTGCCGACCCCGGCTCGGCAGTTGTTTGTTTTCGGCTGCAGCAGCCGAAAGCAAACGAGTGTCGATCTCATTGATCTTTGCTGTATAACTATACAGCAAAGATCTCAATGAGAGATCAAAGTGTATGTACTAGAAGTACCCCAGGGGGGTTTCAAGTTTAGTGTAAAAAAAATAAAGTGTTGTTATCAATAAAAAGCCCCCTCCCCTAATAAAAGTCTGAATCACCCCCCTTTTCCCAGGTTATAAATAAAAATAAATAAATAAATAAACATGTTTGCGATCAAAAAGTCGTATATGAAAGAAAGAACACATCATGTTGCAAAAAATGACACTTCACACAGCCCCATAGACCAAAGGATAAAAGCGCTATAAGCCTGGGAATGGAGCAATTTTAAGGAACGTATATTTGTTAACAATGGTTTAAATTGGCCATCAGATACAAGAAAAGTTATACATGTTATATATCATTTTAATCGCCACACATTTTTTTTTTCTGGTTTCGCAGTGTACTTTATAAAAAAAAATTCAGCCTGCCATTGCAAAGTACAATTAGTGACACAAAAAATAAGGGTCATGTGGGTTTCTAGGTGGAAAAATGTAAGTGCTATGGCCTTTTAAGCACAAGGAGGAAAAAACGAAAATGCAAAAATCGAAATTGGCTCTGTCCTTAAGGGGTTAAGACCCAAAGGGCACAATGCATTCATTCTTAGAATAAGTTCAGTTTCCGTTTGTAATAATTTGGTCTTGTGGTTGCCCCCTTCCGGTGCTTGTTTCACCTGCAGTAAACTCATAAAACAGATATCAGCTGTATCACTATTATGAGCTGTACGTATGTGGGCAATAAATCATGGGCATCCCTTTCCTGTGTGTATAGAGCAAACATGCTCTCCTTTATCATTGCACTGTGTAAGATGTCATTATTTTTCAATTTACAATTTATGTGTTTTTAAATATGTTAGTTATTAGCGATGAGTGAACATGCTCGTCCGAGCTTGGTACTCGTTCGAGTATTAGGGTACTTGATGTTACTCGTTACTCGAACGAGCATCTCATGATACTCGAGAAAATCTCATCATCCGTTTCCTGTAAGTTTTGGCGCTTTTTCTCAGCCAATAAACATGCAGGACACTCTTTGGTACATCCTGCGATCACGTGGGACCCATACATGTCGATAGCAGCGATTGGTTGGCCAAATCAGATGACCCTGCCATATAAAAATCTCAGCCGCCGAGGCTCAGCTCACATGCATGCTGGAAGAGATTAGGGACAGAGCTGCTGCTGATCAAGGAGAGCTTTAGGGAGGGAACTAGCATTCCAGTAGGCAGGGAATACTAGTGAAACAACCAAACAGCTCTTGTTTTTTAAATTGTATGACTACAGACTGCTGGCTGGGACTTGCAATGTAGTTACCACGATTTCAGCAGCACACTGTAGTGATCGGCTGCTGGCAGAAAAGGGACATTAGGTGTTGCATACAGATCCCTAAGAAGTGCTCAGTACTATTTTGTAGGGATCTCTACTATATTTTCTGATTTCTGTATTTCTTACACAAGGCATATCTAAGTTCACTACTGCTTCCACAGTGTAAAGGGGGTGTCACAGAGTGTATATAGGTGCAGTCACCAACAGATTGTATCCCACAGCCCCCTAAAAACTAGTGGGCCCTCTACTATATTTTCTGATTTCTGTATTTCTTACGCAAGGCATATCTAAGTTCACTACTGCTTCCACAGTGTAAAGGGGGTGTCACAGAGTTTGTATAGGTGCAGCCACTAACAGATTGTATCCCACAGCCCCCTATTTTCTGATTTCTGTTTTTCTTACGCAAGGCATATCTAAACTCCATAATGTGCAGTGTCCATAAAATGGTGAACCCCAGGGGTGAGGGTCGAGGACGAGGGTATGGAGTTTTTAGCGATGAAGTTGGCAGAGGCCATGGTTCAGTGCAGGGTGACACAGCAGCACCCGTTGAGGAGGGAGCAGTGGCACACCGCAGACAATCCCTCACTAGCTTCTTCACCCAGTTTACGGGGTCTCATGGTAGACCAATATTGAAACCGCAGCAGTGTAAACAGGTGATCCGGTGGATAGCAGATAATGTGTCCAGTAACTTATCCACCACCCAGTCTTTCACGCAGTCCACTCACGCTACCCAAGGGAGTGGAACCCTTGCTCCAGCAGCTCAGCCTCCTTTCCCACAGCCTGGCCCCTCCAGGCAAAGAAGGGATTCAGATCCATCACCACCACTATGCTCCCAGGAACTCTTTTCTGGACCCTTCCCTGAGTCTGAGCACATTTATTACAAATTTATGACAAATTTGTTACAAAATCGTAACAAAGATATACAACTCTGGTAATTGTCCAAAGGTTGCAGCAATATCTTTCTCCTTAAGAGTGGATTATTTGTTTTGTCTGCTCATTCCCTGCCACAGGGGCCTGCAGATCCTTGCACTGCAAGGACATACATACTCCTCTGGCTGTGAATGGGCAGAACATGGCAGAACATTTTCATAAACATAAAAATGCACAAAAATGTGTTCCTTTTATTACCAAATAGTGCTACAATGAACAATGCAAACTTTGCTGTCTAATTCTGTGTTTCTCTCTCTCACTCTCTCTCTCTCTCACACACACACACTCTTTTTTTTTTTTTTTGTACGATTTGGAAAACCAGTGGTAAACTTTGTCAGTATTCTGTTCTTAAGTATGTGTCTGTATATAGACCTGTGTCTGTCTGCTGGCATAAAATGATAACAAAACAAAAGAGGAAAAAGGAAAAAAAATCAGACCCTGGTCAAACTAAAGAAACAAATGACAATTCTAGTTGTTGGGCCGCACATAATTATTAAGGCAGGACCTCAAGTGATGATCCCTTTGCATGAGACAATTGCCATATCCTCAAGGAATTAAAACCAGGATGCCTGAGCCACATCAGTTCTGCAGTTGCGTTGAGTATTGTGCTGAGATAGCCATACCCCATGAACATCACATGATGCAGGGAATGTTACTCCAACTGCTACAGTAAAAGTCAAATTCAAACTCAAAACAGCGGTGGGGGGAGAGGTGGTGAGTCACATGAGGCAGTGGATGTTACCCCAACTGCTACAGTCAAATTCAAACTCAAAACAGCTGTGGGGGGAGAGGTGGTGAGTCACATAATGCACGGAAGGTTACCCCAACTGCTACAGTCAAATTCAAAATCAAATCCAATTTAGCATCCTTGTCTTGTTCATTTCGAACCATAATATCTGTTGATGTCTTCTTACGGTTGTCCTCTGCCATCCTTTCACCATTACCTTCTACCTTCTTTGAATGTTGCTATGTTGTGTCAGGCAAAGTTTTTGGGTTGTTCATCATATGCTACCTCTGTTTTAATGGTTCCCTGTGCTCTCACTGCCATGCTGTGTCAGGCAAAATTTTTAGGTGGTTCATATGCTACCTCTGTTTTAATCCTTCACTGTGTGATCACTGCCATACTGCAGCCTCAGAGGCATCCATGCATGCTTCCCCTGCTGTTTCCTGTCCATTTCTGTGGTGTTTCCATCATTTTCTGAGGTTGAAAGGTTTTTACATGACCTTCCCTCTACCAAACTTGGGTCCCCTGCAAAGATGCTCGAGTTTCCCATTGACTTCAATGGAGTTCGTTACTCGAAATGAGCCCTCGAGTATCAGGAGATATTCTTCTCGAGTAACGAGCACCAGAGCATTTTAGTACTTGCTCATCGCTATTAGTTGTGAAGTGTATTTAAAGACAGACAAACATGATGACATCAGGGCTGTGATCAAGCACGTATTGACATGTAAAACAGCTGTAAGCCTGATACTCATCCGCTATCCGCTTGTTGCCGTATGAAGGAATAAAGTCTAACAGCCTCCACTGTTCTCTTCCAAGTTGAATTGCCTTACCAATACGGTCTTCGCTTTTGGGGAGCGCACCACCCGTAGCAACAAGTCCTGAGGACAGGACTCTGATTGTCCTCATCTCTCAAGCCCTGTAAAGGTAGTGGTTAGGGTCACCTGCATTGAATTGAATGATTATCCATAATCCCTTGCAACTGTCCAGTCACATGAACATCTCCCTGAGATGTCAGCATGCACCACTCACCATTTTTATATAGTCATTCACTTCCTGGAGGCGTACAGTCAGCTGTGTGAAAAGGGAAGAGAGGAATTGCTGCAGACATATTACTGAAGGGCAGGGAGAAGGGATAACACAATGAAGGAGAGAGGTAGTGTAGTGACCGGAGGCAGTTCATCAGTGTAGCCCACACAGGGCTTAAGCCGCACCAGGTAGCGGGGTCTAAGGGGCCGCTGGTGTCCACCAGAGCCTGCCGCAAGGCAGGATGGGCTTGCTGTGGCAGACGACTCCCAGGTCGCTATCCGGGGCGCGACTTGCTTGTGTTGGTGGCGAAAAGAGGCAAAGTTCTAGGACATAAGGCAGGGACGTAGTCAGGGACAGGCAGAGAGGTCAGGGCTGGTGACAGACAAGGACGGAGTCAGGGGACGTAAGCAAGTAACTGGTACACTAGAAATCACAGTAACTTAGGAACGCTTTCTCTGATAGGCAAATGAGCACTATAGATCCGGCAAAGGGAACAGGAAGGGGCAGCCTTTAATAGGGGCAGGGAAAATGGCCAGACCAATTATGGGGACACTGTTTCTTTAAGACATAGCAGAGTCGGCCCGCACACGTCGTAGGAGGCGGGGATGTGCGCACTGGCTCTGAGACACAGAGACTCTGCGGCGTGCAGAGCAGACACCGGGAGTCGAGGGGGGAGAGGAAACAGCAGCCGCAGGAGGTGCAGGAGACCTCCAACTACAAGTGAGTAAGTGGGACGGGCGGCACGCGGCACAGGCGGCCATGACAGTACCCCCCCCCCTCCTTTGGCCTCCCCCTCTTTCTGGCCTGCAAAAAGTTCTTTATGAGGTTACGATCCAGGATGTTAGCTTTAGGTTCCTAAGACCTCTCCTCAGGACCAAAACCTCTCCAATCGACGAGGAAGAGACGCTTTCCTCGAACTGTCTTCATGGCAAGAATGTCCTTAACTGGAGTAGCGATTAAGGACTATAGGTCTCATAAGGGAAACATGAAAGCAGTTTGGAATCCGCATAGAAGATGGCAAATGGAGCTTGTAAGCCACAGGGTTGATGCGTCTTGACACCATAAAAGAAACGAGGACCCAATTTGTAGCTGGGTATCCTCAGACGAATGTTCTTGGAAGATAGCCATACCTTGTACTTAGGGTTAAAAGCCACCGCAGGTCTCCTCCTTTTGTCTGCCTAAGATTTCATACGGGAGGAAGTCTGTAACAAGGAGTCACAAGCCTTTTCCCAGATCGCAGAGAAGTCTTGGACCAGGGCATTGACAGCGGGCACGACTAAAGCAGTATAAGACAGAGGTAGAGGAGGACGAGGGTGGCGTCCATAGACGATGTAGAATGGAGATTGTCCTGTGGAACTGGACTCTAGATGGTTATATGAGAATTCTGCCCAGGGTAGCAAGTTGGACCAGTCATCCTGTCGAGCCGACACAAAGTGACGTAAACAACAACCCAGAATTTGGTTTACTCTTTCAACTTGTCCGTTAGACTGGGGGTGATAGACAGAGGAGAAGTTCCCTTTCACTTGGAGGCGGTGGCAGAGAGCCCGCCAGAACTTAGATACGAACTGTGTGCCTCTATCTGGCGTAATGGTGAGTGGTAGACCATGCAGGCGGAAGATGTGCAGAAAGAAGAGATTAGCTAGGTGAGTAGCAGATGGAAGACCAGGAAGTGGAATGAAGTGAGACATCTTAGAGAACCGGCTGGTCACGGTCCATATTATAGTATTGTCTGCAGAGAGGGGAAGGTCTGTGATGAAGTCCATAGCAATGTGTTGCCAAGGGGCTTCTGGAACCGGTAGCAGATGGAGCAGGCCTGGAGGTCTCTGCCGTGAGGTTTTGTTGCAGGCACATGAAATACATGAGGACACAGAGTCTTTGACATCCCTCCCCAATGTTGGCCACCATTAGAAACGGGAGATAAGGTGCAGAGTTTTGTGTATACCAGGGTGTCCAGCCAATAGGGAACTGTGTCCCTATTTAAGGATTCGTCTTCGAAGAGCTGGGCGAACATATGTTTTTCCTGGAGGTAGGAGACGAAGATCTGTGGAAGCCACGGGAAGTAAGCGTTCTGATGGTACTATATGACGAGGAGTAGTGTCTTGTCCAAGAGCATCTGAGGCATGGGATAAGGCATTGGCTTTGATGTTTCTCTCCCCAGGACGAAAATGAATTAAGAAATTAAAATGAGAGAAGAGAGACCAATGGGCTTGCCTGGAATTAAGGCGCTGGGCTGTCTGGAGGTACAGGAGATTTTTGTGGTCCTTAAAGATGTTGACCGGATGTCTAGCTTCCTCCAGAAGGTGGCGCCACTTCAAGGGCCAATTTGATGGCCAAGAGTTCTCCATCTCCAATGTTATAGTTCTTCTCGGCTGGAGAAAAGGTTTTTGAGAAGAAGCCACAGGTGCGGATCCTACCCTTGGCATTTTAATGTGTAAGAACTGCTCCAGCACCTACAGAAGATGCGTCTACCTCCACGGAGAAGGGTCTGGTGGGATCTGGGCGTGACAGGACGGGTGCTGAAGCGAAGGACGTCTTAAGTCGTAAAAAGGCTTCTTCTTCCTCTGGTGGCCACACCTTAGGGTTACCAGTCTTCCGGGTAAGGGCGACTATAGGTGCAAAAAAGCGTGGAATAGTGCGAAATGAATTGCCGATAGTAACTGGCAAAGCCAAGAAAGCGCTGGATGGCACGGAGTCCAATGGGGCGAGGCCACTGGAGAACTGCTGAAAGTTTAGCGGGATCCATCTGGAGACCTTTATTCAAGACAATATATCCCAGAAAAGGGAGGCTGGATTTATGAAATAGACATTTCTCCAGTTTAGCGTACAAGCAATTCTCCCTGAGATGCTGGAGGACCAAACGGACATGATTCACATGAGAGTCCAGGTTGGGGCGAAAAGATGAGGATATTATCTAAATACACCACCACACAGGCGTAGAGCAGGTCTCGGAAAATTTCATTTACAAAATCTTGGAAGACGGCTGGCGCATTACAAAGGCCAAAGGGCATGACCAAGTACTCATAGTGGCCATCTCGAGTATTAAAGACCATCTTCCATTCATCTCCCTCGCGGATGTGAATTAAATTATAAGCACCTCGTAGATCGAGTTTGGAGAAAATCTTTGGAAAAGTTTTGAGAAAATTCCGAAATCAAAGGAAGAGGGTATCTGTTCTTCAGAGTGATCTTATTGAGGCCCCTATAATCGATGCAGGGCCTCAAGGAGCCATCCTTCTTTTGTACAAAGAAGAAACCCGCTCCAGTGGGGGACGTGGACTTCTGAATAGAACCCTTTTAAAGGTTCTCCTTGATATAGTCAGACATGGCCTGGGTTTCCAGGACGGAGAAAGGATACACTCTTCCATGAGGGGGAGTGGCACCTGGTATGAGATCAATAGGGCAATCGAAGGGACGATGTGGTGGTAGGGTTTCGGCTTGTAAGCCCGAGAGTGGTTTAGGAGAAACAGGAGTCGGAGTACAGGGACTAGGCAACTGTATACAATGTGAGAGACAGGCAGGGCCCCAACGTAAAATCTCCCCAGTGTTCCAAGTGTCCGAAAGGTCTCACCGAGAGGTTCCCCAGTAACAGAGGAGATGCACAGGGCCTTGGCAAGGGGATGTACAGAATTATGCCATCTTTGAACCAAATCGCCATGAAGAAAATTGCCCGCAGATCCAAAATCCAGGAATGTGGTGACCTGATGCTGCCGTCTCGAAGGGTAGAAATAGACGTGGAGAGGTAGTACATACACCTTGGATGGCCTCTCCTTCGTAACCTAGGTGCGGGCATTTCCCGGACGCTGAAGGCGCTGGGGGCAGTTTAGGCGAAAGTGCTCGAGACTGGCACAATACAGGCACAAGTTGAGTTCCCGACGACGAGTCCTCTCTTCCGGAGATAAACGGACTCGGTCCACTTGCAAAGGTTCCTCGGCTGAGGGTTGTGGCAAGTGAACAGGAGGTCTCTAGAAGGCTGGCGCCAAACAGAAGGTTCGACGAGGAAGGGACAATTCATGTTCTTGTCGAACCTCTTCCTCTCACTTAGAGAAGCAAACGTCAATACGGGTTGCCAGATGAATAAGATCAGTCATGGAGGATGGCAAGTCTCGGCTGGATGGCACATCCTTGACATGACTGGCTAGCCCGTTCTTGAAAGTAGTGACGAATGCGGCATTGTTCCAGTCTAGCTCAGCTGCCAGGGTTCGGAACTGAACCGCATATTCTCCTACGGAGGATTTTCCCTGGCGCAAGTTCAGAAGGGCAGTCGCTGCAGAGGAAGCTCGGGGTGACTCTTCAAAAACACCACAGAATTCGGAGACAAAGGCTTGTAGATTGGCTGTAACAGGGTCATCCCCTTCCCACAAAGGAGTGGCCCAAGCCAAGGCTTCCCAGTGAGCAGGCTGATGATAAACGCAACCTTGGACCACTCTGTGTTAAACTGGTTGGCCATGAGTTCTATGTGCATGGAGCACTGTGTCACGAAGCCTCTGCACGACTTGAGATCCCCGTCAAATTTAGAGGGGAGTGCCAGGCGAAGGTTCGGCCCAAAGGCGGATGCTGCAGGTTGTGCTGGAGGTGGAGACACAGATGCAGATGGAGGCTCTGGAGCCGCAAGAAGTCGCTGCACCATGGCGGAGAGTTGCTGCATCTGCTGGGACTGCTGGGCAATCTGCTGGCTCTGTTGAGTGACCACTCGGGTGATACTTCGGACATCTGGCACCTCGCCGGGATCCATGGCCGGATTTAACTGTAGTGACAGGAGGCAGTGGATCCGTGTAGCCCACACAAGCAATGGCACTTAATCCGCACCAGGGAGCGGAGTCTAAGGGGCCGCTGGTCTTCACCAGAGCCTGCCGCAAGGCAGGATGGGCTTGCTGCGGCAGGCGACCCCCAGGTCGCTACCCCTGGTGCTACTTGTTTGTGTTGGTGGCGAGGAGAGGCGAATTACTAGGACGTAAGGCAGGGACATGAAGAGAGGTCAGGGCAGGCGGCAGACAAGGACGGAGTCAGGGGACTTGAGCAAGGAACTAGTACACTAGAAATCACAGTAACTTAGGAACGCTTTCTCTGATACTTGGGTGCTCGGTGAAGTCAATGGGAAACTCAAGCATTTTTGAAGGGGACCCAAGGGAATGTTGTGTAAAAACCTGTCAACCTCAGAAAATGATGAAAACACCACAGACATGGACAGGAAACAGCAAGGGCAGCATGTATAGAAGCCTCTGAGGCTGCCTAATCGCACCATTACACCAAATTCTGGGCAACAGCATGGCAGTGAGAACACCTGGAACCATTAAAACAGAAGTAGCATATGAACCACCAAAAAAATTCAGCCTGACACAGCATGGCAGTGAAAACAACGGGAACCATTAAAACAGATGTAGCATATGAACCTCCCACAAATTTAGCTTGACACAGCATGGCAGTGAGAACACAGGGAACCAATAAAACAGAGGTAACATATGAACCACCCAAAAACTTAGCCTGACACCATGGAACACCACAGAAATGGACACGAAACAGCAGGGGCAGCATGCATGGATGCCTCTGAGGCTGCCTAATTGCACCATTATGCCAAATTCTTGGCAACAGCCTCGTGGTCAACCTCAAGACAAAAGTGCTGACCCAGACCAAGATGGGCAAGGCACATGCGACCAAGGTCAAAGACCTGAAGGTCACTTTGAAGGTCAAGGGCCTTGGAGAATGTTCCCGTGCCAGTGCCCGACAGGATGACTGCTCCCCTCCTTCCCTCCTTAATAACTTGTGTTTTTATTTTACTAGAGTGACCAGGGCTGGGGCATGACACCCCCTGACTACCTTAGCAGTCTGGGTAATTTTTTCAGTATCATGTCACTTACCACTTCTCCCCACCGCTTCTGTTCTGGTGACCGAATTTAAAATTATTATTATTTTTAATTTGAATTATAATTTAATTTTGAGTTTGAATTAAAATAAGAGTTTGAATTCGAATTAGTTTACATTTTGAGTTTGACTATAACATGGTATGAAATGGACAATACAATCATCCAATAAAAATAGCCGGATTATGGCTAGATTTAGCCACACACCCTCATGCAGTTGTGCATGAGAGGCAAAATCATTGGAGGTAGGGACGAAGAAACAACAATAAAAGTCTTCTTAAGAGGCCTCGGAATTTGAATGAATACACTTTTAATCCTTTAAAGAGTTTTTAAGAGAGGGCAAGTGCAGTAGTAGTGGGTGGACTTTTTCCACCATTTTCACTGTCTGTTCCTTTTAGCTGTGGTGTGTATCTTGGAGATACCATAGATGACTAGACAGCCCTGCAAAAAAGTCAAATTTGAATTAGACTATAAGTCAAATTGAAGTCGATTTGATTTGAAAATTGAAATTGAAGATTTAAAAAACAATGTCATAAAGTGGCCTTTAACAAGCAGCTGACTAGTGCCTTTGAAACAGCTACAAAATGAAAGGACGGCAGAGGACACCCACATCCACCAATTGTATGGTTCGAAATGGACAACACAAGGATCCTAAATTAGGATCCACCATTTTCACTGTCTGTTCTTTTTAGCTGTGGCATATACCTTGGAGATACATACAATAGATGACCTGAAAGCCCTGCAAAATAGCACTTGACCTGAAGTCGATTTGATTTGAAACCGAAGATTATAAAAAAGACCATAAAGTGGCCTTTACTAAACTGCTGACTTCTGCCTTTGAAACAGCTACAAAATGAAAGGACGGCAGAGGACACCCTCAGTTTACATTCACCATTTATTTTTATTTATTTATTTATTTATTTTTTTAAATTGAGTGGATGGCCGCCATTTAATGGCAAATATTTGCTGTTATTTTAAAACAACGGCTTTTATATTCTCAGCCCTTATAATACTTATTAAGGCTGAAACGCGTTGCAAATAAAAGTATTTGGTTCAATATACTTCTAGTGGCTGGAAAAGACGTTTTGTGGATATACATAGCTTGCGTGTACGGCTGTGTACATATTACAGTACTCCTGCGCTCCTTCAAGTGGTACGGGGTTCCTATTTTCATCCTGTAACCGGCTGGGACTTGCAGTGCAGCTAACATGATTTTAGCTGCACACTGTGGTGATCGACTGCTTGCAGAAAGGCCCTTATAATATTTATCAAGGCCGAAACGCGTTGCAAATAAAAGTATTTGGTTCAATATACTTCTCGTGGCTGAACTAGACATTTCGTGGATTGTCACACCAGACACTGGCACCAAATTTTCAAGAGCATTATACCAGGTTGTCTACCAACATTTTTGAGAGTGTTACACCTGGCTGTCACACAAAATTTTGTACAAGGTCACACCTGGTTGTCGACCAAAATTTGCAACACCAGGCTGCAGCACCAAATTTTTGAGAGCATCACACCAGGCTGAGGCACCACTAATTCACCAATATCGACCGCTGTCTTGGAATAAAGCATCAGCTTCCGATGCTGATCCACCAATGTCAGCTGCTGTCCAAGGAGAAAGCATCATTTTCTGCGGCTGATCCAATAATGTCAGCTGCTGTCCTGGGAGACATTAGCAGATCAACATTTTTTAAAATTTGGCATATTCTAATTTTTGTCACTGTTGAACAAAAAATTTCTCTGCTTTAGCCCCTTAACAACATGTACATTTATGCTTCCACAGGCTGTGCCTTAACGCAGGAGGGTGTAAATGTACCCTCTGCCGGGGGGGTGGGGGTGGCGCTGTGGCGCTTCATAGCGGGTGAGGACCGACTGCTATCAGCAGCCGGGCCCTCACTGCAGCTGCTACGTTTACGTGTTAAGTGACAGGAGTAACTTCTGTCACTTACCGATCGGGACCCCCGCAGCGTGTCTCACATCTCCTGACTGCCGGAGGTATACTGCTTACCTCCGTGCTGTTTGATCTTCTGTCTTCTGGTAGAGTCTGCTACAGGCAGGCTCTATCAGAAGATTGCCGATAACACTGATCCTTGCTAGGCTATAGCATAGCAGTGATCAGTGTATGGAATCAAATGTATGTATGTAATAATACCCTAGGGGACTATAAAAATGTAATAAAATAAATAAATATCTCATGTTCCGGCAACATGACATTCCAGGAACGGCATGCTATCCCTGCCTCCCCCGCTGTCACACAGCCTCCTTCTGCTGCCCCTGCCTAAAGGAGAGCCGCGTTCCCCCCGGGCAGGTAACCCCATAGGCGCCGCGGTCTGTGGTACTGCAGCGTCTATGGGGAATCCGGAGGAAGATCACTCAGTTCAGTCCTGGGGAAGGAAGGGGGGGGTATAAAGATTCAGGTTACTAGTCAGAATCAGTTTGTGTATGTTACGGCACAGAGCAGTGCAGTGCCCCTACTAAATAATGTTCTACTGAATACAAAAATATCATTCAGTGACTCACAGGTGACGGCTTCTTTGATCTGAGACCTCACTTTCCTTTTCCTCTCCATATGGCCCGGACCACCATGATGATTTCTTCCAGCTACAATTCTTTAGAACCTGCCAGACAAACATATTAGGCTCCAAACTTTCCCAGCAACTTCCTTTCCTTATTCCCACCCGTAAGGTCCCAAACTGTTGTGCCCTCCATATAGTAATAACTAGAGATGAGCGAACCTGGAGCATGCTCGGGTCCATCTGAACCCGATCATTCTGCATTTGATTAGCGGTGGCTGCTGAAGTTGGATAAAGCCCTAATGCTATGTGGAAAACAGGGATATAGTCATTGGCTGAATCCATGTTTTCCAGACAACCCTTGAGCTTTATCCAACTTCAGCATCCACTGCTAATCGAATGCCAAACGATCGGGCTCGGATGGACTCGAGCATGTTCAAGGTTCGCTCATCTCTAGTAATAATGTCTCATGTAGTGTAGCCCCCTCTATGCAGCCTCTGTGTAGTATAGCCCCTCTGTAATATAGCCCCCTGTGTGGAGTGTAGGCGTCTCTGTTGTATTGCCCCCCTATGTGCACTACAGTCCTCCCTCCACTGTTTAGTACAGGCCCATGTCCAGTACACCCCTACCCCAATAATACTGAGTACAAGATGCTAGTAAAACTGTGTGACCTCCATTATACTGACATACAGGATGCTGGTAAAGCTGAGTGACCTCCATTACACTGCCATACAGGATGCTGGGAGGCCTGACAACTCTGGAACCTAAGGTCGCAATGAGGGGGGGTCCTTATTGTCTCGTTGGTGGGGCTTAACAGGACATACTGGGGCTTATAGGCAGCTAGGAGTAGAGATCGTGCCCCCCCCCCCCCCCCCATCGGGATATAGGCCCCCTCTGTGCAGTGCTGGAACCACCCTCCACCTTCCCTTTCTTTACTAGCCCCCATAGTATAAGCTATAAAACAAATAATCATCTACTTACCTGTCACCCTGCTCTCCACAGCTCCACTTCTAGTCCCTCCATCCTCTTATGGTCCCTCTGTCCACTTCTAGCTTCGTATGCAGGCAGGCAGCCAGCCAGCCTGTCATACAGAGGCCGCCTGCACAGGAAGTGCCCTGGTCTTTGCCCCAGCGTGCTGTTCCTAAACAGCCCCTATGGGACTGGTCCTGGAGGTGTGGAGGTAGGGTGGTGCTCACAGCTCACAGCACCGTGAAGTCCGGCTGCGGGAGAGGGGGAGGGGCGCTCATGATGAGGTGAGTGCAAGGGCCAGACGCTCGCCCAGCACTACAAATGACCCGGGTCTTTGTATCCTGTGAGAAGGGACAGAGAGAGATGGAAACAGAGAGGATCAGAATGACAGAACACCCCCGTACAGGTAATAACATTCAATTACAAAGTAATGTAACTTTTGATCTACTTTGTAATTCTTATATATTGTATGTATCCAGATAACCAATTTAAAGGGGAAATCCACATAAGGAAAACTTGTTTTCTATTAAAAGTACATTAAAAGTTATATAAATTTGTCTATACAATATATTACCATTTGTGTACGGTTCTGCCACACTGGTAGCTGTTAGAAATCCAGGAATTGAAGAAAAATTGCAATGCTAATTCACATTGTCTCCTGCTCCCACTGCTCTCCCACCTTCGGAGACAAATATTCCATGCCTCTGTCTCACATTGTTTGTGTTTGCTGAGGACAGGCTGATAATGCAGACAGGGGGCAGGGCGTGATGTCACAGGAGGCTTGGCTGGATCCCCCAATCCCCTGAGTAATCCACCATCTCTGACCGTCCAGAAGCAGGTGCAGCAACTTCGCTGATTGTGCAGAAGTGTGCAGTAAAATTAGGACTATGTTTACACATGTTGTAGTTTCATTGCAGTACTGAAACATATCCACAAAAATGATGCAGTAACACAATAAAATTATGCTAAATGGCAAAGAGGATCAGAGCCGACACTGCCAATCCCACAAAAAAAGGCATAAACAGTATATCCCATGTAAGATAAGTTCTTATTGTGGGGCTCAACCTCAAAGATAAAAGATGCTTGATCATAATATGTGCGTGGAGATGAAAAGAAAAAAATAATATTTACTTTATTCCTAAATCTGCATTACAGGTAGAAAATACTCTGTGTGGTGTTACATGTACTGTAGTAACTGTGTGCTGTGTGATGTTACAGGTAGAGGATACAGCGTGCTGTGTGGTGTTATAAGTAGCAACTGTGTGGTGTGTGGGACCACAATGAAATTATTAAGTACTGCAAATAATTTAGTAACACAATGAAACTGCAATGTTTGAACACAGCCTATATGTTGTGCAACAGCTTTGGGCAGGGATTGGGCAGGGTGAAGGACTGTGATGAACAGCTGAGGGAAAGCAATGCATTCTGGAATCTGTAGAACTGTGTAGAACTGCTCAACCAGGAAGCACAGAAACACAATACAGGACAAAAATCCCCAAAACAAATGGATTTTTGATTCATAGATTTTGATTTGTTTCAAAACTGGGATAGATAGGTAAGTATTGCTACATCCTTCTGCAGAGGTTATATTCTGCTCTACCCGGATTTCCCCTTTAACCCCCCCTCCCACATATAACCCTACACCAATAATTTTGCTGGTGCACATCTTTTTTTCTGGTTTAAGTTTTGCTCTGTGATGTCAGCGGTAAGATCTTTTCACATTAACAAAACAAAAAAAAAAAAATCAGAACAATAACATTGCAAGTTTTATGATTATTTTAAGACCTCCAAAACCAAGAATACATCAAACTAATAAATCCCAAAGAAACCAATAAGATTTTGATTACTTTGCAATTGTACATGACATATGCCTCATTTTTCCCTTTTTCGATTTTAAAGCAAAAGTCTTTTTATGCTTGGTTGGGCAGATGGAATTTTGTGTCCAAATATTCTTAGATATGACATGGGATTTGTGTAAAATTCCCAAAGCAATAGCTTCTTACTAATGCTGCTTTTAATTTTTAATTATTTTGAATTGCCTGTTGTTTGTGAATAAGGACTATGTCACAGTAAATGCACATGTTCCTTTTATGTAAAACTACAAAGGAGTTTGCAGTATCTGGAGAGTTATTAGTGTTGCCACAGAGATATAAAATAAACATAACACTGCAAGTATACCGTAATAAAATAAGCTATAAATGCTTCTTTTATCTCAATTGCTCACAAGTGACTGTAGTGAACAATTTTAATAAGACAAATGTGGGATAATATATGGTTCCCATGGTAATTATATAAATGTGTTGCTGCCTATTATCACATTATGGATAAAGGGGTGGATTGATGGGGTAGATAGACAGTTGTAGGGACAATAAGCACTTTAAGCATCATTTTATAGTTTGTGCACATAGGATCTATGGGAAATTTTTGGCAACTCTACAAGTTTTTAAGCTTTAGTTATCTTATATTGATTCTTATTTACAGCATTTCTTCATTGTTCACGGGCCATTGAGACCTTCTATGGCTAATGGGGAAACTAACTCTTCCAAAATGTAGCATAAAGCATGTCATTATTGACACAATACACTTCCAAGAGAACAGAAAATTGGCATACAACAGAGTTCTAAAAGAAGATGCTCCAAAATTGTCATTTTATGGGAAAACAAATATTTAGTAAAGCAGGCATGCCAGGAGAACTGATTGTTCCTCTTTCACTAATCTTAGGAGAGGGAATGGTGTGGAATGCTACAAAACAGCATACTGGATCAATTTAACACTACTTGTTTAGCTACTCTAGACACACATAGAAATACACTTGCAAAGAAAAAAACACACAAACGGCGCTGCATGTGCAGGTCAAAACACACTTTGGAGAAACATGCATATGTGTGCAAATGCACGCTCACCTGAGTGGGTCGTACACAATTAGGCACGACTCTAATAAGCGCTCTGGATCAACGGGGGATGCTGCCTTCCACCTTCCGATTCTCCAAAGTGGATCCTCGGTGTCAGTCACAATAGTGGTAAACAGAAGAGGTTGGTGGGATTTGTCTGGCGCAACCACCCCTATTGGAACACCGGCCACGTTCCCCTGTAACTTCTCTGAATGAGGAGAACTCCTGGCACTGGTGTGAAGTCAAATTCAGGCTTTTATTTGATGCAACGCGTTTCGAGGGTGCAATCCCCTCTTCATCAGGCATAATACAGGTAACAAACAACAATCTTTTATAGTAAAACAGTAATGGATGACCCGGAAGTGCTTTCTGCTCTCTAGTGACCTCTGACATCATCATCCCACATTACACTGATACTAACAAACATTTGGCTAAAAACACATATCTTTCAACCGGAGATTGAATAAAATAAAATAAAAATACACATCCTCATAAAAAGCGTTCTTTACATTTAGTGGAAATGCTTCTCTGCTGTTTTCCAGACTTATAAGATCACTATCTCTATCCCATATGGCTTTATAGTGCTGAACATAGATCATTACCAATATCAGCTGCAGGAGGCAGAATGTCTAAATGGTCTAGTGGTAAGTGTCTGGCCTATGACCAATGAGCCTAGCTGAAGTCATGGGTTCAAGCCCCTTGGGAGGTAAATAAATAGAATAAGAGTATAATAAATTTCATTTTACATATATCTATATTGATACTACATAGTACAAGGTAAATCCACCCTACAGTGAGTGATTATGAATTTATATTGTGTGATTGATTATAACCTTAAAACATACATCAGATCTCTGCTACTTGGAAATCATTATAATATAGAATATAATATAAAAAGATATATAAAAAAATTGTATAAAAACGGCATTTGCTAAATACCTCTATAATATGTACTATTTGTGATCGTCGAACACTACCCATAGGTATAAGTATATGTGAATCTTCACTTGATAGACCTCAGAGTCTGTGGCTCACCTTCCAGCACAATATAAACATAGTTCTGTACTCCTGGGTTCAAATCCTCCATCCATCCAAAGTTTTCCATTATTGTGATCACTCGGTGTAAATCTAGGTCTAATAACATACAGACAATTGCCGCTGGCCAATAGTGCCCATATTACTTCCAATTAAAACTAGGAATACAGCTGTATAACCTATCTTGCATACAGGCCAACATTAATTTATGGTAAACTTCATGTACTCATATACACTAGTCTACAATGCACAAAAAAAAAAAAAAAAAACAACACTTCCTACAACCCTCAGCAGTAAAGAGTGACTATCATCTTTGATATGGCGACCAAATAAATGCGTCTGGTGTGCACAAAAGCCAAAATCAATACAGTAGTGTAGTCCCATAGGTCTCAATATGACATGAAATACATTTGGAAGTGATGTCGAACCCCTCCCATCTGACATTCTTAATAGGGATCTGGGACCATGTTGTTCTACTGTATGTTCCTTTACTCGATTGGATCGCATGGTTGAACCAGTTGATTCAGACAATTAGTTCTGTTACTTCATTCAACCCTAAGGGCTGTAGTGTTTGCAAACGGTAGATCCAGTACATTTCTCGTTTGACCAACTGGTCAAACCGGTTACTGGCACTGGAATTAATCTGATCAATAGGGCAAACGGTCAAACCTTTGGGGTCAGAATCATGCATTTCATAGAAATGCCTAGAGACCCCATGTTTTAAAAAACCCTTTTTTTACATTGAGTCTATGTCCATTGAGACGACAGTGCAAAGGTTGTGTGGTCCGACCCACGTATTGGAGTCCACACGGGCACTCCAACACGTAGATTACATAGCAAGATTTACAATTTAAGCTTTGCTTGATGGTATAGTTCTGCCCTGTTGCCCTGCTTGTGATGGTGGTAAAACCGTCCCTGATGGAAGTACAACACATACATCTCGGATGGTTGCATTTCGCCACTCCTACACATGATTTATTATTTGTTGTACCCTTCCTGTGTCTGCGTAGGCAACTGGGAGCTATTAGGTTCTTTAAAGTGGGTGCTCTCCTGTATGTTACCAACGTTTTTTTAGGAAGTAAGGGGCCTAAAAAGGGGTCTAGTTTCAACAGGTGCCAGTGTTTCTGCAATACTTTTTGTATGTCTTTGTGTGATCTGCTATACCGAGTGATGAAATTAATCCTGTTGGGCTCTTGTTGTACAAGATCTTTAGTGTTGCTAGTTAGACATGACCCCTGTGTCAGTTGACATGTTCTCTGGTAGGCATTATGTAGCAATTGTTTGGGATATCCCTTTGCTTTGAAACGTCTTTTCAAGATCGCTGCTTGTTTCTTGAAAGTAGTGTCTTCTGTACAGTTCTTTCTAATTCTTTTGTATTGACTATAGGGGACATTGGTCTTCCATTTTTTCAAATGGCCACTCTTGAAGGATAAATAACTGTTAGAGTCAACCTCCTTGAAGAAGGTTTCTGTAATGATTTCACTTCCTTTGTGACTAATTAAAAGGTCCAAAAATTCAATCTGGACTTCAGAATGGTTGGGAGTTAATTTAATCCCCCATGTATTCTCATTGATGTACTGTACAAATTCACTGATGGTATTTGCGTCACCTTTCCACAGGAAAAAAAGATCGTCTATATAACGTTTGTAAATAAGGACATGATCTTTAAACAGAGGGCAGGACCTGATGTGTGTGTTTTCAAAGACCCCCATAAAGAGATTAGCATACGACGGCGCCACCCGCGTCCCCATGGCTGTCCCACGGGTTTGGTGGTAGGTGGCACCGTCGTACATGAAAAAATTATTCTTCAATATAAATCCTAGGGCTTCAATGAGAAACTCTGTTTGTCCCACTGGAATGTGTTCATCTTGGACCAAGAATTCCCTGACACATTGGATACCAATGTCATGATGAATATTGGTGTATAGGGCCGAGACGTCCATGGTGACAAATGACATCCCTGATTCCCATGTTATTTCTCTTAGGATGGATATTAAGTCATCGGAATTCATTAGAAAGCTCTCCAGGTCCCTAACATATGGCTGAAGGATCAGATCTAGATATTTTGACAGGTTACTTGTCAGGCTCCCCACTCCTGAGATTATTGGTCTTCCCGGAGGATTGATTGTGGCCTTATGTATTTTTGGAAGGTGGTAATAGTAGGGTATGGATGGATTGGTTATATTAAGGAACCTCCTTTCTTCTTTTGTGATAATGCCCTCTTCATTAGCTTTATTGATCAAATCCTGATAGTGTCTGTTAATGATGGGGAAGGGATCATCAATGACCACACGGTAATAATTCACATCACTTAAATTCCTCAAGGCTTCTAGATGGTAATCACCATAATCTTGAATGACCACTCCTCCCCCCTTGTCAGCTGGTCTGATGACTATATTCCCATTATCTTTCAGTTTGGTCAGAGCTATGAACTCTTGTTTGGTTAGCCTCCCTTCATTTTTGGAACCAAACCCATAGTGATTTCCAGACAATAGTTTAAAATCCTCACATACCACGTCATAAAAGGACTTGATGAGATGTCCTTGACTCTCCAAGGGATAAAACCTGGATTTCAGTTCTAACTTGGGGTGAACCCCCATAGTCCTGGATGAGTTGTCATCCAGTTTGGTTTCTTGTACATCATTGTTCTGTGCACCGTACGGTTTTATTGCAAAATGCCTTTTTAACGTTAATTTTCTTATATACTGGTGCAGATCCAGATATAGTTCAAAATCATCTGCACGATTCTCTGGTGAAAAGGATAGTCCTTTTTGAAGTAGTTGAATCTCATGCACAGTTAGCTGGTGGGAAGATAAGTTGAATATTTTGACTAATTCATCTTTGGAAGTGGGAGCTTTGAGTGTACCTTCTGAAGTATCTCTATTTTTTCCATTCTTTCTTTTTTTGTAGCTGACACCCCCTCTTTTTCCTCTCTTGCATTTTTTCTTTTTATACCCTTGGTGGGGGTGAACATTTGTGGTATTAGTTTGGGTTTGGGGCTCTGGAGTGCTGGGCCTAAAAAAACCTGTCCTTCACTGGGGCTTGTTCGTTGTTCTCCCTTATTGGAGGGTGCCTGTTCCTGGAGTGATTTAAGGAACGGTACCAGCGCTTCATTACCCTTTTGGGTGTTGTCCACTGTGATAGTTCCTGTGGAACTGGTGCTACTAGTGTGTTTCCTTTGGGTACTGGACTCCTGCACGTCAGTCTGTGGGTGCTGTGATAATTTTGCCAGCTCCTCTATGTCCATAGGTGGTTGACAGATATTTTGGAATTCTAATCTAATATCCGTTTTGAGCCTTTCTATGGTGTTCCGAACCTGAGGGGTCTTCATGAAGGCTCTACTTGGGGTACTGAGTTCAGAGTTATGGGTATCCTGGGTGTTCTTCTTGGATTCTATCTCTAGTGTTATCTGACATGGGGCAGAGGGGTGGTGGGGGGCAGGCGGGTCTGCTGCTACCAACTCTTGGCTTTCCTTAATGTTTGACCTTTGTATTGGATGGGCTCTAAAGGTCCTTGCATGATCATGTGTCTTTGATCTGTCCTTCATATTTGTCCTATTTGGGTGGCTGTGTGGCGTAAGTGACTTGTGGGGGTAGGCCTTCCATTTTCGGCTATTCTGGTTGAATCTTTCACCATCGGTATCTAACGTGGGTTTGCGACTCCACTTCCTATATGTGCCCTGGGTTCTGTCTTGCCTGTCTCTTTGTAGTTTGAAACCTTTTTTCTGTATGGTTTCTTTTTGTGTTTTGAGAATGCGTTCTGTAAGGTTGTTGTTGATTTTAATGAAATCCCTGTGTGTTCTGAACTTGTCTAGCTGGATTAGTGTATTGTGGATATCATTAGTGAGCTGTTCACATATTGCCTGTCTTTTCTTCATGATCACTTCTATCAATTGTTGTGCATGTACATTTAGTAGCTTTTCCCATTCATCCACAAACAATTCATCATTTTTGAAAGTGGGTTCTACGGTATGTCGTAAACCCCTTGGTGCGAGATTCTCACTTAAGTATATCTCTAGAAAATCAATGTCAGTCTGATGTCTCAGTTCATCTAAAAAGAGGTCCTCAACTTTGTGAAAAGTTTTCAACATACAATCAGTGAAATCAGAATCACTGTTCACAATACTTGCATTCTCGATGTTCTGCTCTGACTGGATGAAATCCTTGATAAGTTTGCTCCGATCTTCTCGTCTGCTGTAGAAGTAATCCATGGTGCTGGACAAAGTAAAGATGTATCCTGCAGTGCTGCTGCCTGTGGTGCAAGGTCACTTTTGTGCCACTCCGGGGTGAACAGTGCCCACTCCGTCCGTAAAATGTACATGCAAAGAAAAAAACACACAAACGGCGCTGCATGTGCAGGTCAAAACACACTTTGGAGAAACATGCATATGTGTGCAAATGCACGCTCACCTGAGTGGGTCGTACACAATTAGGCACGACTCTAATAAGCGCTCTGGATCAACGGGGGATGCTGCCTTCCACCTTCCGATTCTCCAAAGTGGATCCTCGGTGTCAGTCACAATAGTGGTAAACAGAAGAGGTTGGTGGGATTTGTCTGGCGCAACCACCCCTATTGGAACACCGGCCACGTTCCCCTGTAACTTCTCTGAATGAGGAGAACTCCTGGCACTGGTGTGAAGTCAAATTCAGGCTTTTATTTGATGCAACGCGTTTCGAGGGTGCAATCCCCTCTTCATCAGGCATAATACAGGTAACAAACAACAATCTTTTATAGTAAAACAGTAATGGATGACCCGGAAGTGCTTTCTGCTCTCTAGTGACCTCTGACATCATCATCCCACATTACACTGATACTAACAAACATTTGGCTAAAAACACATATCTTTCAACCGGAGATTGAATAAAATAAAATAAAAATACACATCCTCATAAAAAGCGTTCTTTACATTTAGTGGAAATGCTTCTCTGCTGTTTTCCAGACTTATAAGATCACTATCTCTATCCCATATGGCTTTATAGTGCTGAACATAGATCATTACCAATATCAGCTGCAGGAGGCAGAATGTCTAAATGGTCTAGTGGTAAGTGTCTGGCCTATGACCAATGAGCCTAGCTGAAGTCATGGGTTCAAGCCCCTTGGGAGGTTAATAAATAGAATAAGAGTATAATAAATTTCATTTTACATATATCTATATTGATACTACATAGTACAAGGTAAATCCACCCTACAGTGAGTGATTATGAATTTATATTGTGTGATTGATTATAACCTTAAAACATACATCAGATCTCTGCTACTTGGAAATCATTATAATATAGAATATAATATAAAAAGATATATAAAAAAATTGTATAAAAACGGCATTTGCTAAATACCTCTATAATATGTACTATTTGTGATCGTCGAACACTACCCATAGGTATAAGTATATGTGAATCTTCACTTGATAGACCTCAGAGTCTGTGGCTCACCTTCCAGCACAATATAAACATAGTTCTGTACTCCTGGGTTCAAATCCTCCATCCATCCAAAGTTTTCCATTATTGTGATCACTCGGTGTAAATCTAGGTCTAATAACATACAGACAATTGCCGCTGGCCAATAGTGCCCATATTACTTCCAATTAAAACTAGGAATACAGCTGTATAACCTATCTTGCATACAGGCCAACATTAATTTATGGTAAACTTCATGTACTCATATACACTAGTCTACAATGCACAAAAAAAAAAAAAAAAAAAAAAAAAACAACACTTCCTACAACCCTCAGCAGTAAAGAGTGACTATCATCTTTGATATGGCGACCAAATAAATGCGTCTGGTGTGCACAAAAGCCAAAATCAATACAGTAGTGTAGTCCCATAGGTCTCAATATGACATGAAATACATTTGGAAGTGATGTCGAACTTTCAAGAAACAAGCAGCGATCTTGAAAAGACGTTTCAAAGCAAAGGGATATCCCAAACAATTGCTACATAATGCCTACCAGAGAACATGTCAACTGACACAGGGGTCATGTCTAACTAGCAACACTAAAGATCTTGTACAACAAGAGCCCAACAGGATTAATTTCATCACTCGGTATAGCAGATCACACAAAGACATACAAAAAGTATTGCAGAAACACTGGCACCTGTTGAAACTAGACCCCTTTTTAGGCCCCTTACTTCCTAAAAAACCGTTGGTAACATACAGGAGAGCACCCACTTTAAAGAACCTAATAGCTCCCAGTTGCCTACGCAGACACAGGAAGGGTACAACAAATAATAAATCATGTGTAGGAGTGGCGAAATGCAACCATCCGAGATGTATGTGTTGTACTTCCATCAGGGACGGTTTTACCACCATCACAAGCAGGGCAACAGGGCAGAACTATACCATCAAGCAAAGCTTAAATTGTAAATCTTGCTATGTAATCTACGTGTTGGAGTGCCCGTGTGGACTCCAATACGTGGGTCGGACCACACAACCTTTGCACTGTCGTCTCAATGGACATAGACTCAATGTAAAAAAGGGTTTTTTAAAACATGGGGTCTCTAGGCATTTCTATGAAATGCATGATTCTGACCCCAAAGGTTTGACCGTTTGCCCTATTGATCAGATTAATTCCAGTGCCAGTAACCGGTTTGACCAGTTGGTCAAACGAGAAATGTACTGGATCTACCGTTTGCAAACACTACAGCCCTTAGGGTTGAATGAAGTAACAGAACTAATTGTCTGAATCAACTGGTTCAACCATGCGATCCAATCGAGTAAAGGAACATACAGTAGAACAACATGGTCCCAGATCCCTATTAAGAATGTCAGATGGGAGGGGTTCGACATCACTTCCAAATGTATTTCATGTCATATTGAGACCTATGGGACTACACTACTGTATTGATTTTGGCTTTTGTGCACACCAGACGCATTTATTTGGTCGCCATATCAAAGATGATAGTCACTCTTTGCTGCTGAGGGTTGTAGGAAGTGTTGTTTTTTTTTTTTTTTTGTGCATTGTAGACTAGTGTATATGAGTACATGAAGTTTACCATAAATTAATGTTGGCCTGTATGCAAGATAGGTTATACAGCTGTATTCCTAGTTTTAATTGGAAGTAATATGGGCACTATTGGCCAGCGGCAATTGTCTGTATGTTATTAGACCTAGATTTACACCGAGTGATCACAATAATGGAAAACTTTGGATGGATGGAGGATTTGAACCCAGGAGTACAGAACTATGTTTATATTGTGCTGGAAGGTGAGCCACAGACTCTGAGGTCTATCAAGTGAAGATTCACATATACTTATACCTATGGGTAGTGTTCGACGATCACAAATAGTACATATTATAGAGGTATTTAGCAAATGCCGTTTTTATACAATTTTTTTATATATCTTTTTATATTATATTCTATATTATAATGATTTCCAAGTAGCAGAGATCTGATGTATGTTTTAAGGTTATAATCAATCACACAATATAAATTCATAATCACTCACTGTAGGGTGGATTTACCTTGTACTATGTAGTATCAATATAGATATATGTAAAATGAAATTTATTATACTCTTATTCTATTTATTAACCTCCCAAGGGGCTTGAACCCATGACTTCAGCTAGGCTCATTGGTCATAGGCCAGACACTTACCACTAGACCATTTAGACATTCTGCCTCCTGCAGCTGATATTGGTAATGATCTATGTTCAGCACTATAAAGCCATATGGGATAGAGATAGTGATCTTATAAGTCTGGAAAACAGCAGAGAAGCATTTCCACTAAATGTAAAGAACGCTTTTTATGAGGATGTGTATTTTTATTTTATTTTATTCAATCTCCGGTTGAAAGATATGTGTTTTTAGCCAAATGTTTGTTAGTATCAGTGTAATGTGGGATGATGATGTCAGAGGTCACTAGAGAGCAGAAAGCACTTCCGGGTCATCCATTACTGTTTTACTATAAAAGATTGTTGTTTGTTACCTGTATTATGCCTGATGAAGAGGGGATTGCACCCTCGAAACGCGTTGCATCAAATAAAAGCCTGAATTTGACTTCACACCAGTGCCAGGAGTTCTCCTCATTCAGAGAAGTTACAGGGGAACGTGGCCGGTGTTCCAATAGGGGTGGTTGCGCCAGACAAATCCCACCAACCTCTTCTGTTTACCACTATTATAGAAATACACTGTAATACAGGGGTCCCCAACCACATGTGCCTCATGACCCACTGTTGTGTGGCTTTCCATAGAAATCCTGAGTTATGACTACAATCACACTGACAACTGACAACTTTGCAGACATATCCTAACTACAGAAGAGTGGCAATTTGGATGATATCATAATCAACAATATGAGGAATTAATCAAAGTCTGCATCTGTTGCAGAATAGCAAAATGTTGTAAAGTTTGGCACAAAAGTTTTACTAAAATGTTGAGACTTTTTTGCCATGGTGTGATGCAATCATCAGGTTGGTGGGGCTTAGCACAGAAAATGCATAGTTTCTTGCAAAGGGGGCAAGGCAAACTGTATACAATTTACGCCTGGTAGCTCAAAGATGGCATAGATTTCTAATGCTGCCATGCAACCAGCCTCAGCTGCACTTGGATTTATCAAAAGACATCCATCATGATCGTACACTGGTGGTGGTTTACTTAAGGGAATACTCCAACCAAACACTATAATTAATTATTGGGGGGGGGGGGGAGGTAATCCCGCCACTGGGGCAAGGTGGGTGTGAGGCGGGGAAGCTGTATGAATACTCATACAGCAATTTACCTAACACAGCTATCTCTTGGAACATAAATTGCAAATGACACATTTCCATTAAATAACCTAAGAGATAAAAATGTAATCTATTCAGAAAAAAAGATCTGTTTTGAAGTGTTATTCTGTACTGCTCTGTATACTGTTTTTTCCTTGAAGATCCCTTAGATCATTATTCCACATAACCCTACTTGGTAAGGGGTTATGTCTAGTTGTTGTTGTTCTAGTCAATATTCTATAGATTTTTTTAGGCAAGACCCTGGTTATAGATACAGATAAACATAGATATAAAAATCTGTATTTTTCTATATAAAAGGTTTGCATCAGTTTGACAAAAATTCTTCGGATGTTTTTATTTTTATTTTTATTTTTCTTCTAATTTTCCATTTTACTATCTATATTGAAAAATAATTATGATGTCTTGCAGTTGTCGTTCTGGCCACAAGGCTTAAAGCTACATTTAGACATACTTTATTGGGGGAGATTTATCAAACATGGTGTAAAGTAAAACTGGCTCAGTTGCCCCTAGCAACCAATCAGATTCCACCTTTCATTTTCCAAAGAGTCTATGTGGAATGAAAAGTGGAATCTGACAATAGATCAGCTTCATTGTCAATCACACAAGTCAATCACAAGTCAATCACACAAATTTGTATCAGGTCAGAAAAATGATTATTTACCAGATTTAGTGCAGTAGATGAAGTACCTGCAGGATGATTGAGCAACCACTCCTTGTGGGTGGCTGTGGGAGACTGGATTTGCAGGATAAATAAACTATCTCTTGGGGATGATTGTAAATTAAAGGAGTAATAGTAACCATGAAAACATCCATCCTAATAACTAAAAGGTAAGATAGACATATGGAAGTTAACAGCAGACAAAGGGTGACAAAGTAGGTGCTGGCTACAGCAACCAAACAGGGCATAGATACAGGCACACTGAATAACAATGCAATATCACTAGCACCTGGACAGAAGAACTGGTCATCTGGTGGAGTGTGAACTGGTCCCAGTACCTTATAGTTGCTGCTCACAGCTTTACGACACTGTGCCTGACAGTCTCCCAACACCCAGTAATTAGGAATTGGGGTGAAGCCGCAGTGATAAGTGGACATAATGCCTCCACCCTCTTCCAGCCACTCACACTTGATTGGCAGCCTGAGCATTGGGCACTGAATGCAAAGGCATGCGCTTAGGTTTCCAATCAAGTGTAAGTGGCTGGGAGAAAGGTGGAGGCATCATGTCCACATGCCGCTGTGGCTCAGCTCCAATGTCTTATAACTGAGCACCAGGAGCGTCAGTTGAAGAGTGATATTTTGAAATTGCCACTCCACCAGAGACCTTTAGGAACAGTGTCGGAGAATTGTGCAGAGCAGCTATAAGGTACTCCTTCTGAGGTGTTCTGCTCACTGTGATTGAGCAATAAACACTGTAAAGTAAGCAATTAAAGGTTGCACTTATCCTAAATAGTGGAATGGATAACATGATATTCTAGCTTTGAATAGCACATTATTGATTGAGGACTACAATTCTCATCACAGACAGTGTTGAAATAGGATGTTGATGGTAGTGGTATTTTAGCTAAAAACTGGTAGGGACAAAGATTACTAACTAGACTGAATGACTTTTAGCAGAGTGACAAGGTCAGATAACTGATAGAGTGCACTTTGCCTGGGAATACTGGGCTAATTTATTACAATAATCTAGGCATGCTTTATGCATTGCCAGCTTACTGAAATAGATTCCCCATGTTGGGTGCACTGTGCATAACCTTGAGAATCTTTCCCTCAACACTATACAGTAAGCCAACACATATTTCAATGTATTGTGTGTCAAAAACAGTACACTCCTGCTCATTAAATTCAATGGCATTCGGTAATTGGCAGCTTTTGCACTGGCAAAATTTCCCAAGGTTGGATGATTTTGCCTTGCTTAGAGAATCTATTACGGTCAACTGGGCATGTACAGTATAATGCATCCCTAGCTTACGGTATATAAGTTGGATTCAGCTGAAACAAAACAGTTGAGTCAAGTGTTCATACTGATTCTAATTTTTACTCCAATTATGACTTTCATAGCTTTTAACAGATGCGACCCCAAGTATTTTTCTTTATTAAGGGGTAACCAAAGTTTGCTCTACAGATGCTTTAGGAACTTATAGACCTGTTTCTTTAAGCAGCATATCACTCTGGATCTAGCTTACTGTGACCAATAGGGTTTTGTTTAGGCAAGTTTCTGGAGCCTGTAGAAATGAGCACTTGCTCTGGAGTATGATAGATGGCAAGACCCCAATTTATAATCACCAACGTTACAAAAAATTTCCACTTACAGGTTGTGTCATTTTGTCTGAGAATTTTAGAAGTGGGCACAAAGGTTACCTTGTTGGGAATTTGGCTGCTGATAAAATCAATCCTGTAAAACTATAACTGTAAAGATTTTTTTAAAGTCTCCTTCATGTGATAGAATAAAATCTATGTTTTATTTTTCACCATTGTATTTCTACAGACTGGAGTGGGAAGATTTGAATAACTTTAATAGAGCATACCAGATAAGAGATTGACTATAAATATGTTAAAGTGTAACTATAATTTTTAAAAACTTCTGACGTGTCAGAAGTGTGTATCGGTGGAGGCCTGGGTGCTGAGATCCCAATAAATCACTAGAATGAAGGGGCAGAAGCGCTCATCAGCGCGTGCTTTGGTTCTTCATCTCTGCTATAACTGCAGTTCACTGAAATATAATGGAGCCTATATAACTGCAGGACGGAAGTTCCATAGGTTTTCTTTATAATTCGGTAGACTGCTTGTATTAGTAGTCTATGGAATTCATCTTCGTATAGCGGTGATGAAGGGGCAGAGCACACACTGCTGAGCATTTCTGGCGGGGTCTCCGCACCCGGACCCCCACAGCTACGCATATCTGACAAGTCATTATTAGAAATGAGCGAATAGTATTTGATCGAATAGCTATTCGATCGAATGCTGCACTATTCGAAAGATTCAAGTTTGATTAAATTAACTTTACTAAAACAGCTAAACAATTTTTTAGCTGTCCTAATAAAGTTTATGCTCCCTGGGAAAGCAGGGAAGAAGTATTCTACAGGGCACTTTATTACCGGCAATTAGCAATATACTTTTTGTTTTGTTTTGTTTTAAATAAATAAATAATAATAATAAAAAATAAAAAAACACATAGGGTTCTCCCTATTTTCATAACCAGCCGGGTTAAAAACCAAGCAAACTCAAGGTAACTATCATAAACAATCATAAGATTGCTCCATGGAATGGTATTGCATTGCATAGACCACTTAGATTAGTGCTCTGCACTTTGACAGCTATGACAAGAAAGTATAAGCCTCTTGCTGTAGAAGTGACCAATCAGCACCCTGCAGTCATGTTGTGGGGTTTCATATTGGACAACAGCTTGGTGCGGCACCTGTCTTTTTTACACTGATATTCGTTGCAGCACCTGCACCAGTTAATGCACATTATGAACAGTAGACTTAACTTTTATAAATCCTGAATATATTAGAGGAACATGCTAAATGTAAAGTATATTAGAAAAAGTTTCACCTTATTCTTATTTTGAGTCCAGTCCTGATTTTGGGTTACAAATACAACTGCACTAACGGTGAATGAAATTGGCCTGTTGATTTGCATGCATACAATATATAAAAAAAAATATTCTAACATAGATTTTAAAAAAGTAAAAAAAAAAAAAAAACCTCTCTCTTGTCCTCACCTTCCAAATCATAACAGATCCATTTCAGGCTGGGGCTTAAATCAGGGGACAGGACTGTGGGGGTAAACTCCTCATAGCTGTATTTCCTCTCTCCCCGGTCAGAGAATGCTGCATTTATTTACCCACATCTGCCCTGCTCATTCCTTCATACTCCCTGCAGTCTCTGTCAGCCCTTGTGTTTTCCATCCTTTCCATCTCTGCTCTAATGTGCCTACACTTACCCTCAGCTATATACACTACTGCTATAATGTGCCTGTACCTACATTTAGCTATATACACTGCTTTATAGATATGTTTTTGTCACCGTCCCCCTGCACAGCTCTTTGATTCTCACTTCCTGATTGGTTCATGCTGAATATACACCCATTACCCATAGCTATCACGTAACCACACAGACCTCTGACAGCAGCCCTGCTTTTCTATTCTAGCCTGTTGTACTACGCTACTCAGGGGCGTAACTAGAAATGGCTGTGCCCCCTTATGTCTTCCCCCTATAAATGCCCCTTTATGTTGTCACCCTATAAATGCCCCCCCCCCTATTTTATCCCCCTATAGATGCCCTCTCATTTGGTCCCACTATAAATGCCCCCTTATGTTGTCCCCCTATAGATTCCCCCTTATGTTGTCCCCTATAGATGCCCCACTTATGTTGTCCCTCATAGATTCCCCCTTATGTTGTCCCCCTATAGATGCCCCCTTATGTTGTCTCCCTATAGATGCCCCCTTATGTTTTCCCCCAAGAGATGTCCCAATCATGTTGTCCCCCTATAGATAGCCCCCTCATGTTGTTCCTCTATAGATGGCCCCCTTTGCAAAGAAGATAAGAAAAACACAACTCGCCTAACAAAACACTCCCCCATTGGCTGTTTTCTCCTCTTCTTCCCCGGCAGCTCTGCAACTCCCTGGGGGTGTCTCCCGGGCAGCACACACACCAGGTAGCTCAGTGTCCGCCAGGGCTAGTACTTCCGGCACAGGAAGCATCTCTAACCCACGCACCCTGTGCCGGAGGTGCAGGCCGCGGGCGTACACTGATCTCTGTGGTGCTGTGCTGCCCAGGGTAAGGACAGGATGTGGGAGGGGGCCCCCCTCTTGCCACCACACTGCCGTCCCGTCCTATCCCCGGTCAGCACAGCACCAGTGAGCTCAGTGTGCACCAGCAGCCTGTACTTCTGGCACAGGGAGCTCAGGTTAGAGACGCTCCCTGTGGCAGAAGTACTAGCGCCGGCAGACATTGAGCTCGGTACCTGCGAAATCCTCGGGACACACCCACCTCCGGACCCCAAACAACGTTAGCAACCGGGAGGCCTGCTCGGCTGCGGGTGCTGCAGCTATGTCAGCTCCTGGGCCCCGGACCACGGGCCCCTGATGCAGCAGGGCCCTGTAGCAGCCATTATGGCTGCTACTGTGGTAGTTGCGCCACTGACGCTACTGCATTATGAGGATCTGCAGTTCCATCCTGTATCTACAAACGGCTGCTGGGTTTTTCAGGTTTAGGCACTTCCTATACATTTTACACAATATGCTGATTGCTATACTGTACAGTAACTTATTATATTCAGCTCTTTCTAAATTTTGTTTAATTTTTTTTACACATTATTCAGAATTTTTAAAAATCATTATTTTGGGGGTGTGGAACCAATTGTCTGCATTTCAGTGATTACGTATGGTTCACATGAAGTATGACAGATGACAGCGGCCGTTCTGTGACACAGCCATGTGAAGCACCATGAAATCCTGGTTTGAATGTATACATAATGTATACACTCCGGCCGGGATTCCATAGAAAACAATGTAATGTATTTTTTTGATAAATAGCGGCCAGTGTTTAATGTAGTGTAGTGATTAAAATATGTTGTGTGAACCTGGTCTATATATGCATCTCCCCCTCTTTCTCTGTATATATAATTGCAATACTAAAGGCAAAAATTAAAGTCTAAAAGTCTCTACCAGACATTATTATTATTTGTAAGAAAATGTCTGTGATGAATATATTCAGAATTATGAGCATACATTATTTCTATTGATAAAATCACTACAATGCTTATGGGCTAAGTAGCAATAAATTCACTCTGTTGTAGCATCCCATTCAATTTTTATTTGATGAGCAGCAAAGTAAAAAATGCAAAGTGTTTCATAGATTACATAAAATGTTACTAAATAAATCATGTTTTGAGGTTCTATTTTCATACAGGTATATTAACTTTTGAGTACTTCTGGGAAACATTTCTCATTGATCGCCCATATTAAACTATCTTCTGGTGCAGCATGATATCTCAGATCAGTAATTTTCAGTTTGTGCTGTGAGTGAAATATTTTTGACCTCAGAGGCTAGTATTCAGTCTATGACTATTTATCAAAAGAGAAAAGCTTTCGCATTCTATTTTATCTGCATCTATCTGGATACATTAGATAGAAAAGAAAAACTGAGAGGAAAAAGTAAACTTTTCCGGCATTGAATTCAGCAAGTACTCAAGTCAGCAAGAAGAGATATTTAACTGTGTGAATTTGTATTGTGTCCTCAGTCAGGCACTGGGACCGAGGGAAGGTCCTGTGGGATCTATGCCTAGTTAATTTTTATAAATGTCAGCTTGTCCACATTGGCTGGCCTTATGCAGATCCATTTATTAGTAATGACACCCCCTGCTGTGCTAAACACCATTCAGAGAGCCTACTTCAAGGCATAAGAGCATGCTTTGTCCAGGTGGCCTATTTAGGCCAGAAGTTTAACAGAGAGGACCTGCTGCTTAGACCTGTGGCACATGCTTATCCACCATGTATCTAAACTTCAGCCTCCTGCCAATACATGCCATTTCAGATAGTAATGGTGGATGTTGTGGAGTTCTGAAGAAGGTGTTCCATAGTACAATTCCTTCTCCTCCAAAACTGTCCCCTGAATGGAAAATGGTGTGGATGAGTGAACAAACAACTGGTAGAATTTTCTCCTCCTTGACTTCCTCCTGTGCCACCATGAAATCATCCATCATAGCCTGAAGAGTTATCTCGAGCATGCATAGAATGGGGATAGTAGCACTGATGGTGGCACACTTATTGCTTATGGTTGCCCACTTATTGGTGGTGAAGTGCTGTTGGTCCCTGCTGCAACTCACCTGTGTGTTCTGCAGCTGAAACTCATGGCCTGCTGCTGTCAGACTCTCTTCAGCATATATGATGTGGAGTTCCAGTGTTTTTAGGTATGTTACATAAGATGAGGTGGATGAGAAGGCCAAAATTATGCTGCAACACAGACAGGTGAGCCACAGCAGGGTAAAAAGTTTATGAACATAACTTGCAGCAGATGTGGCATGTCAGGGTAATGTGTCAGGAAGCTTTGCACCACCAGGTTCAGTACTTGCTCCAGGTAAGTGATGTGCATCAAACCAGCTCGGCCCAGAACTGCAACCAGATTTCGCCTGTTGTCACACACATTCTCGCCAGTTTGAGGTTTAGCAACAGCAATCTCATCTTTATGCAGTTTGATCCCCATCCATAATTCCTGCATGGTGTGTGGTTTGTCTCCCAGACAGATCAGTTTAAGAATAGCCTGCTGTCGCTGCCCCTTAGTTGTGCTGAAATTGTTGGTGCATGTGATAAGCCAGCCAGATTAGGAGGGGCAGAGAAAGAAGCAGAGTAAGAGAAGGCAACGAGAAGCAAGGATTGCTGTCCAGCAATCCTACAGTAGGTGGTCTTAGGACATGTGCCAAAACTGTTACAACATCAGCCCCAGCCACCACTACATTAACCCAGTGGGCAGTTAGGGCAATATAACATCCTGGTCCATGTATTGATGGGGATTTGGACCTTGGCACTGATGGTGTTTCACAGGGCACACCTTATCTTCTCCCCAATTTTTTGGTGCAGGCGAGGAATAGCCTGCCTAGAAAAGTAGTTGTGGCTTGGAATGATGTACTATAGGACAGACATTGCCATCAATTTCTTGGACCTGTCCATCTCCACCAGCCTAAATAGTAGCATTTCAAAAGCTGAAAATGTTGCAATGTTCACATTCAGAAGCAGGGCTAGTGGGCATGAAGTGGGGTATTTGTTCTTTCTCTTCAGAGTTTAGGGAGTGGGTGGAAAGATGCATGCACCCCCTCTTCCTCTGGACTCTCATGGACTTCAGTCCATGTGGGGTCTAGGACCTCTACATTGACACTCCCATTGTCTTCCATCCACTCCTCTCCCCTGTCCCCCTGAAAGAGTCTCTACACTGCAAAAAGTCACAGCATCTGGCACTTGGTTTTCATAATCGTCAGAGATGTCCTGCCCATTTTCACTAGTCTTCCCACGTTCTGATTCTTCATGAGGAGTTGTTGGGTATAGGTGTATTTAAGGTCTTATACTGGGGAAGGTGGATGGCTCACTAAATCAATGACAGCTGAGTAATCAACTAACAATAGTTACTGCTCCATGACTTGGGTCACATACTGTTTAGCTGATTTGCAAGGGGGTGAGGTGGAGAAGTCTATGCTTTTAGCAGCAGCAGCAGACGAACATGCAGAAAACAACCCAAGGAACTCCATTGGAACTCTGCCAATGCTTGATTGGGCACTGTGCTCTAACAAGGATCACTTAACACTAATTATGACTACTAACAGCTACAGAACTTCTAATGCAATACACTCGTAATGGTAGGGTTAAAAAATTGCATTGAAAAACAATGATTTAATTTTTAGAAAGTTTCTTGAACATTTCCTTGTAACAATAAAGATTTTCTTTAAGTTGAATCTTAAAATTCACTTTCTCATTTTTGACTTTTTATAGACTTTGGTGAGTTAAATACAATACTACATTCTCTTGAAACAAATGATTCCCATTTCCCATTTACACATTTTAAATTGAAGTATTACAGAGCTCTGAAGGGAATATAGTTTAGCTGTAGGCATGTGGACTAAAATTCAGTTCTGTAATGATAGACAAGTATACCTACAAACTAATTAGATCCGCAAGCATTCTTGTCAAAAGAATCATGTCAGTAAGCAAATTAGGATAATAGAAAATATCAAACTGGCAGAGCTACCCATGAAAACAAAAGACTCCATGTCCCCAGCAACATTAGGGATGTAATTGATGTGGGTTTAAATGACAAGACAAAAGGAAAACTAATGAAAAGTAACATGTACATTAAACTACAACTTAAAGCAGTAAAATTGCCCTTGAATAAATCTATGAACAACAAACATCCTCTGACTTTTCTTATTAAATGCTATATCTTGACAGTTACTGACCCACTTGCAGAAAAGTGGAATTTGTTTTATTTACATCAAGAGGCATTCGGGAATCATTAAATGGACTGTTTATTGTAATTATTTTGGAAGATGCTTGATTAATGAAATATTAGTATATTTTGAGATATCAGGCCCCAAATCATGGAACATATTTATTTGTTGTTTTAACTTTTGCACTGAATTCTAAAATAAACACATACATGCACTACTCATGAGCGTTTAAAGGGTTGTCCAGCATAATTTTTTTTTCTTTTAAATCGATTGGTGTCAGAAAGTTATATAGATTTGTAATTCTCTTCTATTTAAAAATATCAAGTCTTCCCATACTTATAAGGTACTATATATCCTGCAGGAAGTATTGTTTTATTTGCATTCAGAAACAGTGCTCTCTGCTGACATCTCTGTCCTTGTCAGGAACTGTCCTGAGCAGTAGCAAATCCCCACATAAAACCTGTTCTACTCAGGACAGTTCCTGTCTCAACCAGAGATGTCAGCAGTGACAGCACTGTGTCTGAATGAAAATAAAACATTTCCTGCAGGACACACAGCAGCTGAAAAGTATGGGAAGACTTGAGATTTTTAAATAGAAGTAAATTACAAATCTATATAACTTTCTGGCACCAGTTGATTTGAAATATTTTTTTTTTCCATTGGACAACCCCTTTAAGTTAGTCAGAAAATCGCTGTATAAAACTGCTTGTGTATGGCTAGCTTCAGTAGTTTACGGTCTATGTTACCCAGTAGAACATGCAGTGCTATATTGCATAGGATTACTTATGTGACCTAAAGTAAATCTACATTAAGAGAGTTCTTGCAATGGCTTTTCTCTCATAGGGGTTAGGCAGTGATTTTCCATCACAGCAACCCCTGTCTCCATTAACATCATCTGTTAGGGGATGGTCAAGAGAGCCCCATACATCTTAGACTAATACCCAAACCCTCTGTCAGTGGGGAAAGTGAACTGAACACCCTGGAACTGTTCTGGTGGATAGTTTACCATACAGTACTACTGATAGCTATAGATGAGCGAGTAGTGAAATATTCGACTTTCGAGAATACAAATAAAATAGGCACCAAGATTCGACTATTCTAACGAATATTCGATCCCATTATAGTCTATGGGAAAAAAATTCTCGGCACTTGGAAATCCAAATTCGACCACTTGGAGTTCACCAAGTCCCCCATGAAACCTCCCTTAACAATGCCAGCACCTCCAGAATGACACTGTGACATGAGCGGAGCATGCCTGGGTGCACCCAACACCCCAAAATCGCAGCATAATGCCACTTTCCGCAGTTGCGAATGAAAAATCTTTGCAAACACTTTACGAATGTTCACAGCAATGTTCGCACATTTCCTTCGTATTTCTTGCGCAGTGTTACATACATGATTCCAATGTGCGTCCATAGAGCGTCATGTTATTCACGCGTATCACGCATTATGCTGTACGAACGTTACTGGAACAGTATGTATGACGTGCCTTTTACTAGGCTACTGGAACAATAGCTACATGTACCTTTCACTGAACAACTGGCACAATAGGTATCACTTGCCTTTTACTGGGCAACTGGCACAATAGGTATCACGTGCCTTTTACTAGGCTACTGGAACAATAGCTACATGTGCCTTTCACTGAACAACTGGCACAATAGGTATCACTTGCCTTTTACTGGGCAACTGGCACAATAGGTATCACGTGCCTTTTACTGGGCAACTGGCACAATAAGTATCACGTGCCTTTTACTAGGCTACTGGAACAATAGCTACATGTGCCTTTCACTGAACAACTGGCACAATAGGTATCACTTGCCTTTTACTGGGCAACTGGCACAATAGGTATCACGTGCCTTTTACTGGGCAACTGGCACAATAAGTATCACATACCTTTTACTGGGCAACTGGCACAATAGGTATAATATTTACATGCCCTTAGTGGGCTAAACCAGGCACACTATAAGTCACTTGTACGCACAGGGTACTGGGATGAATACACCTGCTGCTGCTGTTATATCATCTATGTCTTAGCACTGAGAAGTGCTTTGGATTCAAAGATGACTTTTTTTCGCTTGATCTTAGCCCTGAAAAGGACTTTTGGGTTCTGTAGTAAGCCTGCCTAACCAAAACGCTACTAAAACCTATCTCTCCCTGCTCCAAGATCTTTCCCTGGCTTGGTTGAAAGCACATCTGTGGTCGAGAGGCGAAAGTCAATTATTAAATATATGAGGTCATGTGGTTCAGCCATCCAATGAGGCTAGACGCTGTGTTCGTGCTGCGTGCATACTCCTAGGGTCCCTCATGGCCTCCCTGCATGGTGATTGGATTTAAAAAAGCGCCAACTGTGATGGGAGGGCTTTCGAATGTTTCTCACGTATTTGTCACACTACTTGATTGAATTCAAATTTTTCGAATACCACAATATTCGACCAAATACCATCTCGATTGAATTGTATTCACTCATCTCTACTGATAGCATGTTGAGGGGACAAGGGTGGTACAATGGTTTTATTATCTGCTATGTGAGCAGAAAGCAAACAGCAACATATTAACAGCAAAGTAGGGATTAAATCTAGAGATGAATGAACCAAATTTCCCAAAACAACATTCTTTACAAATTTTGCCAAAACTGGTACACAATGGTACACAAATTTTGACAAACCTGGTACACAATGGAAGCAGCACATTCTATATTACATTGCATTAACATAGAGACAAGCTATTATGGTTCAACTGTGATTTCACTTAAGTATCAGGTACAAGTGATTACAGTCTTTTATATGTAAAGTACCTTCAAAATATCTACCGGACAGAGATAGGTCACTTAATATGACCAATCTCTTTTGTATGCAATGAATAACACATAAAGCAACATACGCTTGAATATGGAATGCATATTTCATGCTAGGCCTTAGGGATTTAACTTCAATATACTCCAAGTTCCCCCTCTTGAAATAAGCCATCCTTGGTGACTGGCTGAGACAAGAATGTATCCTGCAACCTCACATATTATACGCTAGACCCAAATACTACTAGGAACAATGTCAAAATTATCTCGCAAATGCAACAAATATACAATCATATGCAATGTAATTGCAGCATGGGTGAATATTCAAAAATATAGTGCAATAAGCATACTGTAAATATCACAACTAGATGTGTCACAACTGAAGTTATCGATCCGCTGTACCACCACTAGTGATGACGTAAGCCGCACCACAGAGCAGGGTCGGGGGGGGGGGGATGGGCGGGGGGGGGATGGTGTTCACCAGTGCCTATTGTAAGGCGGGATGGACTTGCCTTGGTAGATAATCCGCAGGGCGCTACCCTTGGCCTGGCTTGCTACCGGCGGTGGGGGCGAGATGCAGCTGGAGACAGGAAGGCAGGCAGGAACACCGCAGAACTCTTGATTGGAAGCGGGATTGCAGTCCCAGGCAGGAAGTTGCTGGAATGGCAGAAACCATAGGCAGGAACCCATGGGTAGGAATGATGAGCAGGAATCATTGGAGAGCTGGGACCACCCACTTAATGGAAGCATATAGAGGCTGCAACAACTATGGCAGGACAGGGCTGCAATTTATAGAGGAAGGCTGCTTAGGCAGAAGCCAATCAGGGGCACGCTAATCCTTTAAGTTTAAGCAGAGACTGTGTACATTCCCTAGTTGACGCACACGCTGGCCCGAAGAGAGAGCCGGCAAAGACAAGGAGGATCCTGGGGAAGCAGAAGGCCGGCAGACAGCATGAGGAATGACAGCGCGACAGCAGTGGAAGGTACGTGCCGTTTTAGTGCAGTTCATTTAAGGTTCAGTTTGAAACCCACCAAACTAAATTTTTGAAAGTTCACTCTATTCGCTATTTACATCACAGAAGTGCCCCTGGTCTAGCAGTGAACAACTATTTATTTCTTTATCGATACCATATAAAATTTGCTTTTCTTGATTGGCTTCAATTCATGATGCATTATTTATTTTTTATTTATATTACATAAAAACCTGCAACAGTAATGAAGTCTCAGTAAGTCACAGACGGTAAGTCACAGACAGTAAAACAAATATTTTAGTTGAACAACTTCGATGTGATTAGATGCCTTGTGACGCATGTTGCCATGTAACCCTCTTATAGTCTTAATATAGTGCTTGAAAAAGCACTATATTGTAATCCGTATTCTTCTTCTTCCGTTTCTTCTTCCAGCCATTTTTCTGCGATTATTACAGCCCGAACCGCTTTGTGCACAGACTTCATTCAAACTGCGTTCCGAAGCCCTCGGCGGTGAGAGGTGTACTATCTATTTTTTGTTTTGATCCGAAATTTACGTTTAAAAAACCCTAATTTTCCATACAAAATGATGGCCCATTGGAAATAATGGCCACACTCTAAACACCTACAGCCAATCACAGCACATATGCAAATAGCTGAAATATAGCAGCCAATAGAAATTCTAAGGTCCTGTCAGTCAAACCTCACAACATCCACACAGTCACATGTCCACTATTGGCCAATAGAAGATGTAGAAGATGGAAGGTCCTTAACGATTTTGTCTCAGTGACATGAGTAAGATTGTCATGGCAACCGACCAATGATCTTTACCATTATAATTAGCAGAGGTCAGTCAGTAAAATAGCAGAGCTGATGGGACAGTAACCAAGCCGCTCTTAACCCCTTAAGGACCGGGCCTGAAATGACCTTAAGGACCGGAGTAAATTTTATGAATATGACCAGTGTCACTTTATTCATTAATAACTTCGGGATGCTTTTACCTATCCGGCTGATTCTGAGATTGTTTTCTCGTGACATATTGTACTTCACATTTCTAGTAAATTGGAGTCGATACTTATAACAAATCTTTATGAAAAAAACAAAATAGCGTGAAAAATTGTGAAAAAATGCATTTTTCCAACTTTAAAACTTTTCTGCTTATACAGAAAATGGTTATATCACATAAATTATATATTAAATAGCATTAGCAACATGTCTACTTTATCCTTCATTATCAGGTAGTATTTTATAGTCATTGTGTGCACATCTCCACTTTTCTGCATACATCTTTATTTTTGTATTATGGGCATATCATAACAATATTACCATTTATTACTATTACAGTATATATAGCCCCTCATTACTAAGTAGTATATTATGATTATTGTGTGCACATCTCCACACTTCTACATATTCAAGTGTTTGTGGACATGTGCACACTTTATTATTCATTCACATACCCTAGATCCCACTATCAGGTCATAGCAAAGCTTTATGTACATGGAGAGTTGCCATTTATGCACGCCAATATGGCGAGTCCAAAGACAAGTACTGGGCTTGCGACATGCACATTAACCGGCCTGTGTGGATTCTATCCCAGGAGCGGTGTTCACACTGTGCGGCTTAGTTGCTTCACATCCGATAGAACGTGGCAGTTTATTATATTCACATATGACTTGGCCGCCAAACACGCTCCAATGTGGATCATGTGTTAACCACACTCCACTATTCATTCCCGCATTACATCATCATTGATAATACATACACCGTATGATCACACTCGGTGAACCTATTTCTTGTAATGTGAACTGACCGTAGTGCCAATCAAGCATAGTTCAAGCAGGAGCATATCACTGATTGCACACATTCATCCCACTTGCACACACGTGCACAGGAAAACTTCCTATTGGCCATTACTTGTTTTTAAATCTTCGGCCATACGCTGGCCACTAGACTATGACTAAGCGCGCATGCGCGAAACGCGTCAGTCCTTCAGGCCACACAGCACGAGCTGTTTTTTAGATATGTTCTAATAAAAGTTTTTGAATTTTAACTTACTACTTGGAGTGCCGGATCCTTATCACTTTTGCATGTCTACTTTATGTTGGCAGCATTTATTAAACTATCTTTCATTTTTTTTAAACAATAGAAAGCGTAAAACATTAGCAGCAAATTTCCAAATTTTCGGTAAAATTTCAAAATCAGATATTTTTAGGGACCTGTTCAGGTTTAAAGTGTATTTGAGGGGACTGTGTGTTAGAAAGCCCCACGAAGCACCACATTTCAGAAACTGCACCCCCCAAACTCTGCAAAAGCACATCCAGAAAGTTTTTTAACCCTTTAGGGGAGTCACAGAAATAAAAGCTAAGTGTGTAAGAAATTTGAAAATTTTAATTTTCTGTGCAGAGATTTTATTGTAATCCAATATTTTTCATAATTATGAACCTATTACCAGAGAAATGCACCCCAATATTGATTGCCCCGTTTCTGCAGTTTATAGAAATACCCCATATGTGGCCCTATTGTGCTATTTGACGCAACCACAAGCCTCAGATACAAAGGAGCGCCTAGTGAATTTCAATGGCTCCATTATATTTGGTCATTTCTGACTGTACCACTTCAGGTTGGCAGAGGCTCTGGGGTGCCAAAACATAAGAAACACCCCTAAAGGGACACCATTTAGAAAACTAAACCCCTCAAGGAATGTAACAAGAGGTGCGGTGAGCATTTGGACCCCACAGGTGCTTCACAGATTTTCCGTACAATGTGGCGTGAAAAAAGACAAAAGTATTTTTTACACTAAAACGTTCTAGCCTTCAATTTTTCATTTTCACAAAGGGATCAAAGGAAAAAAAAGAAACAAAAAGTGTAGCGCAGTTTCTCCCGAGCACAGAAATACCCCACATGTGGACATAAAGTGCCAAGCGGGCGCAGGACGAGCCTCCAGAGGGAAGGAGCGTTTGGAAGCTGGATTTCACTGGAATGGATTTCAAGGGCCACATCGCATTTACAAAGCCCTCGTGCTGCCAAAACACTGGAAACCCCCCACAAGTGACCCCATTCTGGAAACTACACCCCTCAAGGAATCTAATAAGGGGGGCAGTGAGCATATGGACTCCACTGGTGACGGGCACAAATGTGGAACAATGTGACGTGAAAGTGAAAAATTTAATTTTTTCACTTTCACGGCAAAAATGTGCCCGTCATCAAGGGGTCCATTTGCTCACTGCACCCCTTGTTAGATTCCTTGAGGGGTGTAGTTTCCATAATGGGGTCACTTGTGGGGAGTTTCCACTGTCTTGGCAGCACAAGGGCTCTGTAAATGCGACATGGCGTTCATCATCCATTCTATCCAAATCCAACCTCCAAAATCCAAATGGCGCTCCTTCCCTTCGGAGGCTTGCCCTGCGCCCACATGGGGCTTTATGTCCACATGTGGGGTATTTACGGACTCGGGGGAAATTGCTCTACACATTGTGTTTTTTTTTCTCTTTTAACCCCTTGTGAAAATGATAAATTCAAGGCTAGACCAACATTATAGTGTAAAAAATGTAATATTTCATTTTCACGCCACATTGTTCCTCATTTGTGCCCGTCACCAGTGGGGTCCATATGCTCACTACACCCCCTGTTACATTCCTTGAGGGGTGTAGTTTCCATAATGGGGTCACTTGTGGGGGTTTCAACTGTCTTGGCAACACAATGGCCTTTTAAATGCAACATGGCCCCTCGAAATCCAATCCAGCCAAATCCAGCCTCAAAAAACCAAATGGCGCTCCTTCCCTTTAGAGGCTTACCCTGCGCCCGCATGGCGCTTTATGTCCACATGTGGGGTATTTCCGTACTCAGGGGAAATTGCGCTACACATTTAGTGTTTTTTTTACCTTTTAGCCCCTTGTGAAAATGAAAAAATCATGACAAGATTAATGATTTAGAGTAAAAATTTTAAAAAAATTACACTAAATGTTGGTCTAGCCTTGATTTTTTCCATTTCCACAAGGGGTTAAAAAAGAAAATGAACACAAAACGTGTAGGGTAATTTCCCCTGAGTACGAAAATACCCCACATGTGGACATAATGTGCCATATGGGCACAGGGCAAGCCACCAAAGGGACAGAGCGCCATTTAGAGGCTGGAATGGAGGATGGAGGCCATGTAGCAATTACAAAGCTCCTGTGCTGCCAGGACAGTAGAACCCCCCGACAAGTGACCCCATTCTGGAAATTACACACCATAGGGAATCTAACGAGGGGTGCAGTGAGCATATGGACCCCACTGGTGACGGGCACATATGTAGAACATGTGCCGTGAAAATAAAAAATACCATTTTTTTCATTTTCACGTCCCAAATGTGGCCGTCACCAGGGGGCCATATACCCGCTGCCCTCCTTGTTAGATTCCTTATGGGGTGTAATTTCCAGAATGGGGTCACTTGTGGGGGTTTCTACTGTCCTAACCGCACAGAGGCTTTGTAATTGCATCATGGCATCCTCTAATGGGAATGGCAGCCATACCTACTTAGCTGGGGAAAAGGGACAATTCTAATTTATTTGGGGGTATTAGGCCAATTATTAGTTTATAAGGTTGGAAATGACAGGTGTCCATCAAATTCAACCTGTGTTGATCCAGAGGAAGGCAAAAAAAAACCCTCGTGAGGCAGACGACAGTAGCCTCATCACAGGGAAACAATTCCTTCCCGACTCCATAATGGCGATCAGAAAAATCCCTGGATCAACGTGACCCCTGAAATAGGAATAAGGGACAGAATTTTGATAATGTAGAACCCCAGTGACGTGTGGTACGCCTTGAAGCGATCCAGTATGCAGAGGCCGGGGTGATCAGGACAGGTGTCACTCTGGAAAATGGTGTCCTTCCTTATCCCCCTGTTACCCCACACTCTGCACTTCTTCTGGGGTCTCCTGTTTTCCAGTGTGGGGGACGTCACCTGGAAAATGTTGTCCTGGTGCGATACGGGGTCCCTCACATCCAGAAGCGCTGGGTCCGCTCCATGGCTGCTAAATATTAGGGCTCTATTACTACTTCTGATATGTTCGTATCGTGCCGCAAGCTACAGTAGCTCAGTCAGCGAGGGACCAGAAGAGGGGGTGCTGGTATAAAAGTTATCCCCGTACAGGTGGTGACCTTTATCCAGCAGTGGGAAGATCAGTTCCCGGACGATCTTCCCACTAAGGGCTCGTTCCCACTGAGGAAAGGTAGCGGAATTCCGCGACGGAATTGTCCGCTGCGGAATGCCGTTAGCCTCCTGCTCATAATGGGAGTCTATGGGAGGCGCGCGCTCCTGCCCTGTCCGCGCTGAAGAATGAACATGTTCATTCTTCAGCGCGGACAGGGCAGGAGCGCGCGCCTCCCATAGACTCCCATTATGAGCGGGAGGCTAACGGCATTCCGCGGCGGACAATTCCGTCGCGGAATTCCGCTACCTTTCCTCAGTGGGAACGAGCCCTAACTCCGAGGATTGGGGGTGGGGGGCATCTGGGGGCTGGATTTGGGTGTCCCTTCCTTCATACACTCTAAGGGTACATGCACACTGCGGAATGGCGAAGGATAACCCTTCGTGCATTCTGCAGTTGGCACCCACCGGCGGACTGATGCGGGCGCGCATCTCCGTCCGTGTCATAGACTCCATTCTATGCATGGGCGGATTCCGCTCTCTGTCCAACGTGTTCATTCTTTGGACGGACGATGGAATCCACCCATGCATAACATAGAGTCTATGACACGGGCGGAGACACGCGCCTGCATCAGTCCGCCGGCGGGTGCCAGCTGTGGAATGCACAAAGGGTTATCCTTCGCCATTGCGCAGTGTGCACCTACCCTAAATCTGTAAGAGTACCCTGAGGTACTCTCACAGAGTGTGTAGAATTTTACGCCATACCGTGATCTCTTATTGGGATGGTACTGGCGGAAAAGACGTGTCTGGGGGGCAGCGTACGCTACGCTACCCCCCAGATACGTCATTGGAGTATGAGGATGAATGGAGGAACGAAGGATCCCCCCCCATTTATCCTCACTGGCTGTTTCGGTGTCGGAGGCAATAATAACGTATCCCTCTGATGCTGAAAACATGCCGGGGGCCACTTTTATATAGGGATTGGTATATGGGGTATGTAGTGGTGTAGTGTCAAACTTTATTCAATGTAGTGTAGTGTGGTGTAATGTAGTGTTTTTGACGTGTTTTTTTACAGTAAGTATATAAAAAAAAAAACTACGCCAAAAATGGTGTTGATGATAAATGCCGCACTTATGTGCGGCACTTATCAGCAGACCGTGGCAGTAGAATATAGAAAAAAAACACCCTACGCCAAAAAGGAGGAGTTGCTGATTAGCAGCGCACTTTCGTGCGATGCTGATCAACACTCAGCGGCGATAGGGTGCGGAAAATAGAAAAAAAAAATTGAAAAAAAAAAAACAAAAACAAAAAACTTTATTACATACTGAACATCCCTGTAGCTGCTGATAAGTGTATTACACATATCAGCCGCTAGAGGGCAGCAGAGCGGAAAATCCCGAAAACCCGACGCTGGAGCCGAAAATAGCCGAACGTGACGTCACGGAAGAAGCCGAAGACCCGAACGAGACCACGAGGACGGCGCGAACCCGGAAGACGCCGATCAGGACCACGGGACAGGGGAGTAATGTACGAATACCTGCTCTGGACCCCTTAGCTACCTAGCTGAGGGGTCCAGAGCAGGTATTTATAACTTTTGGGGACTTTGACCGCCGTGAACGGCGGGGCCGCGCAGGAACCCTGTTCTGAACCACCGCGGTCCCGGGAGCCGCCCGATCGCCGTGCCCGCTAATACAGTAATCAGATGCAGCTGTCAAAGATGACAGCTGCATCCGATTACCAGACGCAGCACTTCCCTGGTGTCTAGTGGGGTGGACAACGTCCCGGAGGAGCGATCCACACATCTGCTCCGGCTGGGTGTTAGCTCCAAAATGGCGCTAATCCCGGCTTTCGGCTTGATCTTTGCTGTATTACTATACAGCAAAGATCCCAATGAGAGATCAGTGAGTATATACTAGAAGTCCCCCAGGGAGGCTTCTAGTATAAGTGTAAAAAAAAGTGTTGTCATTAGTAAAAAGCCCCTTCCCCTAATAAAAGTTTGAATCACCCCCCCCCTTTCCCATGTTTTAAATAAAAGTAAATAAATAAATAAATAAACATGTTTGCTATCGCCGCGTGCATAATCGCCCGAACTATTGATTAATCACATTACTGATCTCGCACGGTAAATGGCGTAAGCGCAAAAAAATCCCAAAGTGCAAAATTGCGCAATTTTTGGTTTGCATCAAATCCAGAAAAATTTAATAAAAAGCGATCAAAAAGTCGTATATGTGCAATCAAGGTACCAATAGAAAGTAAACATCATGGCGCAAAAAATTACACCTCATATAGCACCATAGATCAAAGGATAAAAGCATTATAAGTGTGGGAATGGAGCGATTTTAAGGAACGTATATTTGTTAACAATGGTTTGAATTTTGTACAGGCCATCAAATAAAAGAAAAGTTATACATGTTATATATCATTGTAATCGTAACAACTTGAGAAACATGCATAACAAGTCAGTTTTACCCCAGGGCGAATGGCGTACAAAAAATACCCTCCAAATAAAAGAAATGCCTTTTTTGTTCAATTTTACCACACTTTGATTTTTTTCCTGGTTTCGCAGTGTACTTTATGCAAAATTTCAGCCTGTCATTGCAAAATAAAATTAGTGAAGCAAAAAATAAGGGCTCATGTGGGTCTCTAGGTGGAAAAATTTAAGTGCTATGGCCTTTTAAACAAAAGGAGGAAAAAACTAAAACGCAAAAAACGGAAAGTGGCTCCGTCCTTAAGGGGTTAAAGGGACGGGACCCAAGTCGCTTTTAAAGGGATGGGACCCAAGTTGCTCTTAAAGGCATGGGAGTGGGACCCAAGTCGCTCTTAAAGGGACCCAAGTCGCTCTTAAAGGGACCCAAGTCGCTCTTAAAGGGACCCAAATCACTCTTAAAGGGATCCAAGTCGCTCTTAAAGGGAGACAAGTTGCTCTTAAAGGGACCCAAATCGCTCTTCACACAGGTGATAAATAGGAGAAATTATTCTAGGGGCATTCCTAATGATGAGAAGGACGGGGAGGAGGGACGGAGGGGAGTTACAACCCTAGGGCATAGACACTCTAGGCCATGCCAATTTAACACAGGGCTTCAAGTTTAAAAGTTGTTTTTTAGGACAATAACTACATCACCTGCCGAATGGAACCCAGTACAGATCTTGGATTAAAAGCAGCTAGCTGACAGTATAAGCGATTTTGGGGGGTCAGATTGTGGCTACAGAGTCACTTTAATTTTTTCTTAGTTTTTTTTTTTCTTAGTTTTTTCCCCCTATCTCTTGTTTATATCTATTTTTTCACAGTACACAATGAATTATTTATTTGCAAGTCTGTAACATAGATTGTCTTTCCATTCCTAGCTCTTCATTATACCAATACACAGTGATCTTCCTCTTCACATACAGTACATGCTGTTATTACTTGCCTAGCAACGTTACCATGTTCATGTTATGCCTAATCTATCTCTCTTTCCATAGTAGTGGGATTTATGAATTTGATCTCTTTTATTTCTATTACAATTAATGAGAATGTTTTCACAAGTGACAATTTAAGATGAATAAACCTTGCCTACATACTATATATACATACTATATAGTATACAGTGACATACAGTATACAGTTCTTATGTAGCATCTATTTGTTCACTTTCCTTTTGTTTTCTTTGCATATGATTTCTCTTATAACCCTTGGCATACTAAAGATTTAAAATATACATTGCATGTTATTTTCTTATTTATGCTGTGCACGACTTCTTTTTTATTTTTTTAAAGCATGTTGATGAGATTTCTTTAAATCTTATCCACATTGCTGTTACTGCAACATATTGTTCATTTTCTACATGCAACAGCTGCAGATAATTTGCAGGACATATGCCACTTGTGAACACATGTAATCATTAGGCTTTATTCTAGTCATTAGAGAGGAATGTTGACTGTATAATACAACTGGCACTCACATGAGCTGTGCTCATGCCATCATAATGACTTACTATTACAGTGGCTTTATAGCTACCATTGACATCATACTGTACTATGCTTGTAATAGAGGAGAAACGAGAGTGCACTCACCATTAAAACTTGATTTTATTCAATCCGTTAAAATCGCATCCAATACTCTAGCAGACGAAGGCATGGCACACCAGCATTCTCCACTACTCGTGACAGCTGTTTTGTGCTTCCTTTGACGTCACTGCTTCACCTGTTTCAGTGGCTTAAAAGACCAGTAACCTCACGTCAGTAGAAGGGGCGTTACAAAAAATGTAAATATATGAATTTAAAAACATAATACAAACCAGGGACAATTAAAGAAACATAGAAAGTTCAATTCTATCATTTAAACTACATAAACCTTGTGCTTTGGTAGAGAGAATCCATCTCGCTTCTCTCTGCAATAACATTTTATTTTGATCTCTACCTCTTTTTCTCGGGACCCGTTCTGAACCCATGAACTTAAGTGCTGAAATCTCATTATTGTGTACCTCCGTCATATGTTGTATCAATCGTGGTACCCCTGTTTCTGTGCGGAGCGATCTAGTTTATTCAAAAAACCTCTTATTCAGATTCCTGATTGTCTTACCGATGTAAAACAGTCCGCAGTTGCACACTAGTGCGTATACCACCCTGCTGTTGCTGTACCAGTGGATGGACTTTGTGTTTTCAGAGTAGCTTGCACCACCAAAACTTTAATCACCCCCTCTTTCCCCATCGATCTGCTAACCCCATGGGAGTGCTGTTCCCGAGTATCCCATAGTGCCAACCGCTGTATCTTTTTTTCTAGTCATACTGTACTATGTCGCAAGGTGGGAAGAGGTGTGGGCAGAAGTTGCAGTCTTTCACATGGTATACTTAAAGATGACCTGTCCCTTCTGAGAGAAACTTAGGGAGGAGCAGGGCCTTATTAATAGCAGCTGCCCCCTGGCACTAACCCTGAAGATGCCCCATCTTCACTCACCAATTAGCATCATGATTTTCTAGTTTCTGAACATCATATTGATATTTGACCAGTCTTAGGCTGGGTTCACACTATGTATATTTGAGGCTGTATTTGGTCCTCATGTCAGGTCCTCATAGCAACCAAAACCAGGAGTGGATTGAAAACACAGAAAGGATCTGTTCACACAATGTTGAAATTGAGTGGATGGCCGCCATATAACAGTAAATAACGGCCATTATTTCAATACCACAGCCGTTGTTTTAAAATAACAGCAAATATTTGCCATTAAATGATGGCCATCCACTCAATTACAACATTATGTGAACAGATCCTTTCTGTGTTTTCAATCCACTCCTGGTTTTGGTTGCTATACAGCCTCACAAATACAGCCTCAAATATACATAGTGTGAACCCAGCCTTAGACTGCATTCCCACATTTACTGTAAGTCACCACATGCAGCTCCCCCCCCCCCCTCGAAAACACACCAGATTTACTAGCAAGTTTAAATGGAAGGTGGGAGACTAAAAAGATAAAAACAATAGAAAGTTGTTTTCCTACCCCTGCTCCCTGGTGCTGCCCCCCTGCAAGGTACTGCCCTAAATATGTTTAATAAACAAAGAAGAGTAAGGCCGGGTTCACACTACATAAGACACTGGCCGTTTTGTGACCAGACTATGTCACAGAACGGCCGGTGTCAGTGAAGTTAATCCCAGCCAATACTACAGTAGAGTACAAATTAGATTGGGGATTGGAATGTGTAAAATTTTTTAATAGAAAGATTTACCATTTTCTGTCGCTGTCATGCCAATATCCACTGCTGTACATGGTGAAAATTGGTAATAGTTCCAGTACTGTTGCTACTATAGTTTGGCTGTATTATTGAAATTTGTTAAGATTCAATTAGCAAATATGAATGAATTTGACCGAAAATTTGCGAAGCTTGCGAAACGAATTTCCGACTGCTTCGCTCATCTCTGATCTTGATGATGTCATTCATAAAATATAAAGGATATGTGATATTTAAAAATGTTTAATTAGGCAGACATTTTGCTATTATTAAAGGGCACAAGAGTTAACCTCTTCCTGAAATGCCTACCAACAAAGCAATAACAAAATGAGTTGTGTTCATGTCACTTATTCTTCTTTAGCTTAGAGAAAAATAGTATACGCAATTAGTGCTATTAACTTACTTGAAAATTAAATAAAAGTTCCCATCAGAAAAAAAAACTTTGCCTGTCAAACATTTTGTATGAAAACATATTTAATTTATGTAATTCATATCCACAATTATGACAAATATAGAATACGTGGATTTTACTTAATTTTACATACACACATTGAAGAAAATTGGCACATGGTCATAGTTCGTTTTATATAGAAATTTATTGCAAAAAAGACAATTATATTTTTTTTTTCACAGCTTTTCACAGCAATTACAAGAAGCAGCGGGGCATTCAGTAATGGCTTTTTAGTTATGAGAATGCTAATATTATTTCCAACAGAGTTCTATAGCAAGTGATGTAACTGCAGTGGTAAATTAGTTAACAATGTAAGTACCTTTTTATATGTCTAATTGTTCATTAACCTAATCATGCTAATAATTCTATTTCACAGGTGATCACTACTTGAAATGTTACATTGTCAGACAAATCCCATAAGGATTAAATCACTAGCATTACAACCTTAGTAATAAATAAAGGCATACTGTATATTGTAAACATGTTTTTTCTTTGGTAGTTTGGTATTACTACATGTAGAATCGCTCCAGATATTAAATGATTGCATTCCTGATCTTGGTAAATGGCGTAAGTACAAAATGCCACCAAAGTGCAAAATTGCTGATATTTGGTCGCATCAAATTTCGAAGAAGTCTAATGAAAAGTGATCAAAAAGTTGCATATACGTAAGCAAGGTACTGATAGAAAGTACAGATCATGGCACAAAGAAATGACAGCCCCATAGACCAAAATCGTTATAAGGATGGTAATTTAACATTTTGGGGGAGATTTATCATACTGGTGTAAATTAGAATTATTTTAGTTGCCCCTAGCAACTAATCAGATTCAACTTTTCACTCCTCACAGATTCTTTGAAAAATAAAAGGTGGGATCTGATTGGTTGCTAGGGGGAACTAAGCCAATTCTACTTTATACCAGTTTGATAAATCTCCTCCTTATTTTTATTTTAAGGGTGCTAAGACACACGACCGATGCACAGCAGATCAGCAGCAGATTTGATGGTGCAGATTTGATGCTGTGTTCAGTTATTTACATCAAATCTGCTGCGTATATGCTGCGTATCGCAGCAGAAAATTCACTGCAATACGTGTGTGTGAAGCTACCCTAAAGGTTTTAATTTTTTTAAAAGCAGTCAGATAAAAATAAAAGTTATATAGGTTGCCAATCATTGTAATTGTACTTTTGTAACCCTTTGAAGACCGTGACAGTTTTCATCTTTGCGCTTTTGTTTTTTCCTCCTCATGCTTAACCCCTTGCCGTAAAATGACATTTGGGAAACACAATGTAATGAAGGTAGTTCTTGCATATTGACGTTTCCCTAACGACATTCTTTCCCTGCCTCCCCCGCTGTCCCTAACAACAGATCCTGGTAAGGGTTTCCACTGCTGTGACGTCACGCAGTCTTCAATGACTGATCAATCTGTTCGGCAGAGGTGAGCGCGCTTCCAGCCGGAGCGCGCCACCCGCCAGAAGAATAACAAGATATACCTACTCAACACCTACAATAAGTTGATATCGCCGTGTCCGTAATAACCCCGTTTATCAATCAGTTAATAAATAAAAATAATAAATAAAAAACTAATCAAAATGCAATTTTTTTGTTTATCCCACCCCCTAAAAAATAAAGAAAATTGTCACATGTACCCAAAAGGTGTACCGCTAAAAACGTCAGCTTATACCACAGAAAAAAAAAAACTCACATAACTCCATTGGCGAAAAAATAATATAATTATATTATAAATATAATAAATAATAAAAATGACTGCTCTTACAATATACAAGACACAGTTTTTATAGTATAAATGCCATAAACTATAAAAAAAGCTATATAAAATGGATATCGCTGTAAACGTACCGACATAACGAATAATGATAACATGTCATATGTAATTTATAGTAAACGGCGTACCAAAAAATGGTGAAAAACTGCTGCTAAATTCTATTTTTTATTCACACCACCTCATAAAAAAATTAATTAAAAAAATGATTAGGGTGCCACATGTCCCTCAGAATGGTACAGATGGAAACGTCAACTTGTCTTACACAAATATTTTGGCACCCCAAGGCCTCTGTGACATGGTAAAATGGCTAAAAAAAAACCTGAAATAAAAAAAGGCCCCAAAATTCACCAGGTCTCTGTCATGTCTGCGGCCTGTAGTTGAGTCAGATGACGCACTGCGGCCACATATCGGGGATTTCTAGAAACACTGGAATAAGGTGAATAAATAGTGAGTGGTATTTCTCAGTTAGTATTTGCTGTGTTAGAGGGAAAAAACTAATTAAAATAGAATATCTGCCAAAAAAAAAATGTAAAATGTCCTCTCCAACTTGCTTAAATTTCTGCGAAACACCTAAAGGGTTAATAAACTTATGAAATGTTACTTTGAATACTTTGAGAAGTACAGTTTTTACAGTGGAGGAATTTATGGGGGTAACTAACATACAGGCCCCACAAATCCACTTAAGAACTAAACTTGTCCCAAATAAAATCAGAATTGAAATCTTCATGAAAATTTGAAAAATTGCTGCATCTTGTATAGCTGACTATTATACAAGATGCTAGGAAAGCTCGGTGAGCGCCATTGTACTGCCTACTATACAAGACGTTGGGAAAGCTGTGTGACCATTATACTGACTACTATACAAGATGCTAGGAAAGCTGGGTGACCTCCATATACTGACTACTATACAAGATGCTAGGAAAGCTGGGTGACCTCCATATACTGACTATTATACAAGATGCTAGGAAAGCTGGGTGACTGCCATTATACAAGATGCTAGTAAAGCTGGGTGACCGCCATTAAATCTCCATTATACAAGATGCTAGGAAAGCTGAGTGACCTCCATTATACTGACTACCTACAACTGGTGTCACTGCCGCCTCAACTCTGCTACACCACTGACGCCTCAACTCTGCTACGCCACTGACGCCTCAACTCTGCTACCTCACTGACGCCTCAACTCTTCTACGTCACTACCTTACTATCTCAACTCTGCTATGTTACTATCTTACTACCTCAACTCTTCTATGTCACTACCTTACTACCTCCACTCTACTATGTCACTACCTTACTACCTAAACTCTGCTACATCACTACCCTATTACCTCAACTCTGCTATGTCACTATCTCAACTCTGCTACCTCAGTTATCCATTGAAAGAAATTCAGTATTTTACCCTCTTAAATTTTTTTTTTGTCATTCTTAGAGCCAAATTTTCTTCACTAAGTTGTTCCATGTATCCAATTTACTCTTCTGGATAGTAATTCCAGATTCTCCCCACGTGTACAGGTATAAAAAGTAACTCGAACATGTCCCATTGACTTTAATGGTATTCGAGTTCGATTCGAATGTCTAAGTGAACACCACTACTGTTCGAGGTCCAACTCGAACATTTTACTGTTCAATCGTCACTACTTCTGAACCCTATTTAGTCCTTTAACATATTCAAAAGTTTCAATCATGACCCCCCCCCCCTTTCTTTTTTTTTTCCTCCAGACTATGTTTTATGCCTGACACCCACCTAGCATTTTTGTAGCCCGTCTTTGGACCCGTTCTATTTTATCAATATCTCTTTTTTTAGGTGAAAACTGGACACTATTTCCAAAACTGGACACTATTCCAGATGTTGTCTCAATAGAGCTCTATACAGCGGGATCGTAATCGCCCTCTTCCTACTGGTTATACCTCCAGCTATACAGCCCAGCATACAATTTGCTTTCCCTGCCACCAGGGTGAACTGGGTGTCAGAAATCACTACCCTTAAAGAGGACCGGTCACCCCTGCTGCCGGGGCAGAGCCCATCCGACCCAATGGTGGAGCCCCTGATACTTACTCCTTCCTGGGGTCCAGGAGCGGGACCTCCAGGAAGGAGTAAGTATCCGGGGCTCCATGGTGGGGTGTGAGGGCTCAGCCCTAGCAGCCGGGGTGACAGATTCCATTTAAATCCTTCTCCTCTGCAGTCTTTGCCAACACAGAACAGCCAATATGAGACACAGATAGCAGATTCCTCCTCCCCAAGTGCATTATTTTACATTTGGCAACATTGAACTGCAGATTCCATTGTTTGGACCACTTATCTAGTAATGCTAAATAATTTTCCATATTACTGACAACTCCAGTAATATAAACCCTACTGCACACTTTTTTGTCATCAGAAAGCAGACAAACCATAAGTACCAACCCTTCGCCTATGTTACTTGCAAACATATTTAAAAGAATATGACCCAGAACAGACCCTTGAGGCACACCACTTGTAACCAGTCTCAGAATAAACACAATTAACAACTACCCTCTGATAATGGTCCTTCAGCCAAAAAACAAAGTCCAATTTTCTCTAACTCCTCTATCATCTCCTCAGCATCAAAGTCTTTGATAAGGTCCAGATAGGCGAAAACCACAGCACCACCTTCATCAGCAGTTTTGTGACATAATCAAAGAAATTGATGAGTTTAGTCTGACATGATCTGACCTTAGTAAAGTGATGCTGGTTTGGATCCACCTAATTGTTGATTCTTTGGTGATTCATTACCTTCTTTTTTAGAAGACTTTCCCTCATTTTTACTACTACAGATGTCAAGCTAACTCACCTGTAGTTACTGAGCTCTTCTCTACCACCCTTCTTGTGGAGGGTTATAACACTGGCTGTTCTCCAATCGACAGGAACATCTCCTGTTAGTAGGAATTTGGTATACAGATTTGTCAGGGGGGCAGCAATCAGAGATTCAAGTTCTTTAACCCTTTCGTTTTTCCCTCCGCCCCTTCTAAGAGCTCTAGCACTTTCAGTTTTCTATCTACAAGGCCATGTATTGGCTTATTTGTTACAGGAATAGTTGTACTTTGTAATGGCGTCTTTTATTTTACCATAACATGTATGACTGAATCCCAAATATATTATTTATGAAGATATAAGTAAGTGAAATTGTAAAAAAGAATGCAATATAGTAACATTTGGGGGGTTCCTGTGTCTACGTAATGCACTATATGGTAACAGCGACATGATACCATTACTCTATAGGTCAGTCCGAACACAACCATATGCAGGTTTACACAGATTCTCTAATGTTATATATTTTTTTTTTATAAAATCCATTTTTTTTGGCTATTAAATATTAATAAAATTGGCCTATTGTGACGCTTATAACAGTTTTATTTTTTCACCTACGGGGCTGTATGGGGTGTCATTTTTTCCGCCATGATGTCTAGTTTTTATTAATACCATATTTGTGAAGATCGGACGTTTTGATCACTTTTTATTAATTTTTTTTTTAATATATATAATGTAACATAAAATCAGTAATCCGGCCACTTTTTTCACTCTGCTGCTATCGGCTGCAGCAGCCAAAAGCAATAGGGTGCCTACCTCATCGATCTTTGCAGTATAAATATACTGCATAGATCTCACTGACAGACCAGTGTACTTATACTAGAAGTCCCCCAAGTGTAAAAAAAAAAAAGTGTTATTATTAGTAACCCCCACCAATAAAAGTTTGAATCACCCCCTTTTTCCCATGTTATAAATAAAAATAATTAAACATGTTTTTTATCGTCGCGTGCATAATCGCCCAAAATATTAATTTCTCACATTCCTGATCTCACACGGTAAATGGCGTAAGCGCAAAAAATTTCAAAGTGCAAAATTGCACATTTTTGGTCACAAGGCGACCGACGTAAAAGCAAAGCAAAAAAATAAATTAAAAAAATGCATTTTTTTTTCAATTCCCCCACACATTTAATTTTTTTTTCTGGTTTTGCAGTGTACCTTATGAAAAAATTCAGCCTGTCATTGCAAAGTACAATTAGTGGCACAAAAAAATAAGGGCTCATGTGGGTTTCCAGGTGAAAAAATTCAACTGACCTTTTAAGCACAAGGAGGAAAAAAACGAAAGCACAAAAATTTAAATTGGCCCGGTCCTCTAACGGTTAAAATATACAAATTAATAAAAATATTTGTTGTGTGATCGGCGAAAACGAAAATACCAAAAGCCAAAATTAATCATTTTGTCAAACATCAAATAAGCTAGAACAAAATGCAAACAAACAAGCCTTTGAAAACTTTACAGATTCAAAACATCATCCCCTGTAGACTGCAATGCATTTCAAGTACGTTACACACCCTTAATCATGGCAGCCATGATTAAGGGAGCATAACACACTTGAAACATGTTGGTGTCTACAAGGGGTGATGCAGCTCTTTTTGCACTGCAGTGGTGTAAGTAAATAAAGTTTTGGATATAGTTTCACTGCAAGCTGAAATCAATTCTGTTTGTCTCAGAGGGATGAGCGAGCTTCAAGTTTAAGTATGGGTTCGGCAACTTCTCTAGACCTGAACAATCTCCCTGGAAAAGTTGGTTGCTGCCCTCGGGAGTCCTGAAAAACATGATTACTGTTACGGCCGCGGCGGCGTCCCGCGTTCCGGGCCGCCGCCGCGACCGCTACCTGCCCTATGCAGCAGCCGGTGTCCATAGTCGGGGACCCGGCGCTGCTGTCACCTCGGCCCCGGGGGGCGCCTCACCTCTCCACGCTCCTGTCTCCCGCTGTGCCGGCCGGCGCGCGCGTCCCCGCCTCCTAGGGCGCGCGCGCGCCGGCTGTCTCAGATTTAAAGGGGCAGTGCGCTCCTAATTGGTAGTTGCACCCAATCACTCCCCTATAAATCCCAGCATGCCCTGTCCTTAGGGTTGGAGCCTCTACATGCTTCCCATAGCGTTTGGCCCAGCTCCCTGTTGTTCCTGATTCCTAGTCCTTGTTCCTGATTCCTAGTCCTTGTTCCTGATTCCTAGTCCTTGTTCCTGATTCCTGTCCGATACCTGGCCCCCAGTCCCAGTTCCTGGTCCCTGCTCTCCTGTGTTCAGCCAGTTGCCTGCGGTTACGCATATTAACCTCTGCCAGCACCATCTTACGTCTGCTGCTCCTGCTACACCTCGTCTGCCGTCACTAGCAACCAAGCCAGGGGTAGCGACCTGGGGGTCGTCTGCCGCAGCAAGTCCATCCCGCCTTGCGGCGGGCTCTGGTGAAAACCAGCGGCCCCTTAGACTCCGCTCCCTGGTGAGGTTAGTGCCATCGCTGGTGACGGTCCAGTGGATCCACTACTCCAGGTGTTACAGTAGGCTCCAACCATGGATCCCGGCGAGGTGCCAGATCTCCGTGACGTCGCCAGAGTGGTCGCGCAACAGGCTCAACAAATCCAGAAACAGTCACAGCAGATCCAGCAACTCACTGCCGCCTTACAGCAGCAGACTACTGCCCAGCGCACACCATCTCCTGACGCTGCTTCTTCACTCCGACTGGCTCTCCCAAGCAAGTACTCTGGGGACTCTAAGTTGTGCAGAGGATTCCTGACTCAGTGCACCATGCACATTGAACTTTTGAGTAGTCAGTTTTCCACCGAGCGCTCTAAAGTGGCTTTCATCATCAGCCTATTAGAGGGTAGAGCCCTGGCCTGGGCCACGCCACTGTGGGACCGTGATGATCCTGTTGCTGCCAATCTCCGGGCCTTCCTATTCGAGTTTCGCTCCGTCTTTGAGGAACCTGCCCGTGCTTCTTCGGCCGAGACTGCTCTCCTCAACCTCTCTCAAGGCAGCTCCTCTGTCGGTGACTACGCCATCCAGTTCCGCACCCTGGCAGCTGAATTGGACTGGAACGAGGCCGCCCTGTTGGCCACCTTCAAGAAGGGCCTGTCTAGTCGAGTGAGAGACGTGCTCGCTGCCCGAGACCTGCCTACCTCCCTGAACGAACTCATTCTACTGGCCACCCGAGTTGATACTCGTTTTTCGGAGAGGGAGGAGGAGGTTCGGCATGAACATTTACTAACCCATTCCCGTCGCCACCCCCAGCTGGCGCCGGTTTTCCAGAATCCTGACCTTTCGATGTCCCAGCCCTCTCCTGAGATTCCTATGCAGGTGGAACGGGCTCACCTGACGCCTGATGAAAGAATCCGGCGCCTGGAGCAGAATCTCTGTCTCTATTGCGGTGGTTCCGATCACTTCCGGCTGGGATGTTCCCTACGTCCCCAAACATCCGGAGGACGCTCGCACCTAGGTCCGGTGGGACAGGTGTCCCTAGGTGCGAATGCCACCATTCCAAGTCTGTCTATGCCTGTTTCCATCCGGACTCCCTCAGGACAAAATCATCAGACTACTGCCTTCCTCGATTCTGGCTCAGCAGGCAGTTTTATTGCGGCAACATTGGTCCAAAGATGGCGGCTACCCGTGACCCGACTAGCCAGGCCCCTGACTATCTCCTCGGTCACGGGCGAAATTCTTACCGACCGTGTGTACTACCAGACCGCATCTTTAGTCCTCCAGGTGGGTCCTTCACATCAAGAAGAGATATCCTTCTACGTCCTGCCCCATTCTTCCCCCGCGGTCCTCCTGGGACTCCCGTGGCTACAAGAACATGCCCCTCAGCTGGACTGGAGAACCGGGGAGATTCTCAGTTGGGGTCAGGACTGTTCCCACCAGTGTCTCAAGTCACCTCAGACCAAGTGTATTATGTCATTTCCTGTCCCGGCCAAGCCTCTATCCGGCCTACCGGCAGAAGACCAAGACTCGGCGGATGCCTTCTCTGCCGAGGTGTACCCTCTCCCCGTACCCAAGACTAAGGTCGTGTCCTCTCACCACCGGAAGAACTTACAGAAGGTCCCTTGCCACGTTATACCGCCTGATCGCCTAGTACCAGTCGTCACCTCCACTCTTCAGAGAGTACCCCCCGGAAAGACTCATGTTCACCCTGCGCTTCGAAGAGGTATTTTGAACTGGGGACATTCCTCGTTGGAGGCCGGGCACCCGGGAGTCCGTAAGACCGGCCAACGGATCTCTCGCCACTACTGGTGGCCCAGCCTATCCCAAGATGTCAAAGACTTTGTGGCTTCCTGTGCCATTTGCAGGCAAGAAAGAGGGGGAGGCCAAAGGGGGGGGGTACTGTTACGGCCGCGGCGGCGTCCCGCGTTCCGGGCCGCCGCCGCGACCGCTACCTGCCCTATGCAGCAGCCGGTGTCCATAGTCGGGGACCCGGCGCTGCTGTCACCTCGGCCCCGGGGGGCGCCTCACCTCTCCACGCTCCTGTCTCCCGCTGTGCCGGCCGGCGCGCGCGTCCCCGCCTCCTAGGGCGCGCGCGCGCCGGCTGTCTCAGATTTAAAGGGGCAGTGCGCTCCTAATTGGTAGTTGCACCCAATCACTCCCCTATAAATCCCAGCATGCCCTGTCCTTAGGGTTGGAGCCTCTACATGCTTCCCATAGCGTTTGGCCCAGCTCCCTGTTGTTCCTGATTCCTAGTCCTTGTTCCTGATTCCTAGTCCTTGTTCCTGATTCCTAGTCCTTGTTCCTGATTCCTGTCCGATACCTGGCCCCCAGTCCCAGTTCCTGGTCCCTGCTCTCCTGTGTTCAGCCAGTTGCCTGCGGTTACGCATATTAACCTCTGCCAGCACCATCTTACGTCTGCTGCTCCTGCTACACCTCGTCTGCCGTCACTAGCAACCAAGCCAGGGGTAGCGACCTGGGGGTCGTCTGCCGCAGCAAGTCCATCCCGCCTTGCGGCGGGCTCTGGTGAAAACCAGCGGCCCCTTAGACTCCGCTCCCTGGTGAGGTTAGTGCCATCGCTGGTGACGGTCCAGTGGATCCACTACTCCAGGTGTTACAATTACAGCCATAGGTTATATGTATCCATGTTTTCAGCAGCAGTAGGGCGACAAACAACTTATCCAGATGTGGGGAGTTAGATGCCGACTGTTCCGGTCTGAAGAAGTTGCCGAACACTTTACTTGCTAGTCAAGTTTACAAGTTATCTTACATCCTTTACAGATATATAATATCAGAGAGCAATGATATAATAAGGTTACAGTCATTTGTTTTTTAATTTTGAGTCACTATAGTTTCATTTTTTTTTTTATAAACCAATAGAAGGGCTCCAAAATATTTTTCTAATTTATTTTTATTATTTATTTTAGTTTTTTATTATCTTATTCATTGTTATACTTTGGGACACCAGGGGGCACTGTTGCTATGTATTGTTGGCAGAAATCTTGACTGTTTCTTTGAAAAAACAAAACTGGAAGTCCCAGCCTCCTGCGCGTACTTGTGGCAGGCTGTCCTTGGGTCTCAGCTATCACATGTGGGGAACCCAATCTGAACATTGACCACCAATGATGATTGGCAGCCCAGGATATCTATCAGAGAACCTGGGCTACCTGCAGTACAGATCAGGGGGTGGAAAGAGATTTAGGGGGCAAAGGGGGTGTTCAGTATTTATTGCTGTCTTGCTCTCCTCTTTGCTGTATAAATGAGGTCATAAACAAAAAGGAGAGCAAGACAGCATGGTTTTGAGATGATTGGCCCCTATCACATGTAGGGACGGTTCTTCCACCCGGAGCTGTGCTTGCTCCCAAGTCTGAGATATAGCCTGTACAGCTTCCCCTGCCAGGCTATGTCATTTAATGGATGACCCGCCCCTGCTGATTAGAGAAATGAAAAATGCTGAGCAGCACTCCTGGGCTTATATCTTGGCCCTGGAGCAAAAGAATTTCAGGAAATTTGACAGCAAGCATGCCAAGTGCTAGCACATTGTGATGAGCAAGTTTGATTTTTTTTGACCCCCCTCAACAACAGTGACTCTTTAGGTAAAATAATCTCTTTAATGTCTTGTATGTACTGTATGATGCAGATAGCTAATGAAATACCACTGCATTACATACAGAAAATAGAGATTGCTGAGTGTTTGTTTCATTTTTCTTTATTTTTATATTTGTTCTTTACTTTTTTGAAGTAATTTTATTCAAGTAATAAAGTATACTTGGAACATCACAAAATTAATTTGCCCCAGGCCTGTTGTTTTAATATAATCCATCTTAGAGGTTTATTAATCCTATAATCCATTTTCATTTTTTTCCCTATTTTTATTGCAACCAAAAATATTTTATCACATTCGGTAATTCATCCAAATGTAACCCTGATTCTATCATATTTGTTTTCTCCAAGTATTGTCATTTCAAGCTTCATTTCAATATTTTAATCATTTTTTTTTTTTCATAAGATTGTACATTATAATAATTTATTATTTAGTCATCTAAATCATATGAAAGATTACTAACATGGTCAGAAGTGGTTTTCAATAATTCAAGGCTCAACAAATAGACCCTATTATATTTGAAAATCAGCAGCATCTGTTACCAAATTTCCAAACTGTAATAGATAAGAGTTTGTTGTAGCTTATATAGCTGCTTAGTTGTATAATAATAATAATAATAATAATAATAATAATAATAATAATAATTATTATTATTATTATTATTATTATTATTATTATTATTATTATTATTATTGTTCTTTTATAAACCAATGATCTATAATAATGTATGGCCATACCTATATTTCCACTTTAAAATATTACAATAAAAAATGTTCTGGAGATGCTGACCCGATTCCCTTTATTTTTGTAGAAACAATGTGGGACATTTATGATGACATTTATTGTGTGATGCATTAGGATGCCCGTTCGTGACCCAGACGGTCTCTGAAAAGATAATCTTGGCCGGTGCTGCAGTGATCTTTAGCCCCGCAGAGTTCTGATGCGGGCGCATTTGTGCACGCCCACATAACTCCCCACTGCACACTACGGAGCATGCGGAGCATGGAGCATGCGCAATTCTGGAGGTTTATTTGTATGTTTGTTTTTGCTTTATTTGTCAGCATTTACCAAGCTGGATAAAGATTACTACAGCTTATAGTATGTGGTGATTATGATTATTATTATTATTATTATTATTATTATTATTATTTTTTCAATATGGCTTTTTTTTTGGGGGGGGGGAAGGCACTTTTTCCCTTAAAACATTTATTTTTTTTCTCCACACCCCCCCCCCCCCCCCACACACAATTTTTTTTTGTCTCTCTCAGGTGACTTGTCTGTGAGCCTCAAATCACTTGTATAATACACAACAGTACAACTGTACTGCTATGTTCTATATGATGTCAGTACATGACTGGGTCTCACATTCTTCTGTGGCTAGTAGAGATGAGTGAACTGAACCAGCCAACCAGTTCCACTGTCGACTTTGTGTACTCAGCTTATGAGCCCACAGAATTACCACACTGAACCTAATTGTCATAGTGAGCTAAAACACTCACATCAGGGTGTGCAGGTACATCATGGTGTGCAGGTACATCATCATAAAAGAAAAGTATATATTCATAAGAGATCATGACGTTCATGAAAAAAGTTTTGCATATTCTAGGGCTTAAAATACAATATCAAAAAATAATTACTTAAAAACTTATTTTATGCATTTAATATTTGCATCCTTATGTTTCTAATGTTTCTAAATTTTTTCCATATTTTGTTTACCATAGGCCATCTTCAATACATCATAGATAATTAGATGTGATTCATTTAATTTTATTCATTTAACATAGCATTCACACTTCATTCATATGCTTTATGTTATCTTACATAGCCCCACTGGACATCTTATCACTGTTCCGGAAGATTATATTTAGCGTGAACCCATTAGCATGTCATTTGCTTGTCCGTGTCATTTTTATTGAACTGAAGGTTGGTAAAACATATTGTGAATGACGGTTTATTCTTCAACACTATATTTATATTTTCACAGTGAGGAAAAAACTAACAAACCAAAAAAGAAAAAAATAAACATTTATTTAGGAATATTCACATGCTTCCTTATTTATCAAGACTAGCGTACTCATACACCAGTCTTAAATAAATTCCTGCCCCCATTTACCCAGTCAGGTTTTTTTTTTACACTTTTCCAGTTAAATTATTAAAAGTAATTAATGACTCAATGGGGTAAAAAAAGAAAAAGAATCAAAAAAATCCTGGCATTAAGATTAAGACCATAGATGTAAAACTGGGAAGGCCACAGTTTGATACTCCTGATCTAGACCAAACGGGATAGATGAAGGGGAAATCTGCTATTATAAATACTCAGCTGTTATTTTGAATATGCAAATGAGGCGAGAGCAGAGAGAAGGGACGGCAATTCTGTCTTGAAATGACAACAAGGTGTTTCCACTAAATGGGAATTGTTATGGCAAAATGCATCCCAATGGGTTTAAACACTAAGGGGGAGATTTATCAAACTGGTGCCCCTTGCAACCAATCAGATTCTACCTTTCATTCCTCAAAGATTCTTTGAAAAATAAAAGCTGAAATCTGATTGGTTGCTAGGGGCAATTAAGACAATTCTGCTTTACACCAGTTTGATAAATATTTCACTTTCACTTTCGCCTCCCTTCTCTTTACATTCATAATAAATACTCCTAGCCATATGTATTCAGAAGGATAAATAAAATAACTGGTACAATGATAGGGGAGGAACAAAACTGGATACTTGTGTTTGTAGATGGTATTGTACTGTATTTGCTTTCAAAATGAGAGCGTTCAAACGTTTTGCACATTTTGGTAGATAGCCCGGTCTCACTTTTTTTTTAGTATAGAAAAGAAAACAGTTGCTTCCAATGTTCTAGATGTTATGATAGTGAATTCTTAAATATTTAGAAATTCAGATTGTCAGCTCTGTATGAAGTGCAAAGCTGTGAACTATTGCAGTTAGGACATAAAAAATGATTGTTTCCTGGTTTAACACTTATAGCATTTTTAAATAAATTAAAATAGCTAAGAGTGCTAGTTATTAAAGATCAGGGAGTATCCTTGTTGTAGTATACCATTCGCTTGAGTATTGGGGTCTCAAAAGTACTCAATACTCTAAAGAGCACAGTGTGGTACATACGTAAAATAGCAAGTCTTCTTCCCACATGTTTGGCGGCTTAAATTAGCCAATAAACATGCAAGGAAGGGGTTGTCACATCCTGCTATGTTGCAGCCATGTTGGTTACTGGTCTAGCAGTAATTGGCCTGTGTATATAGACCCAGGTCACCTGATGCCCAGTTCACTTGCTGTCTGCTAGCTGCTGGAACAGGGACAGAGGTAGTGTATGGCTTAGTTTTAAAAGTTAGGATAGGCAACTAGCTAACAAACATCCTTTTCAGGACTATTAAAAACCTTTATTAAACACATTATCCCATTATTATACAGTACACTCATACCAGTAATGGTACAGTATACCGGTACTGGTATAGCTAATATACAAAGTGTACTGTACTACAGTTTGTTTGTTATTGGAGTATGAAATAGGAATACTAGCTTTAATTCACAACTAACTAAAAGTATCCCTGTGTGACAGAAAAAGAAGCATTTGACATACATTTCAGTTTACTAGTATTAGATGGTCTACTCAGTCTGACAGTGGTAAAGTATACAGCTAATACAGCGGCCTGGGAGTCTGAGATGCATCCATCCATGCCCCCTCTGTTGTTCCTGCTCTATTACCATGGTGTTTCCATCTCTTTCTAAGGCTCTTAAAAACATATTCTATTCTATTCTCCTATTGACTTTAACAGGGCTTGTGACTCAATTGTGCATTTAAGTATTGAAAATTACTGAACATGAATAATAAGCATTCCAGTATTTTTTCCTCGCTCATCTCTACTAGTTATGTCTTTTGATTTTGCCCGACCTTGTTTACTGACCTTCTCTAGTTTAACTATATCTAGTACATTCTGTTTCTCCAGTTCCTTATTCTATCCTTATGTATTATGTTCTATTGACGCCCCTAACAATGGTATCACTGAACTGTCTAGATCGTTTCTCTCCTTGAGTTTTGCAGGAACCAGACCATTAAAAAGAAGATTAATAACAAGATGGATTGGACACTGCACCAGAAAGTAAATAATACAACTAACAATGGTCACAATATGTTTCTTTATGAAACTTGTAGGATATATAGCTTATATTATTGCCTTTTTGACAGATTTTACATTATTTATGTTCTACATGTGAATGCACACACCCATAAATGATAAACTAGCTATCTTCTATTAGATATCAACTATTATATCATGCACTCTTTTTTTTTTTTAGTTTACAAAAGAACATTTTATGTCCACACAGATTTTCCCATCAATATTGTGTGTTCAAAAACCTCATACAGCTGTACAACACAGTGTAAAGTAATTTGTTATATAGTACGTGTTGTCCAGTCTAGGGACTGATCTGTTAAACTAGGTTGATCAAAGGGTTGTGCAGGTTTTGTCACAATGCCCCAGGGAAATTTTGATCTTTCAGATAAGTGGCAAGTATATAAGCATCTGACTTTTTCTAAAAGATGACAGCTTTAAAGCTTGAAAAAGAAAATAGCCCTGAAACATCGCAACAGCGTATTAAATTGTAATGTTAAAAAGTATCACTTTAGTTTTCCTTTACAATAAGGGGATAAAACATTGAGAAAAAAAAATGGATTATCTATCTATCTATCTATCTATCTACAGTATCTATCATCTTACGGCCATGTTCACACAACGTAAGTAAAATATTATTCACGGCCGTTGTTGTTGTTTTGCAACACTTCCATGATTAATACTTAACTTACATTGTGCTGCAGCTAGAGGGAATCCCAGCCGGAGTGTATACACATAGTATACACTAAGGCCGTGATCGCTTGTGGCCATGCAAGACACTGACGAGTCAGTCAGTTCACACAGTGGAGTCGGTTCACACAATGGAGTCAGTTCACACCATGGAGTCAGTTCACACCATGGAGTCAGTTCACACAATGGAGCTTGCGGCTCCATTTCAGTAACACCGGCCGTTCTGTGGTCTGGCCGGGTCACAGGACGGCCGGTGTTTTTCACAGTGTGCACATGGCCACCATTTGTTGTATAGACGTGTAAATAACATAGTTCAATTCTTATGCCTTTGGGCAAACTTATATCTTTTCATTGTTCTCTAATACTCAGAATATAAGCATGTTTGAAGGTATTACACAGCACAGGACACATACATTTCCCTTGTTTAAGGGGTCTGCCCCATTTCTCTGGCTTGCTGCATAATTTTAGCCCCTACGTTTTATGCTTCATATTTTATAACTAGGCACTCCGGACAGACAGAAGGAAATGCAATCATATTAAGTGAATAACATTTTGATATCTTCTGTTTACTGTGCAATCAGTGATTGCATAATTATTTCAGAACTTATCCTCAAATTAAGTTATCTATATCTTATTGATATGGCCTCTTCAAACAGCGGATTGGAGAAGATGTTGATAGTTGTACACCCATGAATTAATATTGATGACCATAAATTTTAAAATGGCCCTAAAAACATCCTTTTTTTTTGTTTTTTTACAATCAAAAGTTATCCTCATCCATAGGATAGGGCATCAATAGGATAGGTCATAACTAGCTGATTAGTCCAACCATTGAGACCCATACGATCGTAGGAATGGAGGTGTAATGTACCGCCAGTGCTCCATTTGTTCTCCTAATAGCATTATGCATTTTCCTTTGAATAGTGAATGTAAGTTTCGTAATAATCATGGAATCCCTACTGGGGTACAAATAGGGCTACATTTATTATTTGCATCCTTTTTTGCAAATATTTTTATCACTGGGCATTTGCTTATATGTTTGCAGTCTCGTCAGGTATTTATGAATATTCTTATGTTGGTTCATAAATTACCTGCAGTAACTTTCGTGGTGCTGCACATTTTACTGCAGGTATTTATGAATTGACCTCAGTTAGCAAATCTCCGCTTCCCTGGGACTGGAGTACAGATGTGAATGAATATGTGAAAATTCCAAAATGCGCAAATGATAAATCACGGCTTAAAAAATTCTAAAGAATAACCAAGCCCACAAATCTCAAAGAGGAAAAAACTGGGGCAAGCTGACATATTCAAACGTAAGCGGAGCTGCACTCTTTAGTAAATTTGATAAAGGCATGTGCACATCACACATACAACAAAAAATGCTAAGGAGCACAAGGTACGCTGCTTGATACATGTCCCCCATAGTAGACGCTCCGGTCGGGATCCCTGGCGGCGGCGCAAAAAACTAACATATTAGTTTTCTGCAGCCGCTATTCATTGAGTAGAATGACATGTCAGTGCACACAATGTGAGCAGTGGCGAATTAGGGTGCGCCCACATCTCAATTCATCAGAAATATAGATCATCCGGCCGGTACTGACACCAGTGTCTTACGCCATGTGAACATGGCCATAATCTGCCATATCTTAGGGATATCCTCCCAAATCTTATCTTAGGGATATCCTTCCTGCCCTATACTCAATGTCATCAGGCTTAAATTACTAGATAGTAGTTTCAGGAACATGACAATGATTTCTCTACATTGTAAAAATATTTTCAAAAGTAGAAGTGTAAATACTTTATTTTTATTAACTGAGATGAGTGAGTAGTGAAATATTCGACTTTTAAGAATTCGAATCGAATAGGCCCCGATATTCGACTATTCAAACAAGTATTCGATCCCATTATAGTCTATGGGGAAAAAAATTGCAGCACTTGGAAATCAAAATTCAACCACTTGGAGGTCACCAAGTCCCCCATGAAACCTCCCTAAACGATGCAAACACCCTGGAATGACACTGGGACATTAGGGGGAGCATGCCTGGGTGCACCCAACACCCCAAAATCGCAGTATAATGCCACTCTCTGCAGTTGCGAAGGAAAAATATTTGGGAACGCTTTACGAACATTTCTGGCAATGTTCACACATTTCGTATTTCTTGCGCAGTGTTACATACATGATTTCAATGTGCATCCGCAGAGCGTTATGTTATTCGCGCGTATCACGCGTAATACTGTACGAACGTTACTGGAACAGTATGTATGACGTGCCTTTTTCTGGGCTACTGGAACAATATGTATAATGTGCCCTTAGTGGTGTTAAACAGGGACACTATAAGTCACTTGTACACACAGGGTACTGGAATGAATACAGCTGCTAATGCTGCTGATGCTGCTGCTGTTATATCATCTATGTCTTAGCACTGAGAAGTGCTTTTGAGTCAGAGATGACTTTTTCGCTTGATCTTAGCCCTGAAAAGGACTTTTGGGTTCTGTAGTAAGCCTGCCTGACCAAAACGCTACTAAAACCTATGTCTCCCTGCTGCAAGATCTTTCCCTGGCTAGGTTGAAAGCTCATCTGAGGTCAAGAGGCGGGAGCCAAGTATTTAAGATTCAAGGTAATGTGGTTCAGCTATCCAATTAGGGTAGACGCCGTTTTCGCGCTGCGTGTGTACTTTTAGGGTCCCTCAGGGCCTCCCTGCATGGTCATTGGATTAAAAAAAGCGCCAAGTGCGACGGGAGGGCTTTCGAATGTTTGCCGTGTATTCGCCTCACTACTTGATTGAATTCAAATCTTTCTAATACCGCAATATTTGATTGAATACCTACTCGATTGAATCATATTCGCTCATCTCTATTAATTAACTTTTTTTTTTTTCAAGTTCCGCTAAACCTGTGAAACCCATATTTCCCCAGATCTGCTCATTAGTTATTAACCATTTTGGCTAATATTTGTTAAATAAATTTCGGCCTATATTCATGTTTAACCCTGTCCAAATGCAAAAGACGGGGTAATTTCTGCCTTTTTTTTAAATAAATTGTGCCAATTATGTGTCTTTTTCATAAGCTAATAAGGATAATCATTGGGAGTAGGATCAACGAGAATGAACGTGTCGAAAAAGTGTCGCTCAAGTAGTTTACAATAATAGTAAATTATATACACCTGTCATGCAGGGGGTATAAGGGTGGTGCATGCGGGATACTAAATTATGTACAGTATATATCCTGTATAACCAGAGCTTTCCTGGATTTTTAAGTCTGTTACTGGAGCAGTTTTATTTATAGAGTAGGAGATATCTTACTAAGGCAATCCTTTTAAAGCGAATGTATGATCATGTAAGACATTTTTTTTTTCACATTAACCTGTTGGCGCTGACATGGTAATGCCAGTGGCACAGTTAATTTTTAAAACGCTGCCCAATTCCCATACTCTGCACCATTTTCTTCTTGTGCACTGACTCGCTCTATGCACTGGAGGCGGCCCCAGTGCCCCTCCCAGTGTAATGATATTCCCTTCTCCCTTATGCACCTCCATTAGAATTAAGCCTGGCACATTACCAAGGGGAGGATATATCATTACACTAAGGGCGCTGGGCCTGCCTCCAGTGCATAGGGCAGGACCAGTGAACAAGAAGAAAATGGCACAGAGCTGGGAATATATATATATATATATATATATATATATATATATATATATATATATATCTCAACACTTGATGCATTGCTATTAAAAAGAAATTTCATTGTATCTTCATCTGTAGCTGAAAAGGTTTAAAAATATATATAAAACACACACAAAAAATGAAGCTACAGTAATCTGCTGTGTATTTATAGGCAGAATGGCATCTGCATTAACAGCTTTGGTGCATTAACAGTGTTCTGAAGTAGTTACTGATATATTAACAATGTGTATGTAATATATGATAATTGAAAAATATTGTAGGTCACTCAATGTGCTGTTTATATTGATTTGCATAAAATCTACAACTTTTTCAGACTAGATATTGGTTTTAAGGGCAATAAATAAACTCCTTGAGTATTGTGCTTTTTTGTTCTATGTTCAAAGGTCAACAAGCTACAAGTGAACTTAAAATGATAAATGAAAATGCTGTATGATTTGCCTGACAGTCAAGAATAATTACACAAAGTACAAAAATATTGAAGGGCAGAGTCTACTGTACATCTTTTCATTCTAAGCAAACCTGATCTATAATTAATCTCGTTTTGAGTTTCACAGCCTTGTGTTCTTATACAGTATGTAACCAAAGCTCAGTTGTAGAGTGATGCTTTTATCAATGTGCTTCATTTCTTAGCTGTTCTCTTTATTGTATTTAGAATTGAGGAACATAAACAGTGTAATTGATAGCCTACAATATTTTATAGGACCTAACTTAGTAACATAACATTGTTATCCTCTCTTCTCCCTTTAATTTAGCAGTACATTATGGTAAGCAGGTAGGTCCTGTACCAGTGTATCATATATTAAACCATCACCATTGGCTGCCAAGTTATAACTGGCATCCAAAATGTCACTGTTCTGTTCAGAAATAACTATTGGCTGCTTGAGCTCTTAGAAGCCACATTAAATATTGGCTACAACAGCTACTGTAGGTCTTTAGACAGAATTGTTGCAGGTTATTCTGGTGCGTTTACACAAAAAGATTCATCTGACAGATTTTTTAAGCCAAAGCCAGGAATGGATTTGAAAAGGAGAAATCTCAGTTTTTCTTTTATGACATGTTCCTGTTTATAGAAAAAAAGGGAAATTTTGGCAGCACATCTATGACTCTTGTTCACACTGCAGGTTGCACGCTGCTTGTTATATAAATACAGACAAAAACAACAGAAGGTGCAACAGCAACCCACAGGTGCAAGGGCTTACCATATATACTCCTCCCAGTGTACACACGGTAAACACCTTCTCTGTAGATATTAAAAATTAAAATATACAATTTTTTTTTTTTTTTTTTAAGTGAGGATCTTAGCAAACTATTTGATCAAACAGAGTGTACCATGCCGCCACGTTAAGGCGTCCCCAGAGACACGGTCCCTACTCTAGCATTTTCACACTAGCAATGGCCTCTCCTGGGCTGAATAAGCCTACAACTGGGCAGAGAGGAGCCAAATGATCTCTTTTATAGCAGCCTTGGGACATGGGTGGAGTGCAAGCCAACAGGAGGTAGCCACACACCCCACATTCAACAGAAAAAAGGGAAATTTTGGCAGCACATCTATGACTCTGTTCACACTGCAGGTTGCACGCTGCTTGTGGCTTAAGTACAGACAAAAAACAGAAGGTGCAACAGCAACACACAGGTGCGAGGGCTTACCGTATATACTCCTCCCAGTGTACACACGGTAAACACCTGCTCTGTAAATATTAAAAATAAAAATATTTAAAAAAATTGAAAAAATGAGGATCTTAGCAAACTATTTGATCAAACAGAGTGTACCATGTCGCCACGTTAAGGCGTCCCCAGAGACACGGTCCCTACTCTAGCATTTTCACACTAGCAATGGCCTCTCCTGGGCTGAATAAGCCTACAACTGGGCAGATAGGAACCAAATGATCTCTTTTATAGCAGCCTTGGGACATGGGTGGAGTGCAAGCCAACAGGAGGTAGCCACACCCCCCACATTCAACAAAAAAAAAAGGAAATTGTGCCAACACATCTATGACTCTGTTCACACTGCAGGTTGCACGCTGCTTGTGGCTTAAGTACAGACTGTTTATAGTCTATTCCTGGCTTTGGCTTCAAAAATCTATCAGATAAATCTTTCTATGTACCTTTATCCAAGAGATCAGAGATCACACATCCAAGTTTCATTGATGGGCTTTTCTTTTTCTCCTACAAGATATAGGTTCCTTAAAATGATACCAATAAATTAAAAAATATATATTGTACTGCTGTTACTGGGAATTCTACCTACAAAAATCTAAAAGAGCTCCCAAATAAATATTCTCTAACTAATACAAATAAAACTAATTATATGACATACACCCCATTTATTATAAGTTTTAAGACAAATTTAATTTGCAGCCGGAAGTAAACAAGTGCCTAGCCGGGGACGGCGCCATTTTGGAGCGGTCCCCGGCCGGCTTCAGTAACGGAGATCGCTCTGTTACTCCGATCGCTCCGAAGATCACAGTAATGAAGCGATCTCCCCACTAGACACCAGGGATGACGCTGCAAACGGTAATCGGATGCAGCTGTCAACTTTGACAGCTGCATCCGATTACTGTATTAGCGGGCATGGCGATTGGACCGTGCCCGCTAATACCTGTGGTCCCGGGCTACAAGCGGCACTCGGGACCACCGCGGTTCAGAGTGCGGCCGCCGCGCGGCCCCGCTCTGAACGTACTTAACGACTGCAGGGCGTAAATATACGCCCGCGGTCGTTAAGGGGTTAAAGAGTCCCTGTTTCTTTTAATACCACTAAAGAGATTTTATCAAGGGCTTATTTGTGCATATTTTAGGTGAATAATTGGATTCCCCCCCCCCCCCATTTTTTTGGTCTAAATTCTCTTTATGTAACATTATTTGATGGACAAATATTTTTTAGATGCAATTTTATTAAATTTGCCTGTTTTCATTAATCACCCAAATATTTTCATAATCCAGCAATTGCACCCAATATATCATTTGCACATTAAAAAAAAAAAAATCACAAATTGTTGCATTTTATTCACAGATTTATAAATATTTTGTTAAATTAGTCCTATTCAGCTGAGTAAAAAAACTAATACTTTGTAGAAAAATCACACCTTTAAGACCCAATAGTAAATGTTCCCCTATGTTTGTATAAAACTGACAGTCACCCCCCCCCCCAAAATAAAAATAAAAAATATATATATTTATTTATTTTTATTTTTATTTTTTCAATGAAAGAGGCAATAAAAATCCAACAACTGTCTTTAAAAAATCAGACTCAAAACCTATATTAAAAATGTGGTCATCCCTATTCCCTACATTTACTATATGCACCTGCAGTTAGCTCAAATAACTGCACCAAAAACTATATCAATAATGTTATAATATTGTTTTCAACCAAAACTTAAAGTGTCTTAAAAAAAACTGGAAAACTTCAAACTAGGGATGATTGAAGTGAATTAAACAATTTTTTGCTAAATTCATTTTTTGGGAATATAATTCATTAACCCCTAGATGACCCTGGGCGTACAGGTACATCCAGGATCATATACGGGTGTTCAGAGCGGGGCCGCTGCGGTCCCAGGTGCCGCATGTAGCCTGGGACCATGGCTATTAGCGGGCACATGTGGACATAATGTGGACATAATGTGCCATATGGGCACAGGGCAAGCCACCAAAGGGACAGAGCGCCATTTAGAGGCTGGAATGGAGGATGGAGGCCATGTCGAAATTACAAAGCTCCTGTGCAGCCAGGACAGTAGAAACTCCCCACAAGTGACCCCATTATGGAAACTACACCCCATAAGGAATCTAACAAGGGGTGCAATGAGGATATGGACCCCACTGGTGATGGGCACTTATGTAGAACATGTGGTGTGAAAATAAAAAATACAATTTTTTCATTTTCACATCCCAAATGTGGCCGTCACCAGGGGGCCATATCCCCACTGCCCCCCTTGTTAGATTCCTTATGGGGTGTAGTTTCCAGAATGGGGTCACTTGTGGGGGGTTTCTACTGTCCTGGCCGCACAGAGGCTTTGTAATTGCATCATGGCATCCTCTAATGGGAATGGCGGCCATACCTATTTAGCTGGGGAAAAGGGACAATTCTAATTTATTTGGGGGTATTAGGCCAATTATTAGTTTATAAGGTTGAAAAGGGAAGGTGTCCATCAAATTTAACCTGTGTTGATCCAGAGGAAGGCAAAAAACCCTCGTGAGGCAGACGACAGTAGCCTCATTATAGGGAAAAAATTCCTTCCCGACTCCATAATGGCGATCAGAATAATCCCTGGAACAATGTGACCCCTGAAATAGGAATAAGGGACAGAATTTAGATAATGTGGAACTCCAATGACGTGTGGTACGCCTTGAAGCGATCCAGTATGCAGAGGCCGGGGTGATCAGGACAGGTGTCACACTGGAAAATGGCATCCCCCCGTGCCACCCCCCGTGCCGAGAAGCTAAGATGGCCTGCTAAGATGGCCTGTGAACACACAGCGATCGGGGAAACCGCGGGTGTACATTTACGCCCTGTTACGTTAAAGCCAAGGCAACGGGGGGCGTAAGTGTATGCCCATTGTCGTTAAGGGGTTAAGCAAGAGGAGAAAAATAAAATTGGCCTGGGAGGGAAGGGGTTAAATGTGAGGCCAAACATCTCATACAGGGAAGGGGTTAAGGAATTTTAACGTTATTTTGTAATGTTTGTTCTCCTTTTTACAAATAACTTTATACATGATGGTAAAGCCTATTGAGCTACAATGTGATCCTCAATCTGTATCTTGACCTTTATAAATATCAATCTTTTGCAAGACAGAACAAATCTAAATGTATAATTACAGTAGACACTTAAAATAAATATAAATTGACAACATATTCTTCGTGCAGAGAACCATAAAATGTGGTAGACTGCTACACATCTAACACTTCTAATTAAACATAAAATTATTTAGATGCAGCTTATTGAACATTGACACATAAGACATTACAATACAACCTGAAATATTATTAAACTGAAACATACATAGCAAATATCCAAAAGAATAATAGTCAAAATTGATATATGCTTTACATTGTGATTTGTTTTACTCATCCAATGATGTTGAAATGACATTTGTTTAGAAAGCTATCAGAGACCACTTGCATCTTTTTACCCTAAGGCAGGGTTTACATATTTCAATTCCAAAAGACCAGTTTTTTTGTGTGTGCGAAAACTCACCCCAACAGATGTCGGACTGTTACCAGGCTTTTTTACCATTTACCATTATACAGGTTTCAGATCATGATAAGAATATTCTGCAAGACACATTCTTCTAACTGGCTTCTGGACCAGTCTAGTATCAGCACTAAAATGATAGATGCTTTGAACAGTCCCATTGACAACTAGCATCAGCTTCCCAAAGCTTATATAGCTTTTAAAGGGGTAGTTCACTAAAAATTATTTCAAATTAACTGATCACAGAAAGCTCAAGGGATTTGTAACTTACTTGTATTAAAAAAAAAATCTTAGGTCTTCCAGTACTTATGATCTGCTATATGTCTTGCAGGAAGTGGTGTATTCTTTCCAGTCTGGAGAGCAGGAGAGGTTTTCTATGGGGATTTCCAACTGCTCTAGACAGTTCCTGACATGGACAGAGGTGTCAGCAGAGAACTTTGTGTCACACTTAAAAGTATAAAGCACCTCCTGCAGGACAAACAGCAGCTGATACTATGCATATTTTTAAGTGGTTAGAAATGTAGCATTATGTATGCTATAGGTGCTTGAGGCTGTGAAGTGGTTGTGTAGAAGAGCAACATGTGGATTAACTGAGAGAATCCATGTTTAATTTATCCTTATACTGTATGTCACTGATACGATGCAAATGTGTCAGGAATTAGATGGCATGGTGTTAGGAGCTGGGGAAATTCTTATTACTTTTAATTTACATGTTTTTCTTACCACCACTGGGCGTGCAGAAGGATGTAAAGCGATTATTATTATGATTATTATTATTATTATTACTACAGAATTCTTCTTGTCATCCTGTACAAAGTGTATTTGACTCAATTTGATAAAAGCATGTCTTTTTAAAAGATTTTTAAAAACTTGTCTTGACTTGTTAGATTACCCCTGTTACTTTTTATCCACTCCACTTCAGGAGGTATGACCAAAGTTTGACAATTTGCCAGTTGCTTCCTTTCCCTTAGTTGCCCAGCCACAGCACAACACTCAGTCCTTATTTCAATGTCATGACATAGTGCTACTGAACAGGCTGACTCTGTACTAGGAAATGGTTTACACAGTACAGTACTATAGATGGCATGTGCAGGGGGGTAAAGGTTACTGATCTAATAGGTTTGCAAGGTGCTCAGCAGCAAGAAAATGGTTACCATTGGGACTGCCATTTGCTGTTGTCGTTGTTGTTGTTGTTGTTGTTGCTGCTGCAATGGATACACTGCTTGTCACATAAGGAACAGTTGCCCTGAGCGTTATGGGTGGTTAGAGGGAAGCCATGATTTACCTTCTAGAAACAGTGTTGACAAAATTTGGCAGGCAGACTGGCTCAGCTTGCAGGTGATGTAAAAAAAGAGGATAGAAGAAAGGTATTTAATCACTCGGGCTTAGTGGACAGTGCCTGTGCATGTTTCATTAATGTACAGGCAGAGGAGACAGGAAAATCAAAGAATATAATCAATGGTTGTTTGGGACATTGCTCAGGGAGTAGAAGCGAGGTAGCACAATTGTTGACTATAGGAAACACAGTGGAAGAGTTGTAATGTCAACTAGTTGTTAAATGAAGATATTGCATCGGCAATGATAAGTAGAAATGTGGTTCAGACACGTACATTGTACTTGTGTAGCCCAAAAGTAGCCAGCAGGTGTCCAAGTGTGAAGAAGAGCCTATGGTATGCACTCCAGGAAGAGGATAATATCGACCAATTGTCTCTTGCCATTATGCCTAAAAATACGGCCAAAGACCTATATTTAGGAACAGAAGGGCATCTAGGAAACTGAGTAGTTGTAGGGGTACAGTAACTGGATGGTGAAGTAAGCCAGGTTTATGATGGCAGAAATTCCAGGAAAGGTTGGCTGCAGGCACAGTAACATACAGAGGTGCTGCATTAGTCTGCCATTCCCTGGAGAAGCAGTCACTCTGTGATATCTGTTCATTTAATTATAATATGGGGGGAAACACTCAAACTCTAAAATATACTTTAAGGAGTGTAACTACCTCAAAATATGGCAATAAAGAAATACATGGCAATAGAGCTACATTGTCTCAATAAATATGGATTTTTACCAGTTTTTACCAATAATGAGTCAAAGGAGGAGACAAGAGGAGGAAAGGAGCCTGATAAATGGAAATAGGCATTTTAAGATATATAACAAAGTTAATTTCATTCACTTGTACTTTAATTTATGCAAAGTTTGTTAAAAGGTTAGTAACCACAATATTTCTGTGGTTATGTGGATTTGCAGTGTGCTAAATCATATATACGGTATATATCAGAGTGTTGTTAATGGTGTGCATTGTGAATAGAAACTATTTGAAAATGGTGTACCTCAAGGAACCAATTCTTTCTAAAGGAAGTCTGTCAGTGCTATTTACATCACTAAAACACTGGCACTGCCTAATTTACATATGAATTACACTAAAGATTTAGCGAAAACAGCACTAAGAGTTAAGGTAAGAAAATTAACTTCATTCTTAGCATCCCTGGCACTATGGAAACATAACAGCAGGTTAAAGTTATGTCATCTGCTGTTAGTCTCCCTTTAAATAGTTATAATAGAACATGGATTATTTCTAAAAAGTTCTGGAATTTTAGGCATTTGCGCAGATTAGTTATTTTTTTTAAGAGCTGGTAGGCTGACCATGCTCGTGAGTGGAGATTTAACACTTTAATGACTGAGCTAAAAAGCCCAGTATGTCATTTATTGACTGATGCCCATTTTTCTAACTTGACCTGTCTTACTTTGCGTGCTTGCAGCTCTGTGATGCTTTAACTCATTCAAGTTATTTTAAGAGTGTTTTTTCGTGACACATAGCACTTTCACAGTCAATAGTAGATATAGGGGTCGGCACTATGCAACATGTAGATTAGCCAATGTGCCAAAAAAGAGTGCTCTGTATATAATAATCGCTACAGGTGGTGCATAACTCCAGTTGAAACAAAGTGTCTATTGTCCATAAACGTGAAAAAAGAAATTCTGGGTGCACTCACCGGTCAGTAGCAAAAGTATTTCTTTATTCAAAGCTTGTATATGAAAGAATGGTTCCTGCAGGCGGAGGACGCCAAACACCCTCCACTGATGATTACATGTATGCTACAAACCTGCAAACATGACCCGATTTTAAAAACTGCACCCCTCAAAGATTTCACAACAGGTGTTTTGAACTTTGTTAACCCTTTAAATGGTTCACAGGAATTAAAGCAAGGTAAAGTTGAAATTTAAAAAACAAAATACCTTTTTGCACATTTTCAATTTTAAACATTTTTTTCTGTAACACAACAGGTATTAACAAAAAAAAATATTTCTACCTGTGAACCTGGTGTGCTGCTGGGCATGCATACAGACCTCAAAAGTAAAGGACCACCCTGTGGTTTTTGTGGCTGCCTTTTCTATTAAAGGGGTTATCCATCGCTACAAAAACATGACCACTTTTCCCCCTCTCTTGTCTCCAGTTCAGGCGTGGTTTGCAATTAAGCTCCATTTAATTCAATGGAACTGAGTTCCAAACCCCACCCAATCTGGAGACAAGAGCAGGGAAAAAGTGGCCATGTTTTTGTAGCGCTGGATAACCCCTTTAAGATGTTTTACAGGCACCATATTGGGTTTGCACAGGATTGGAGATGCCAAAACGATACCCCACCCCCATAAGTGACCCCATTTAGAAAACGGCATCCCCTAAAGTAATCGTTTAGGACAGCAGTGAGCACTTTCCGCCCTTACTGTGGGACTGGAATTATTGCAAAGTCAGAATAAAAATTGAAATTAGCTTTTTTTTCATGAATTCAACATTTGTCAGACATATTTTCCACTCACAACTTATAAAATGAAGGAAAAGCACCCCAACTTTTACCATTCTGTTTGTCTCGTATCAGATGGACGGAAGGAAAGGAGCACCCACTGGCTTTCAGCACATCGTTTTAGGCTCCATGACCCATTGCATTTTTGCAAACTATTGGAGCACCCGGAATAATACTCCACCCCCATAAGAGATGCCATTATGAAAAACTGAACCCATTAAAGTAATCATTTAGGCCAGAAGTGATAACTTTGAGCCCTTACTGTGGGACTGGGATTATTGCAAAGTCAGAATAAAAAAATAAAATTAGCTTTTTTTTTTTTCACGGATGCATAATTTGTCGAACATATTTTCCACAAAAAACTTGTAAAATGAAGGAAAAGCACCCCAACTTTTATCACACTGTTTGTCCCATATCAGGCGGTTTTCCCACTTAGGCCATATCTGGTTCCTTTGCCTCATGGCAGGACTCAGAAAGAAAAGAGCATCCACTGGCTTTCAGCACATCATTTTAGGCTTCGTGATCTGTAGGTTCCATTTTGCAAAAGACTGGAGCTGCCAGAAAGATACCCCACCCCCATAAGTGCCCCATTATGAAAACTTCACCCCCTAAAGTAATCATTTAGGCTAGCAGTAAGCACGCTACCCCTAAAATCTAAAGCGAAGGATATGTTCACACAGAGGAATAGGCGAGGAATTGAAGAGGAAAGTTCTTTGCTTGAAATTTCCTCTTAATTAGCTCTAGGGGTATAGGAGCAGAATTCCAGTGGAATTTGAGCAGAATTTCAGTGGAAAGCCAGTAGCAGAAATTTGAGGTCCCAAATTTGACTTCTATAGGATTTCTCCAGCGGAATCCGCCCAAAAAATTAATGTCATTATTTGAGTTGAAATCGGATCCTGAGCGTAACATTCCGTGCGTAATTTCCGCCGCATGAACAATAATTGGACATTGCTCTGTACATATTTTACAGGCAGAATTTCAAGCGGAGTATGCATAGGATTAAGCACAGATACCACTTGAAATTCTTTGCCCATTCCTCACTGGGAACATACCCGAACACTGAAAGACTTAAACTCAAAGTATGGGACTGAGCCTGGGACTGATCAGCTGTTACAGCCCCAAACCTACACACTCCTGTGTCAGTGTGGGTGTGTAGGGAACAGGGCTGTGAAAGCTCATCAGACCACCTCTGACCGTTTGGTCAGTGACTGTGTCAGTGACTGTGATTTCACTGACCAATCACAGTGTACAGTGGTGGTCCTATAAGCTGGAGCAACACACCACACTACGGCAGCATGGCACACAGCAGGAGGATACAGGAGATGAGACAGATGAGGAGGGGGGAAGGGAGGGCTGATCACGAAAGAGAGAGGCTCAGGGAGGATGGGAATGAGCAGGGAGGGAGAGAATCTGGGGAGGGGGAGGATCATAATGGGGAAGAGGATGGACAGGCTGAAGGACACCAGCGGGGATGGACGGCTCAGCACAGCAGCTGTTACTGCTTCTAAAGAAAGCATTACACCACAGTAACGATCACTGTCTAAGACAGCGGATTGTCACTAGAAGCAGTGCGGAGACCCCTACCATCGGTCCCCAGACTGCTAGTAGTAACAGTCAGCTGTCCTAGACAGTGATCGTTACTGTGGTGTAATGCTTTCTTCAGCAGAAGTAACAGTTACAGCTGATGACGGGTATACCCGTCATGATGCAGGATCGTTTACCCACTCATGACAGGTATACCTGTCATCAGTTGTTAAGGGGTAAAATTAAGTTCATCAAATGACATCATAGTGGTGAGCATCATGTATACACATATATTAGAAATCTAAATCTATACATCACTACAAAAAAAAATTAATGAAAAGAATAAAAAATAGTTTATAACACTGTAGCACTATACAAAATGCATAGTGCAAATTAGTTGGACCAGGTGCTCTTTTTTATGCTGTCAATCTTCTGGGAAAGAAACAGGCAAAAGAAACTACTGCAGCAGAAGACACAAATGATTTATAGATTGAAGACGATATTTCCTGGCTGAGTGAACAACTGAAATTTGTTTCTTCACTTGAAGTAAAATATGTCCATTTCATCTGACACTGGCCTATTCTGTGCTTAATCTGATTTTTAGGCATCTGGAGCCCCATTTAACATTTACATCTGACACAGTTTTATACTTTTATAGACATGAAATATATACAGATCCTATTAATGGAGACCACCTATGAGGGATGAAAAGACATAAAGGTGAATCAGATTATAAATACTGCTAAAGCATCACAGGAGCGAGAGAGAAAAGAAATGGCCAAATTTATTAAGCAGGGGAATATAATCTTGTTCAGATATATTACTGACAAGAAGAAGAAACTGTGACATTACAAAAAATAGTAACAGGAAGACTACCTGTATGGATGGGGATATGGCGGTCGCTGACCATTTGAATACTGTAGCTACTTCTGCTTAGTATTTTCAGAGGGAGGCTTTCACAGTCACAGTTTGGTTGTTCATAGCATTACCTCCAGTTTTAGGGCTTTAGCTCCAGTTTTACATAGGCTGCTGTTTTAGAGGAACTTACCTAGTCAAAGTTAGATAAGGTCAGACTAACATTAACTGGTGGATGTATGAATGCAGATGATCGGATGTCCTTTTTTTAATTAAGTAAAGCTTGCTTAACAGGTGGTTACTAAAAAATAATTAACTTGTTACGCGAGTATACTGGTGTACTGACTTAGCAAAATGTCCAATAAAGCGAACAAGGGAAGCCCAGGAAAAAATAGCAAATCCGGGAAGAACACGGCTAAAATCGATAAAATATTCTGTTCCCTCACTGTGAAGGGTAAGGGAGGGGAAAAAAATGGCGGAGACATGGCTCAAGATAGGAGGGAATCCCTGGGGGCAGTAGAGGGAGGTACCCTGGAACAACCCAGTTTGTTGGTGGAGGTACTGGAAGCTATAAAAAAAATGTGACCTCTCAGTTAATGGACTCACACTACAGGTTGGATCCTTGGGATCGTAAATAATGACTATGAGAGCCGATTTGGATAAAATCCGATAAAGATCCCAGGAGATAGAACAGAGGATCAGCAATTTAGAAGATGAGACTAGACCATTGAAGGAAAAGTGTGAGAAATTAGAAGATGAGAATAAAACCATAAAGAGGAAACTGATAGATCTAGAGGATAGATCTCGACGTAACAACGTCAAAATGGTTGGGGTACCAGAAGGGTTGGAGGGCAAAGAGACTGTGTCCTATGTCCAGAATTGGCTTATAAGGGAAGGGTTTTTCGGGGTGTTTTTTTTTTGTTTTGTTTTGTTTTGTGCACTTTCTCACTCTCTCCCGTCCCTTGGTGTGTTGTTACCTCCCGACTGTGCTATACAAAGTCTTGGGCCCCGAGTGTGGTACCAGAATTTTTGACTTGCGGGTATATGGTGGATTATCTCTTTAAGAATGGGCTTTAAAATCATAACATGGAACATCAGGGGGTTGGGGGATAGTAGAAAAAGGTTGGCAGCTATGGATCACATTAAAAACTTCTTGCCCGGTATTGTATGCCTGCTGGAGACACACCTAACCGAGGACTCAACATCTAGAACACATAAGCAATGGTGGGGAGAGCAGTACCATTCTTGTTTCTCCAGCTATGCCAGGGGTGTCTCGATGTTGGTGCATAGAGATCTAAAATGGGAGTTAATTAATTGTAAGAAAGACCATGAAGGCAGATTCATATTTTTACACTGTAAGGTTGAAGAGTTAGAATGTGTGTTAGCATTTGTTTATATACCTCCTCCATTTAAATCAGCATTTTTGGAGGCTCTGGCGATATATATGAAAAATCGGGAGAGCTGCCCCCTGTTATTGGTAGGGGATCTAAACGCAGTGATGTGTGAACAACTAGATAGGCTAAGGACTTGTAGTCCCTTGAAAAAATGTGATCACTCCCCTCTCTCTACTATTGCGAGTGAGATGGGACTGATTGATGTATGAAGGAGAAGGAACCCTACAAAAAAAAGTTATTCCTGTTGGAACAAAGCTAAAAACACTAATAGATATGGTTTTGGTAAATAAGTATATGGTGGATAGTCACAAAAATTAAAAATATGTCGAGGTGTTTGTCAGATCACAGTCCATTATTAGTGGAGTTCGGAGTTCGGAGTTCGGAGGGCTAGAGGTACACGGATCTTTAAAATCAATTCGCACTGGTCGAAACTGATTAATAATATAGATGAAATTGGAAGGGAATTGGCTGATTTAATTTCTTTGATTTGGTATTCCGCTTTCCCTAACACTGTTTGGGATACGCTTAAAGCAATAATTAGGGGTAAGTATTACTGCACGATTAGTAACACAAGGAAGGGTTATAGGGCTATGGAGTTAGAATTAATAGAGATAATTTACAGGCACGGGAAGGGGAATATAAAGATGCTCCGTCACTTGAGGCAAAAAACAAACTTATGGCCAGTCAGGAAGATCTAGATAATTACTTGCTTATTAAGGCTAAAAATAAGTTAGGGTTTATGGGTAAGGTTAAATTCGAGGGCTCAGGCCTGCCAAATAAGGGGTTAATAAATATCATTAAAAATCAGAGGGGGAATAGAGAAATATTAGCAATTATAACTGCCTCAAGAAAAATATTCAACTCCCCAGCAGAAATATTAAATCAATTTAAGGAATTCTATGAGAATCTGTACACATCGGAATATGACCAAGATAAAAATGACCTCAGCGACCTACTTTAGAAAGCAGCCTTGTCTAGATTAGAAAGGGCCCAGAGGGAACGTTTAGATGCACCCATAACATTGGAGGAGTTGGAGGAGGCCCTAGCAAAAACAGTGGACAGCTCAGCTCCAGGGAGGGATGGTCTTCCCTTTGCGTTGTACAAACAACATAAGGGCACACTGTTACCAGTACTAAAAAAAGTGATAGATTACTCACTGAAAGTAGGGAGCCTGCCCAAGTCCATGGGGGAAGCGGAGATCATCTTGATCCCCAAACCAGGGAAAGACCCCTTAGAAAGAGAATCTTTTAGACCCATTTCTTTGATAAATACGGACATCAAATAATAGCAGGGTTCTGGCTAAAAGACTGGGCAGCGTTATCGGGAAGATCGTACATCCTGATCAAACAGGTTTCATTGCTGGAAATATAATGTAAGGAGGCTGTTTGAAAACATGCAGATTGCTGGAGGCCGGGGGTCCCACTCCATCCTGTCATTGGACGCAGTTAAAGCCTTTGACAGGGTGGAGTGGGAGTTCCTCTGGGCAGTGATGGAGGAGTGTGGTCTGAGAGAAAATTTTGTGGGATTAGTTAAATTCATGTACAGAGATGCTAGCGCCCTGGTTAGCGTTAATGGCCTGTATACAGACCCTTTTCGGTTGGGAAGGAGAACAAGACAGGAGTGTCCTCTCTCCCGCTTGCTCTTCGCCCTAACTATAGAACCACTCGCGAATCTTATTAGAAGTGACCCATACATTGTGTGGTTTGGGGCGGGTGGCGAGGGGGACAGAGTGTCACTCTATGCAGATGACGTCCTTTTATTTTTACAAGACCCGGTTATAGCGGTCCCGAGAGTGATTAAAACAATAAGGGAGGTGGGTATCTACTCAGGGATCAAAATAAATTGGAACAAATCAATACTTATGCCCCTTGATAAGGAATTTGAGGGATTTTTTCCGCAGTTGAGAATATTGGAGGGGGGGGGGGGAGTTTCAAATACTTAGGGATAAATATTTCCAGGAATATTTCTGAATTTAATAGTCTAAATTTAACTCCAGTTGTGAGAGAACTGGAGTTGAAAACGGAAGTGTGGAGAAGACTTCCCCTGGCAAAAATAGATAGAGTAGTGTTGATAAGAACAGTTTGCCTCCCTAAACTTCTTTATTTGTTTGGGGCCGCTCCAACCTGGATAGAGAGGAAGCACCTCAAGAGAATAACTATTATAATGAATTCTCTGATTTGGGGGCGGAAGAGGGTCAGAATGAGATATGACCTTTTGACCATTCGCAAAAGTAGAGGAGGTTTGGAGCTGCCAGCCTTTGAAAGATATTTTGTCGCCTCCCAGCTGGTATGGTTACTGAAGTGAAGAGATAGTACTTTTTTGCTCCAGCTGGGGAAAAAGGACAGTGAGGTAGATTATGATGTGTTTCAAAGGCTGGAATCAGGAATTATGGAGGAGGGCCCACTGGGGGCCACAATGGGAAAGCTTTGGAGGACACTTAAAAGGGAGGTGGGGATCTATTCCTGCCTTGAAAGTACCCCCTTGTGGAACAATAGAAACTTAAAAGAGGTGGCCAAAATAGGGGTGTTAAAATGCCTGGTGAGTAAGGGTATAAAGACAATAGGAGATGTGGTACATCATGGGAAAATTAAGATATGGGGTGAGATAAAAGAAGATAAAGGTGGTGATACCTATTGTAGACAGGATAAAAGAGGGTCTATTTGTAAAAAAGAGCATCTCTGGGATGTATAAATTCCTACAAATGGGAGACCTCTTCCCGTTTAAAGGGTAGATTACAGGAGATTAGGTAAAGAGTAAAAAGTTAGGTAGGGGGATGGTACCCCACGGATCAATTTGACAGTTTAATCTTTATCTCTTGTTTCTTTTTCCTAGTTACGCTTTTGTATTTGTGTGTTGTTTTATTTGTTATGAGAGGAAAAAAAAAAAAAAAAAAAAAAGTTAGATAAGGTGATCAGACCAAATGGTGTCCACCCCGGAGATCCTAAATAAGTCTGTCATTGCTTCCCCCTTGACTTATCTGTATAACCAATCCATTCTAACAGGAGATTTTCCTTGTAGAGAGTGGCCAGTGTTGTACCAATCCACAAGAAGGGTAGTAAAGAAAAATCTAGTAACTAAAATAGCTTGAAATAAAAAACAACAACTTTTATCTAAAAACCAACAACTTGAGGGCAGATCATGTCAAATTAATCTTATTAATTTTTCAAACAGTGTTGGATATAGCTAGTGCCATAGATATCGCCGATCTGGATTTTAGCAAAGCTTTTGATAAGGTTACTCATAGAGAAATTAGTGACAATTAGACATAATCCCTGGATATTTCAATGTATTTGCAGTTGGCTGAGAGATAGATATGAGAGGGTTATTACTAATGGAATGTATTCTGAGCAGAGACTGGTTACAAGTGGTGTGCCACAAGGGTCTGTTCTGTCCTATTATTTTTATATATTTGTAAATGACATGATAAAAAGTATGGCAGGCAAGGTCTGTTGATGACATAAAAACGTGCAACAGGGTTGATATTTCTGTAGGAATCTGTAATACGGAAAAAAATATTTAGCTTTACTAGCTTTACCATTGGTCAAAATAATTCCCTTAGGGAGAAGGAATTCTTTATCCGAACATTTTATATTGATTCTTTACGGAATTTGACTATTAGATCAAGAGCTGTGGCCACACAAAGTGCTCATGTGGATGCAGGATTATATTCATACACACATAAAGGGATAATTGGTTCACTAAATAACATATAGTATATCCTGGATGACTTTTTGTCAGCTTCAAAAGTCAGCTCACAGACAAACAATATTTGTAGTTCAATAAGAGCTGCAGAGACTCTTCTGCAAGTGTGGCTTTTTCCCCCTTTTATTCTTTTTTGGTACACTAATTATTGTGAAAAAGAAGTGCCTAGAGGCTTTATTATCATTTTTGCAAACATGGACATGGTGACTAAAAATAACTTTTGAAATGTCAAAACTTATTCACCAGAGCAGGTATCACTGCTGACACAATCTCTGATCAGAAGATACATCTGGGCAAAGAATGTGGCAGTGTGATCCACTCTCTGGCCAGTGGCTCACAACTTTTCTATAAACTTCCATTATGAATTTTGACGGACTGCGCTACTGGCCGGGGATGGCATTGTGCTGCTGTTATCTTTCCCTGGGTATATCTTCACATCAGAGCTGGTGTCAGCAGTGAGACCTGCTCAGATGAATAACTTTTGACTTGTCTAATGCCATGTCATAAGGTATTATTAATGACAGGCCTTCTTTAAAACTATTACAAGTGTTACCACAAATTGCACTGGGTTGTAGTTTTGTCTCCTCCCTCTCTCCTGAGACAATGCATTATCATCTGCAGAAGACTTGGCTGAATCTCTGAGCTCTATCCCTGACCCTGAGTGATTGGGATAAAGCTTGCGGTAGCCATCAGTCTTTGTTTAAAGGGGTTGTCCATTTTCTTTCAAATCAACTGGTGTCAGAAAATTATATAGATTTGTAATTTACTTCTTTTTAAAAAATCTCAAGTCTTCCCCTACTTATTAGCTACTTTATGTCATGCAGGAAATGTTTTATTTTTAGTCTGACACAGTGCTCTCTGCTGACATCTCTGGCCGAGACAGGAACTCTGTCTCGGTTTTCTATGAATCCCCATAGAAAACCTCTCCTGCTCTGGACAGTTCCTGTCTCGGCCAGAGATGTCAGCAGAGAGCACTGTGTCAGACTGAAAATAAAACAACATTTCCTGCACACAGCAGCTAAAAAGTATGGGAAGACTTGAGATTTTTAAATAGAAGTAAATTACAAATCTATATAACTTTCAGACACCTGTTGATTTGAAAGAAAAAGATTTTTGCTGGACAACCCCTTTAATCTGAGTAGCTGTATGGATAACTTGTCTCCAATCTAGATGTGGGTTCAGGCCACATGTTTAATATGGAACAGGAACAAATGGCACAAATATTGGACATTGATTAACATTCTTACTATCTGGCATTTAAAAATGAGCCTTCTTCATTTAGACTGGCTTAGAAAAAGACACATATTTGTTGTCTTCATTATCTACAAGGTCTTGCAAATAAAATATTAGCTATACATAACAAATAAATATTGCTATTATTATACAACAAAAATCTTATTATTCAACTATAGTGTTTAAAAAAAGCTACAATTGAACCAGTTTCTATGCAACATTAAAGGAAAAATAGCCGTGTCCTGAGCATCAGACTGCAATTAATTTATAACATCTCTGTAACTTTAAACGCCTCCAGAGGCACTTAAAGAAACAAGGCTCTTATTTTCAGCAAACAATGCTATTGATTCTCTGATAATTTAACTTGAACTGCTAGTGTTCTCATAATACCTAATCCAGTGTGAGAATTATATATCACTGAGATAAATTATCCAAAGGGTTTTAAAACCTGATCTTACCTTAATCCTTGTAATTTTATCAGATAATTCAAACAACCTAACTCTGATTGCAAGATAATGGTTGTTACTTTCCTAAGATTCCTAAAAATACCATGGAAATTGAAATACAGTTTCATTGATCTACCCATATAGGGTACAGCGTGTGAAGAAATGCAATTATTAACACATTATTGCACATAAAAAATGTAATCTAATCTAATCTAATAGAAAAGACATTTCTCAGGAGTCGATTAATGGCATATTCTCTGAATATTTCTGATATATACAGGTCCTACCTATCTCCTGATTTATGTAAATAGTATAGCAACACAGACAGTTTTACTACTTCCACTAACTTCTTTGGGAGTTACAGAAAGTGTTAGATACAAACTGTTTAGCAATTTTTGGCTCCTAGATTCCATTGCCAGCAAAAAGTCTGGAGGAGACCAATGAACACTCCCGCTCAAGACAGGTGTGGGTCCCAGGGTCTACAGTACAAAGTACTACACAAAGTATGTGATACTGGGAGACACAGTGGACTGGCACTACCACCAGCAACACTTTAGCTATGAGTCACATATAACAAGAGGGTGCTCTTCCTCACTAAAAGGCAGCAAGCCACAAGGATAACTGGTACAAAAGAAAATATGGAGGCACTTACCACGTGAAGTCTTCTTTATTGAAAAATCACATTAAAAACCAAAGTGGCTAGCAGACGGCAGGGACGCCAAACAACACTAGGATGTCCTGATGACATCAGCAGTGTATAGAGCCCCATACTCAGCTGCACCTGGATGCTTTCAGAAGCCACTCTACTAGCTGGCCCTGTCCATAAGTGGCCAAATGGGTGTAGTGAGTGGAAAGTCATAAATATTCAGAAGAAGCATACACATCACTGAACAGACTAATTTGCTGGACTCTGTTTCCAAAAGATATACAATAATTTTGTGAGACCTGTTGCATGAAAGTAGCATGTAATATGTTGTTTTTATCAGGGTCTCTGTCAGCAGTTTATTGTACCCTCACATTCCGCAGCATAAACCTGGTGTCAGATTCCCTTTGACGTTTTAATTGAAAATAGCAATGTAAATTCCTAACACTGCAACTACCACAATTTAGTACAATGTTGTATACTGTGTAAGGCTATGTGCACACAATGTCAAAAAAAAGAGAAAAGATGCCTGCCTTTTCTATTTAAAAAGACGTAGGTTATTGCAGAAATTTTATTGACTTTAATGCAATGTAGTGAAGTCAATGGAATGACGCACGTCCAATGCGCTCAATGTGTAAAAAAAGAGACGTCTGCGCGGACATTAAAATAATAATCATGGCAAATATTTTCGGATGTGGACGTTATCTTTTAGTTGGTCACACACAGTTTTTCTTTTTTCACCGTCCTTTTAAAGTTTTTACTATTAAATTCAATGGACTTTTCAATTAAAGACACACCCAAAAGCCAATTAGTAAACCCAAACTAGAAAAACTCTAACAACGTTGTGTGAGCATAGTCTTACACTTTTAAAAATAAAATAGCAAAATAAATAGATATTATTGTCTGTCTGGCAATATCCAATTCTTATTTTTGTAAGCAAACATATCAATATTCTTCTGAAATCATTCCTGATATTGCCGTGATGTTTAACATGTAGAAGAGACAAATGGTATTTCTGTTCTTCCAATTACACTGATGTGAGATGAAGTTTATGGATATATTATGTATTTGTAAATTGAGTACTGTGAACAAACTGCTTTTTTATCATGAGGAGTAAAGTAAATTGTTGTGTCACATTTACCATACACATACATATTTTCTTGTGTTTTTTCTTAGTGCTGATTATAAACCTTGTCACACTATGCCGGTTTGAGGGAGAGAAATATATGACATTCCCTGCATAGGATGATTACATATTACTTACTTGTATCTGGAAGCCAACATAGTAGACAAAATAATTGGTAACAAGGCTATTATGTCTTATAAAGTGCTTACATCCCACATTTATGGAAACACATTATTCAGCACTCTTGAGTATTTATGACAGTTTGTAATGAGAATATATGCAGCCACCTTTAATATAAAGAGGACCCATCACCATATCAGGTTATATTACAGTAAGAAGAAGGTAAAGATAGCTACACAAGTTAGCTTTGGAAGCATGAGGACTGTAATTCCAGTCATTAAAACAAATATATCAGCTGCAATTCAGGGTCCAAACTGCTTACACTGTTAAATAGCTGTGAGGTCAAGAGGACACGTGGTATTTTTCATATATCTGTCTGTGCTTCCAGAATGTAGAAACATGCCTTTATTCTATGGTACAAAGTGTCAAAGAGGCTTTCCCAAGCTGCTAAAGTACATCAATCTGTAACACCTCCTTACTCCCCTCTCCCATACCTAATCCTGTTTGGTAATCCAGGTGTTTAGGCCTTGTTTTCACATCCCTAGGAATGTATGTGGCTAAAATCATGTCCCCATATGTTAACCAATAGCTGTGCAATGGTGCCGTTCAGTCTTGGCAACATGGCTTAGCTATCGGTGAATATATAGTGGCGAGGTTTTAGCCACATGCATTTCTAGGGATGTAAGAATAAAACCTTATCTCCTTTTCTAGATTTCTTAGTTTGCTTTAAAAAAATGACAATTTTTAATGTTGTTAGTCACTTGTGTGCTTGGTTTAGCCTAAGTCATGGCCTAAGTAGAAAGAAGTGTGGTTTCAATGTAGAAAGTTTTTAGAAATTAAAATTACATAATTGGTGTGCAAACCACTTGTCAAAAAAGTGCATAAAAATACATTATGTGATAATCTGCTAAATTTTGTGCAACTTAATTGGGAATAAAGGAGAAAAATAAACAAATTATAAATCCCAACTGTATATATATCTTTCTTTCTTTTACATCTAACAGTAACATTCGGACTAGATTCACAAGGCATGTTTTTACTTTTGGAAAAAAAAATTGCTAGGCTTAAATCTAGGGCTACATTTGTGTCAGTTCTTGGATTAGCCCTATTTAATGCATCTAGTTAAAATCCTGGCTTCCCAAGGTGTTTTCCATTAGCAATACATGACAATGTGACATACCATTTGTCAGTACATAATAATAATAATAATAATAATAATAATAATAATAAATATTTATTTGTATAGCACCAAGAGATTCACCAGCGCTAATTTAAATATATAAATACATTACAGGTTATATATTAAATTATACAATGAATAAATTAAAATACAGAATTAGAGACCTGCTCTCAAGAGCGTACAGACTAGGATGACTGGGAGTAACACGAGAGGCAACAAGTGCTTTATTTGTCAATGTTTAAGTCATTGTACATAGAATCTGGGCAAGCCAGTCACAACCTCTGAGCTCAGATAACAAGGACAGTGAAAATAGCACCAAAGAGGTTATAGAGAGGATGGAGAAGGGATGGCAGAGGGAGACGAGATTACGAAATGCTATAAGCACGCCTGAAGAGGGCACGCTTGAAACTGGGGATGTTGGAAATAAGTCTGAGGTTTTGAGGGTTTGGGGGGATTTTAAATGTGCTGAAATATGAACATCTGCTGCAATTCATAGTTTTTCACATTTTGCTATGTATATTTTGGTGTTTAATTGTGCCATTTCTGTTACTTAGGAGTAAATTTGACTAAGTGTACAGTATGGTCATATCTAGCATATTTGTTTAGAAAATCCACAGCAAGTACATTAGGAATGAAGTAGATCAATCAGTGTATCAAATACCTATTTTCCCCACTGGAAAACTTTATGTATTTTCCAAAGGCTTACATCCTAATTCTCTTTATTGTCATAAGTAGAGATGAACAAACTTTTCAAAAGTTTGGCTTGGCGGGTTCACCGAACTTTGCAGCAAAGTTGGGTTTGTCTGAACATAACATTAACCCCTAGCTGCACCAGGACGTTACTGTACGTCCTGGCATCTCTAGGGGTGTTCTGAGGGGGGTCGCACGGTGACCCCGCTCTGAACTGCCGCGATCCCGGGTGCTATATGCAGCCTGGGACTGCGGCTATTAGCGGGCCTGGTCCGATCGCCATGCCCACTAATTAAATATTTAGATGCAGCTGTCAAAGTTGACAGCTGCATCTAAATACTTGCTGTCCCTCATCCGTGGTGGTCTAGTGGGGGGGATCACCCAACCGCAACATGATCGCGGAGGAGCGGTCCACACACCTATGCCGGGCCAGGGTCTGCACCGCAATGGCGCTAATCCCGGCTCGGCATCCTACTGCTTGCGGCTTCAGCCACCGAAAGCAATAGAGCACAGATCTCATGGATCTATGCAGTAGACAGAAGGGGAAGGAGATAGAGAGGGAACCAGGCACCATACAGGAGTTATGGTCACTGATTGATTAGAAGACACAGAAGGAGAAAGGAAGTCCAGGACCAGATACACCAGATGGCCAATGGTCCCTCTGGCAATGGTCCCTCTGGCTTATGGTCAATTTTTGTCTGCCCCTACTATGTGTGAGGCACATATTTTACTGTTTTGGACATGCCTGCTAAAACTTTGCAGGTTTGTAGGTGAATTAGTATTACTTATGATAAATAAAAGCATTAAATATCAAATTTGACATATGATTCTAAAGAATTGCACCTAACAAGTTTATGTGTCAAAGGATCATACACATTTATACACATGAGTTAGAAAAAGTGTTAACATGGTCTAAAATAGCATAATATGTCAGGTATGGAAAAGTAATGTCAGAGAAAGCAAACTCGAAAACATACTAAATTAAATTAATGGCGTTATATAACATTTCATTAAAGTGTCACTGTCGTTATAACTTTCAAAATCTAAATCGACAGTAGATGTGATATGAAGCAAGTTTGCAATTTACATTCATTGTTTGTTTTTTTATATCATGGAAAACACAGCACTTCCGTTTTCTGACTGTTTTTTTTTCTCAAAAACAGGAAACAGTCAGAAAACAAAATGTCCTGTGTATCCCAGACCATCTGAGCGCTCACAGAGAGAAGGCAGTCATGTGATTGATGGACACATTAAGCTGTGACTCTCTGTACTGGCTGAAATACCTATGTTTAGTCTACATGAGAGGAACTGATCAAGGACCTGAAAAAAGCTGGGACAACAGTCTCAGAGATTACCATTGGTAACACGCTACGCCATCATCGATTAGAATCCTTCAGGGCATGCAAGGTCCGCTGCTCACACCAACACATGTCCAGGTCTACTTGAAGTTCACCAGTGATCATCTGAATGATCCAGAGGAGGTAGAAGGGATGGTCATGTGGTCATATGAGACCAAAATAGAACTTTCTGGTATCAACTCCATTCGCCGTGTTTGGAGGAAGAAAAAGGATGAGTACAACCCTAAGAACACAGTCCCAACTGTAAAGGGGGGTAGAAACACCATACTGAAGGGAGAATGGATGGGTCCATGTATCGTGAGATTTCCTTAAACAACCTCCTTCCCTCTGTAAGAGTATGGAAGATGTGTCTTGGGTCTTCCAACATGACAATGACCCAAAACACACAGCCAGGGCAACTAAGAAGTGGCTCTGTAATAAGCATTTCAAGATCCTGGAGTGGTCTAGCCAGTCTCCAGACCGGACCTGATAGGAAATCTTTGGAGGGAGCTAAAACTCAATCTTGCCCACCGACAGCCCTGAAATCTGAAACTGCAGGAAACAACTGACTAGAGATGAGCGCGTACTAAAATGCTCGGGTGCTTGATACTCAAGATATATTCCCGATGCTCGGATGCTCGTTTCGAGTAACAAACCACATTGAAGTCAATGGGAAATGCGAGCATTTTTGCAGGGGACCAAAGCTCTGCACAGGGAAGGTTGCGTTAAAACCGGGAAACCTCAGAAAATGATTGAAACAACACGAAAATGGACAAGAAACAGCATGAATGGATGCCTCTGAGGCTGCCTAATCGCACATTTATGCCAAATTATGGGCAACAATCGGGTAGTATAGCTGAACTGCATCCAGCCAAGAGAATGTCAGCAACAGGACAAATTGACTACTGACAGCAGCACTACAAGTCCAAGCCAGCAGCCAAGAGTAGCAAAAAAAAAGTATGTTTTAAAAATTTTAAGCCCTTAGAAGGACTGTTGGGTTCTTAATATCAGATTACTGCCTAACCACACACTAATTTCCTGCCTAACACTCTCCCTGACAGACAGCAGCTCTCTCCCTAATTTCTTCCAGCCTGAAGCGAGCATCTCGGTACCTGATTCTTAAATGCCCAGGTCATCTGATCTGGCCAGCCAATTGCTGCTATCAACATTTAGGGTTCCCACGTGATGCTACGAGCTTCCAAAGAGCAAAGCCGCCAAACATGCAGGAAGAGGAAGATGCCATTGTTTTGAGTATCGCAAGATCCTCGTCCAAGTAACAAGCACCATCCAGTACCCTAATACTCGAACTAGTACCAAGCTCGGACAAGCATGCTCGCTTATCACTACATCTGACCTCTGTAATTGCAAACAAATTCTTCTGCTAGTGATGATCGAAGTTTTGAATAATTTTGGTTCGCCAGTTTTTTTTGTGGCTTAAAATTTGTGAACGTGATAACAGAACCTTAACGAATCACACTAAAACAACAAAATGATTGTTTATTACTACTACTACTACTACTATGAGTGACAGCCTGCTCAGCCAATCACTCGCTGTGGCACTGTCCCATCTCAGTTAGTAACTGATTGGCTGAGCAGGCTGTCAGAGATGCAATAAAATTCAAAATAATTATTTAAAAATCAACTATGAATTACTTGATTTTTTTAATACCTTGTCTTTAACAATTCCCACCATTTGGGAAATCTTGCAAAATTGTCAGTGTATCAAATACCTATTTTGGCCACTATACAAACTCAATGGGGGAGATTTATCAAAGGGTGTAAAATTTAGACTGGTGCAAACTACCCACAGCAACCAATCACAGCTCAGCTTTAGGCAGTGCTGAAAGGAAAGAGGAGCTGTGATTGGTTGCTGTGGGCAGTTTGCACCAGACTAAATTTTACACCCTTTGATAAATCTCCCCCAATATATTTTCCAAAGGCTTACATACTTATTTTAAAGAGCAAATTTTTCACAAGTTTGGTTTGGCACTTTTGCCAAACTTTGCTGCAAAGTTCTTGTTCGTCTGAAACGATCCTTAAATGATCCGCATTAAAAAACCTAAATAATTGCAGCTTACAATAGTGGGACAATAGGGGCTCAATTGCCGCGAAAAACCACCTCAAAATTGTGTGCTTTTTTTACTGTGAAAATGTTGCCCCTTTTTACGAGGGTACAGCATCCAATCGTTGTCTGCGGGCGTCCCGTAAAAAAACAGAAGCCCCCTGCAAGATGATTAAGCTGACATCATGGCACAGTATGACAGTGCTGGACCGCAGATCGGCTTTGATGTGAGCATTTTCACAAGATGTCAACACTTCTGGTGGTCAGAGCTGCACAGTAAGTGAGCTTTGGCCAAAGTATGTATAAACCAGTGTCATATGTAACACCAAGTACACCTAACGTGTTTCAGTCACTAGAATCAGTGACCTCATAGGGGCACTTAAAGTGTCACTGTCGTGAATTTTTTTTTTTCAGAAATCAATAGTCCAGGCGATTTTAAGAAACTTTGTAATTGGGTTTATTATCCGAAAAATGCATTTTTATCATGAAAAAGCAGTTTGAAGCTCTCCCCCCTGTCTTCATTGTTCTCCTATGGAGAGAGCTAAAGAAAAGACCAAAACAGGACAACAAAGAGTTAATCTACAAATCCCTCACGGGATATCTCTTGTGACCATCACCAGTGACCTGTCTGAGCTCGGATTACAGCTGTCACCCAGCTCCGTGCCTGTAATCCTCTGTTATCTGCTTTCTGCTGCCGGCTAACTCCCTCCTTCCTCCTCCCCCCTCCCCTCTCCCTAGAGCAGACAGGGGACGTCTCCTGCAACAAGTCACAATTTTCAGATTTTTCAGAGTGGATGAAAAAGAGGAAGGAGGGGGGGACCTGGGAAAAGGCTTTTTACATGCAGATAATGGCAGATTTGGCTAATAAACCCAATTACAAAGTTTCTTAAAATCGCCTGGACTATTGATTTCTGCAAAAAAAAAAAAAAAAATACGACAGTGACTCTTTAAGCTTTTGCTTATTTGTGACAAAAAACTGACATGTCAGTAAACATGTCAGTTTTCCATACGGGCACTTGCAATCCTGGCCGGCACATATACTTAGTGTATACTCTATCCGGGATTCCATTCATTTTCAATGCAAAGTATCTTTTGAATTAATCACACCCATTGTCGCAAATTGTAACTTCGGCCATGATAAATTTAAAAAAATACATTGTGTTAACTTAACCTTATACTCCCCTCAGATATAGATAGATAGATAGATAGATAGATAGATAGATAGATAGATAGATAGATAGATAGATAGATAGATAGATAGAATAACTATATACCGTGTTTTATGTTTGATTTATGTATTTAAAGTCAGTTACATATTACATAGTTACTATGGTTGAGAAAAGACACTGTCGAGTTAAACCAAGGAGGGGAGAATTAAACTTGTTTTGAGTTGGCATTGTACTGATTTTTTCTTCTATAGGCTTCTTTATAGGAGCTAAAATGTCATAAAATCCATTTAACAATTGTATCAAAGTAAAATAGGAAATCAGAGCACTATGATAAATGCCTGAAATGCATTTCTTATTTTTCCTAGAAAAAAAATGCTGAAAAAAAACAAAAACGTGTGAAATGTACGCTAGCTTGAGACGTGTTAGCTGTATGCCTAACATTTACAAAACAGCCAACTCTTGCAAAGTTCTAAATAATTAATGGTTTATTTAAAATGCTTTTATATAATTAACTTAATTCCCTCTAGATTTGATGTCAAATTTATTAGGCCAGTTATTTAAACTTTCAAATCACAAAACTAATTTAAAAACGCTTAAGTGGACTAGTGTAGCAATGTGATCACTCTGCGAGCAATGTTATGTGTGAGAGATATGTACTAATTAGGACTTTTTTTTACGATGTTCATAAAAGGCAGGCTTATTATCTTGCAGCTCTTATAAGGCCTATGTTAAAATACACTACTGGGGTTCATGTATTATGCTGAATGCTAAAAGTTATTGAAGGGTAAAGTTGTAAAGAAAACTTTTAGTGCACTTAATAATCCAAACAAGTTATTGCAATTAAATAGAACAACTGAATCTAGTTACTTCAGTTGTATTGGGTTTTTCTGCTGGAAGTAGAAGGAAATAAAACTTTGAGACATTTGTTTTCTGTTGTGTTTTTGCTTTGTATGAAGTATACAATTTAGAAACTTTTACGTCTTTGAACCATTGAGGTTAAACCAAATAACTATGAACTTTTTTTGAATATTACTAGTAAAAATAGATGTTGTAAAAGTACTGTTATATTTTATTTATTTTTCTTTTTGCAAATGTCATTTTTACTTAGTTGAAAATTAATGAAATTTACCAGACCATAAAGAATTCCTTGGCTGGAATGGCTGGTTTCCAGGCAGTGTTACTGTTCTGCTGATTACAATGCATTCTGACATTTATGACAGTTTTATAATTCTTGTATTCTCTACTTTGCTGCGCTCTGAAGTGTCTCTACACTGCTGAAGGCTTTCTCTTGGGAGATGGCACTAAAGCTTTGTGGGCACAAAGGACAATAAACCATTTTAATGGGAAGCTAGCTATGTCGTTGTTTGCTAATTTAAAAAAAAGTATACAAATGCAGAAAGATGAAGTAAAGTAAATAAAAGAAAGATAAAACATATGAAATATTACATACATAATCAACAGTTGACTAATAGCATTAGTTCATCTATCATTTAACATGGCTTTTAGCAAGATAAGTTCCTTTACTATCTATATAGACACTTTAAGTTACAATAATTATAATCATATATTTTTTACTTTCTATATGTCCAGGTTATGGATCTTCTTTTTTACTTTACTCTTAAAAGGGAAGTCCCATGAAAATAAAAAAGCAAGGCAGACAGCGGGGGGGGGGGGGGGGGGGGGGGGGGGGAATGGGGGGGGGTGCATGAACTTCATAAACAAAGTATACTTACCAGTCCTCTTGCCTCTGTAGTGCTGCTCCTAGGTCTTGCTGCCAGCTGTCATTTTCAGCTGAAACTCGGTACTTCCCTTACCCTGCTCTTCCAGTTTAAATGTCATAGCCTAACTAACCAATTGCTTTCACTGCCCAAGTCACTGAGTGGCTGAGCGGGCAATCAGTTTACCGGGTATGTGATGTTGCAGCTGGAAGAGATGCAGATGTACCCCGTAGCGGCACTATGGGTACAAGGATAGGTAACTGTACCTTGTTATAGTGCTTGAAAGCACTATATTGTAATCCGTATTCTTCTTCTTCCGTCTCTTCTTCTTCTTCCAGCCATTTTTCTGTGCGTAATACAGCCCGCACCGCTTTGCACACAGACTCCATTCAAACTGCGTTTCGAAGCCCTCAGCGGTGTGAGGTGTGCTATCTATTTTTCGTTTCGATTGGATTTGTCGTTTTTAAGAAATTTACGTATAAAGACCGCTAATTTCCCATAGAAAATAATGGCCCATTGGAAATAATGGCCACACTCTAACCGCTAACAACCAATCACAGCACATATGCAAATAGCTGAAATATAGCAGCATAGCATATAGCATAGCATATAGCATGTATCAAACCATCCACACAGTCACATGTCCACTATTGGCCAATAGAAGATGTAATATATGGAAGGTCCTTAACAATTTTGTCTCGCTGACCTGAGTAAGATTGTCATGGTAACCGAGCAATGATCTTTACCAGTATCTTTATAAGTAGCAGAGTTCAGTCAGTAAAATAGCAGAGCTGAGGCAGCCATGTAGCAGGGACGGTACACAAGCTGCTCTTAAAGAGAGGGTACCCAAGCCACTCTTAAAGAGACGGTACCCAAGCAGCTCTTAAAGGGACGGTACCCAAGCTGCTCTTAAAGGAACAGGAGTCAAGCCGCTCTGAAAGAGATGGTACCCAAGTCGATTTTAAAGGGACGGTACCTAAGCCGCTCTTAAAGGGACGGTACCCAAGCCGCTCTTAAAAAACGGTACCCAAGTCTCTGAGTAAGGGGAATTACATAAGTCGTTCTTACAGGGACAGTACCCAAGCCGCTCTTAAAGGGACGGTACCCAAGTCGCTCTTAAAGGGACGGTACCTAAGCCGCTCTTAAAGGGACGGTACCCAATCCGCTCTTAAAGGGACGGTACCCAAGTTTCTGTGTAAGGGGAATTACATAAGTCGCTCTTACAGGGACAGTACCCAAGCCGCTCTTAAAGGGACGGTGCCCAGTCCGCTCTTAAAGGGATGGTACCTAAGCCGCTCATAAAGAGACGTTACACAAGCCGCTCTTAAAGGGACGGTACCCAAGCTGCTCTTAAAGGGACGGTACCCAAGCCGCTCCTAAAGGTCCCGGGTTCCTTTAAAAGCAAACTGGGTTCCTTTAAGAGCGACCTAGGACCCTTTAAGAGCGACCTGGGTCCCTTTAAGAGCGACCTTGGTCCCTTTAAGAGTGACCTGGGTCCCTTTAAGAGTGACTTGGGTCCCTTTAAGAGCAACCTGGGTTCCTTTAAGAGCGAAATATGTCCCCCCCATGCCGACGATCGCCGCTATTGGCTTATCAGTTCAGATCAGCCAATAGCGGCGATCGGAACCTTTCCGGGCCATCGGTGACCCGATGACCCGGAAAAAATGGCGGTCGGTGCTGTCCGAGGACCAGGTGACATCCCACACACAGGAGAACGGGAGACCCCAGAAGAAGTCCAGAGTGTGGCGTAACAGGGGGATCAGGAAGGACGCCATTTTAAAGTGTGACGCCTGTCCTGATCACCCCGTCCTCTGTATACTGGATCACTTCAAGGCGTACCACACGTCACTGGGGTTTCACATTATCTAAATTCTGTCCCTTATTCCTATTTCAGGGGTCACGTTGATCCGGGGATTATTCTAATCGCCATTATGTCGTCTGCCTCACAAGGTTTTTTTTTGCCTTCCTCTGGATCAACACATGTTGAATTTGATGTAAACCTGTCATTTTCAACCTTATAAACTAATAATTGGCCTAATACCCCCAAATAAATTAGAATTGTCCCTTTTCCCCAGCTAAATTGGCATGGCCGCCATTCCCATTAGAAGATGCCATGATGCAATTATAAATCCTCTGTGCTGCCAGGGCAGTAGAAACCCCCCACAAGTGACCCCATTCTGGAAACTACACCCCATTAGGAATCTAACAAGGGGGGCAACGGGTATATGGCCCCCTGGTGACGGCCACATTTGGGAAGTGAAAATGAAAAAAATTGTATTTTTTATTTTCACGGCACATATTCTACACATGTGCCCGTCACCAGTGGGGTCCATATGCTCACTGCACCCCTCGTTAGATTCCTTATGGAATCTATTTTCCAGACAGGGGTCACTTGTGGGGGTTTCTACTGTCCTGGCAGCACAGGAGCTTTGTAATTGCGACATGGCCTCCATCCTCCATTCCAGCCTCTAAATGGCGCTCTGTCCCTTTGGTGGCTTGCCCTGTGCCCATATGGCACATTATGTCCACATGTGGGGTATTTTCGTACTCAGGGGAAATTACCCTACACGTTTTGCGTTTATTTCTTTTTTAACCCCTTGTGAAAATGGAAAAAAATCAAGGCTAGACCAACATTTAGTGTAATTTTTTTTTTTTTCATTTTTACTCTAAATCATTGATCTTGTCATGATTTTTTCATTTTCACAAGGGGCTAAAAGATTAAAAAAAAAACACAAAATGTGTAGAGCAATTTCCCCTGAGTACGTAAATACCCCACATGTGGACATAAAGCGCCATGCGGGTGCAGGGTAAGCTTTCAAGGGGAAGGAGCGACATTTGGTTTTTTGAGGCTGAATTTGGCTGGAATGGATTTCAAGGGGCCATGTTGCATTTAAAAGGCCCCTGTGTTGCCAAGACAGTTGAAACCCCCCACAAGTGACCCCATTATGGGTTCACACTACGTATATTTCAGTCAATATTGTGGTCCTCATATTGCAACCAAAACCAGAAGTGGATTAAAAACACAGAAAGGCTCTGTCCACACAATGTTGAAATTGAATGGATGGCCGCCATATAACAGTAAATAACTGCCATTATTTCAATATAACAGCCATTGTTTTAAAATAACAGCAAAAATTTGCCATTAAATGGCGGCCATCCACTCAATTTCAACATTGTGTGAACAGAGCCTTTCTGTGTTTTCAATCCACTCCTGGTTTTGGTTGCAATGAGGACCTCACATGAGGACCAAATACTGCCTGAAATATACTGTGTGTGAACCCAGCCTAAACCTGAACAGGTCCCTAAAAATATCTGATTTTGAAATTTTACTGAAAATTTGGAAATTTGTTGCTAATGTTTTACGCTTTCTATTGTCTAAAAATAATGAAATATAGTTTAATAAATGCCGCCAACATAAAGTAGACATGTTGCTAATGCTATTTAATATATAATTTATGTGGTATAACCATTTTCTGTATAAGCTGAAAAGTTTTAAAGTTGGAAAAATGCATTTTTTTACAATTTTTCACACTATTTTGTTTTTTTCATAAAGATTCGTTATAACTATCGACTCCAATTTACTAGAAATGTGAAGTACAATATGTCACGAGAAAACAATCTCAGAATCAGCCGGATAGGTAAAAGCATCCCGAAGTTATTAATGAATAAAGTGACACAGGTCATATTCATAAAATTTGCTCCGGTCCTTAAGGCCATTTCAGGTCCGGTCCTTAAGGGGTTAAGAACGAAATATGTCCCTTTAAGAGCGAAATATGTCCCTTTAAGAGCAAAATGGGTCCCTTTAAGAGCGAAATATGTCCCTTTAAGAGCAAAACGGGTCCCTTTAAGAGCGAAATATGTCCCTTTAAGAGCAAAATTGGTCCCTTTAAGACCGACCTGGGTCCCTTTAAAAGCAAAATATGTCCCTTTAAGAGCAAAATAAGTCCATTTAAGAGCGAAATATGTCCCTTTAAGAGCAAAATGGGTCCCTTTAAGGATGAAATATGTCACTTTAAGGGCAAAATGGGTCCCTTTAAGACTGACCTGGGTCCCTTTAAGAGCGAAATATGTCCCTTTAAGAGCAAAATGGGTCCCTTCAAGAGCGACTCGGCATTTGATTACCTGGGGCTGCTGAAGTTGGATAAAGCTCTAAGGTTGTCTGGAAAACATGGATACAGCCAATGACTAAATCCATGATTTCCACATAGCCTTAGGGCTTTATCCAAGTTCAGCAGCCACCGCTAATCAAATGCCGAAAGTTCGGGTTCAGATGGACTCGAGCATGCTCGAGGTTCGCTCCTCTCTAGATGGGACCCAAGTTGCTCTTAAAGGGACGGGACCCATGACGCTCTTAAAGGGACCCAAGTCGCTCTTAAAAGGTATGGGACCCATGTGGCTCTTAAAGGGGCGGGACCCAAGTCACTCTATTTAAGGGACAGGACCCAAGTCGCTTTTAAAGGGATGGCACCCAGGGTTAAAGTTTCTCTTAAAGGAAAGTCACTGGTAAAGGGGCGCTCTTTTCAAGCACTATGTATTTTCCTTGAAATGCAAATCTAGTTTATTATGTTCCTGCATTTCATGCCTTCCTGCTTTTTTTCTCTTTCATGGTATTTGTCCCTTAAACATCCTTGGAATAGCACAAAACAATTGTCTCGAGAAGCATCAAAGTAGGATTGATCATGGTTGTATTCTCACTTCATATAGTCATATTCTCACTTCAAAATGTATGTACAGTGGTGCCTTGGATTACGAGCATAACTTGTTCCGGGACCGTGCTTGTAATCCAAATCCACTCTTAAACTGAAACAAATTTTCCCATAAGAAATCCCTAGTATGCAGACAATTGGTTCCACACCCCAAAAATAATGTTTTTTTTTTTAAATTCTAAATAACATTTAGAACAGATGAAACAAACAATGAGAAACGGCTGAATATGTCATATTATAAGTTACTGTACAGTATAGCAATCAGCATGTGGTGTATAATGTATAGTAAGTGCATAAACCTGAAAAAGCATCATCAATTTGCAGATACAGAATAGAGATGCAGAGCCCCATAATGCAGTAGTGTAGTACAACAGGCTAGAATAGAGAAGCAGGGATGCTGTCAGAGGTCTGTGTGTGGTCACATGACAGCAATGGGGAAGGGGTGTGTGTTCAGCATGGACCAATTAGGAAGTGAGAATCACAGAACTGTGCAGGAGGACAGTGACAGAAACATTTTTATAGCAGTGTGAGTGGCTGAGTGTAAGAGCAGACGCTTTAAAGCAGCAGTGTCTATAGCTGAGTGTGAGTACAGGCACATTATAACAGGAATGGATGGGAAACACAAGGGCTGACAGATCTGCCATGATTTGGAAGGTGAGGGAGACTTCCTGGGTCAGAGTACTGTGCTGTAGACTCCGCTATGCAGACCATGCCTGTCCCCCACTCCCCCTCCCACCCAGTACAGGGACCTCTTACACCAAAGCAATGATCTTAAACCAAGTTACAATTTTGAAAAACTGTGAGCTCTTCTTGCAAAATGTTCTTAATCCAGGTTACTCTTAAACCAAGGTACCACTATATGCTTTTTAAAAGTATGTTTTCTTTCAAACATTGTAACGAGTTATGCAAGTAAGTAAGTTAGTAAGTAAATAAGATGCATTACTAATTTTGTGTTATGGTGCATATAAGCGTTCCCCCCTGTTAGATGTTAAGTTTGCAGAGCTCCCCAGTGTCAGGAGCATTAGCATAGAACATAAACAGATGCCAGGTTGGTAGGCTAGCAGGAACTCTTAAGTGTCTGGAGCGTTGGCAGAGAATGTGAGCAAGTTCAAGCTAGCGTTAGGCACGCTGTCTTCCCAGTCTGGAATGCAAAGGCTAGAATGCACAGACTGACTTGTCAGCTGTAGGTGGTGTCATCCGTACAGAACGTGTAGTGTAGTAAATCACTGTATGTAACAGCTCTACAGTCATGGCCAAAAGTTTTGAGAATGACACAAATATTATATTTTCACATGATCTGCTGCCCTCTGGTTTTTATGTGTGTTTGTCAGATGTTTTTATCACATACAGAAATATAATTGCAATCATATTATAAGTAACAAAATCTTATATTGACAGTTAGAATGAGTTAATGCAGCAAGTCAATATTTGCAGTGTTGACCCTTCTTCTTCAGGACCTCTGCAATTCTCCCTGGCATGCTCTCAATCAACTTCTGGACAAAATCCTGACTGATAGCAGTCCATTCTTGCACAATCAATGCTTACATTTTGGCACGATTTTTTTTTTTTTTTTTTGTCCACCCTTCTCTTGATGATTGACCACAAGTTCTCAATGGGATTAAGATCTGGGGAGTTTCCAAGCCATAGACCCAAAATCTCTATGTTTTGTTCCCTGAGGCATTTAGTTATCACCTTTGATTTATGGCAAGGTGCTCCATCATGCTGGAAAAGGCATTGTTGATGGCCAAACTGCTCTTGGATGGTTGGGAGAAGTTGCTCTTGGAGGACATTCTGGTACCATTCTTTATTCATGGCTGTGTTTTTAAGCAAGACTGTGAGAGAGCCAATTCCCTTGGCTGAGAAGCAACCCCACACATGAATGGTTTCAGGATGCTTTACGGTTGGCATGAGACAAGACTGGTGGTAGCCCTCACCCTGTCTTCTCCGAATAAGCTGTTTTCCAGATGTCCCAAACAATCAGAAATGGGATTCATCAGAGAAAATGACTTTACCCCAGTCCTCAGCAGTCCACTCTCTGTACCTTTGGCAGAAAATCAGTCTGTCCCTGATGTTTTTTTCTGGTCTTGAGACCAGGTCTTGCTCCATGAGTCTCCGCCTCACAGTGCGTGCAGATACACTCCCTCCTGCCTGCTGCCATTCCTGAGCAAGCTTTGCACTGCTAATAGCCCGATCCCGCAGCTGAAACACTTTTAAGAGACGGTCCTGGCGCTTGCTGGTCTTTCTTGGGCGCCCTGGAGCCTTTTTGAAAACAATGAAACCTCTCTCCTTGACGTTCTTGATGGTGCAATAGATTGTTGACTGAGGTGCAACCTTTTTAGCTGCAATACTCCTCCCTGTTAGGCCATTTTTGTGCAGTGCAATGATTACTGCACGTAATAACCATAGTTAACAGAAAAGAAACAATCATGCCAAGCACCAGCCTCATTTTAAAGTGTCCAGTAGTGTCATTCTTACTTAATCATGACAGATTGATCTCGAGCTCTGTCCTCATCAACACCCACACCTGTGTTAATGGAGCAATCACTGAAACAATGTTAACTGGTCCTTTTAAGGCAGATCAGCAATGATGTTGAAATGTGTTTTGGGGGATAGAGTTCATTTTCTAGGCAAATATTGACTTTGCAAGTAATTGCTGTAAAGCTGATTACTTTTTATAACATTCCGGGGGAATATGCAAATTGCCGTTTTAAAAACTGAAGCAGTAGACTTTGTAAAAATTAATATTTTTATCATTCTCAAAACTTTTTGCTATGACTGTAGAAATAGTTTGCTAGATGCGTTTCAAGGCACAGGGCCTCATTCTCAATAGTTCATGTGACAAGCTATTAAAGAAAGAGGCCCGGTGCCTTGAAACTAAAAGGACAGGCGCTTTGGGATCCCCTTTCATTATCCCCTTCCAATAAAGCCAGGAAGTTTTGCTATATTTCATAAAAAAAAAACATGAAAATATGTTTCATGTTGATGAATTTTTGCTAATTTAAAGGGAATCCTGCTTCATCTCTACAGCTAAATAATTGTTTAACTGTAGTCATTTGTTTAGGTTAGATTCACAAATATTTCTGTGAAATTTGCTAATTTCTCGAAGCAGATTTCCAAGAATTTCGCTCATCTATACAAACAAATCTCATTGGCAGCCAAGCTATAATAGCTACAATACTGGGACTATTACAGAGTAGCGATTTTTTGGAACAGATGTTGTTATAGTGTCAAAAATTGGAAAATGACAATTTACAAAAAAAAGTAAACCAGCCAGTAAATCATTCAATTTCTGCTAGTTGTGGACCTTGGTGGTTAACGACGTAATATCAATTTTCTCTCAGGACAGCTGTGGATATTGGTAAATGAGCTATAAATCAGTTTACAGTGCCAGTAAGATATTAAAGGACAACTCCCGTGGGACCCCCCCCCCCCCCCAAAAAAAAAAAAAAAAAAAAAAAAAAAACACAGACACACACAGACACCATACTCACCATCCCTCCGGTGACTATCCCAACTCGATTCGCCCGCCGTCCGCCTCTCTGTCACCGCCGTCCAGCGATGTCTCTTGCTTCCGGGTCCAGGGGATAGAAAAGGCTGCCAGTGCATTTGCGCACCGGCAGACATTTTTAATTGGCTGGAGCGCATCACATGGCTTCCAGCAAGCTCAGCCAATCAGGGCTGAGCAAGCTGGAAGCCATGTGATGCCCTCCAGCCAATGAAAAGGCTGCTGGTGCACATGTGCACCAGCAGCCTTTTCCATCCCATTGACTTTCCAAGAAGACCCCAAGGAGGAAGAAGACCTGGACCGCCCCCCGGCTCTGACGACGTCGTCACCAGATGGTGCCCGGGAGAAGAGGACCGTGACGACCGTAATAGGTAATGTATAATTATGTATAATCATGTATAATTTCTTTAACTTCGGGGGGGGGGGCGAAAGTGGGGGAAGGGGGCCAGACCGGGTATTTAACCACATTACAAAGTTATATAACTTTGTAATGTGTGTTAAATAGGCAAAAAAAAAATTGTGGGAGTTGTCGTTTAAGGTGAACACTGTCTTCTCTGATCCCAGTGAATTGGTACAACACATTGTGGGGGTGATTTATCAAAGGGTGTAAAATTTAGACTGGTGCAAACTACACACAGCAACCAATCACAGCTCAGCTTTCAGCTCTGGTGAAAGGAAAGAGAGCTGTAACTGGTAACCTTGGGCAGTTTACACCAGTCTAAATTTTACACCCTTTGATAAATTTCCCCTTATGATTTTACAGAACCCATTAAGTTATTAAGGTGGATGCTGTCTTCACTTAACCAAGCAAAATTTTTATAACATACTATAGGGGACATTTAGTAACTCCTTCTTGACCCAGGACATAAATGTACGCCCTAATGCTGCTACGGGAGTTCAGAGGGTGCTGCGCAATGACCCCGAACTGCTGCAATCCTGGCTGCTATGCGCCAAAATACTCCAAAGGGCAAAATTGTGCATTTTAAGTCGTATCAAATCCAGAAAAATTGTGATCAAAAGTGATCAAAAAGTCGCATATACGCAAAGTACCAATAAAAAGTACAGATCATGCCACTAAAAATGACACCTCACATAGCTCCATAGACAAAAAATAAAAGCTGTTTGCATGGTCAAGGAGCAATTTTAAGGAACATTTAGTTGTTGTTTTTTTTTTAAGGATTTCATTTTTAAACAACTGTCAAATAAAATAAAAGTTATACAAGTTACATATCATTGTAATTGTACCAACTTGAGTAACATATAAATCATGTCAGTTTTACCCTAGGGTGAACGACATAAACACAAATCCCCCCAAATAAAAAAAAAAGCTTTTTATTTCCAATTTCACAAAACATGAGTAGTGCAAAAAATAAGGGCTCATGTGGGTCTGTAGGTGAAAAATTGCAAGCAATATGGCCTTTTAGGCACGAGGAGGAAAAAACAAAAGTGCCCTTCCTTGCAAACTAAGTGCTGGTGTAGGTTTCACTGACTTTTTTCTGCCGGAAAAATTATAAATGTGGTGCACACAGAGGCCGGGCTCCCTCTACATGCTGCCGCACCCCCTGCTACGCTCCCTCCCCACCTCTCTGGCGCAAGTGGTGCAGAGAGCCCACTTGCAAATAAATTATTTGCAAAACAAGCTTTTGCAATCAAATTTATTCGCAAGTAGACCCTTTGCGCCAGAAAAAGCCCCATGCGCCACTTATAAAGGTCCTCCTATTAGTTTACAGCACCCAGTGAGTTAACAATATGGACTTTGTCTTCACTGCTTCTGGTGATTTTGTATAATGCACAACAGGCACCAAGTACTTGGTAATCTGAATAATTGCTTGACAGGTCCCACAGAAAATCACTCACAATCTACCCAAAATTAACCCACAATCAACCCTGCTATCATCTCTTTTCCTTCCTGTCCCTCTCTCTATTGCTCTCACTGCTCTTCTCTAACTGTCTGCTGCGTTCCTGCTCTTCACTACACACACAGCTGACTGCCTATCCCCAGGAAATGAATCATCTTATATAGACGGTGAGGGGGATTGCTGAAATCGCAAAGGGCCTTGCAAGTGATTGGACAGGCACAAGGGATTATGGATAATCCTTGGCTCCCAACAAAGTGACAGTACTGTATGCTAAAATGTGTGACCGCCATGTTTAGCGAATTTGTTAACAAATCGCTGTTAACTCTTTTTGCAAAACAAAGCGAATTGATAACTTTGCTCATCTCTAGCTGACACTATTAGGTTTTAGGAAAGGGAGACACATGGTCCTTTTCATATATCCATATGTAGGTGCTTCCAAAACAGAAAAAAAAAAAAAAATTACTTTCCCAAGCTCCTGAAGTGCAGCTTGCCCTACAATTTTTTTCTCTGAATAAACAAAAAGGTAATCTTTGTGCCCCCTACTATCATACACAATGAGCGCAGAACATATAGTTGTATCTGACTTGTTTTTACTTGTCTTCTCATTATATTTCAATAGTATTTAAACTTGATATTGTTAATGGACAATTTCAGCCTATTTTTTTCTCCTCAATTAACACACATTACAAAGTTATATAACTTTGTAATGTGTGTTAATCAGCTGTCTGGAGCCGATCCATCTCTTTTCTGCCTCCAACTCATTCTCCACTACCACCCGTTCCCCCCGCCACCCCCGGTAGTGGGGAAAAAAAAAAGGCTATACTTCCACATTCACGTCTTCATCCTGGAACACATCACATGGCTTCCAGCTTGCTTAACTCTGGCTAAGCAAGTTGGAAGCCATATGATGCGATCCAGCTCGAAAAACTTGGGGATTCATATGCACACCAGTAGCCTTTTCTCTCCCATACATGCCAGAGGAACCCAGAAGTGCAGAATAACCAAAGACATGGACAGGCTGACGGGGACCGCAGCCGGCAGGAATTTCAAATGGTGATCGACTCAAGAGGGATGGTGAGTATAAGATCTGTGTATGTCATTTTTTTTCCTACAGCCAGAGTTGTCCTTTAATGACTTACTCAAAATTCTGGACACCTAATTTGTAAGGCATTAAATACAGTATATGGCTGTGTTAACACAATATAAGTTTCCTAATAATCACGGCTGTTGTTGTCAATTTTCAACAACAGCCGTGATTATTAGGAAACTTACTGTACATGGTGCTGCTGTCTATGGAATCACGGTAATAGTGTATACACATTCTGTACACTCCGGCCTGGATTTATTGAATAGCAGACGCACATCCCTGAAAGGTCACAGAATGGAGTGTGCGGCTCCAGTGTTCAATGGTGAACTGGGATGCGGGTGCTCACAGATGCGCCCGCATCCCAATTAAATAGAAATGAAGATCGTTTGGCTGATACTGCAGTACCGGACTGGATGATCTTCACTAACACCGGCTGCTCTGTGACACGGCCGGGTCACAGAACGGCCAGTGTCATACCATGTGTGAGCATGACTTTAGGTGGTATTTTATAGCTATATTTATATGTGAAATTTTACTTTTAAGGCTATGTTCACACTACGTAAAACTATGGCCGTAGTTTTCGCCGCAGAACGGAACGGTCTGTTATGTAGTGTGAACATAACCTAAGGTGGCTTATTTTGTTATTATGATATGATTATGAATTAAAACATATCTTTTATTATTGGATATTTTGTGGCTGTTTTTCTCCATTCAGTTTTTTGCACTTCTTGTCCAGAGGTCATCAGATTAAAATATTCTCTAAACTGTTTCTTTTGCAAAAACATGTAACCAAAAGTCTTAATTAAAACAAATATGTAATATCCTACAAGGAATGACAAACCATTAATATGGTAAATGACCAACATATTGTGTAAATCTTGTTTCCTAATTTAGAATCATTACCTTTCTGGAACATTGGCATTGTGTCATTTGTTATAATTTCCTTTTTGTGGGTGTTTAGCTACTTTTATGATTTCTCAATTTAGTTTTGCGGAAATCAATGGAATAATATTTATATTTACGCTTACTGCTCTGTGGATTTTCATGGCATTGATAAATCGTATTAAAATTGTGAGTGTGACATTTGTTGGAGCAAGTTTTAATCATTTCAGCTTTTAGTAATTGTGAGGAGTGCCAATTGTGTTTATACAGAGGTTGTTTTTGTTCTTGTTCCTTTTACAGTAAATTTCCATTTATTTCCAATCAAATGAGATGTTAAAAGTAAGTATGTGTTTTGTGCTACCGAGATCCTATAGTTATGCCACCCGTTGTTAGTTTCAGAAGATAAATTATGTAGTACATCAAATTATACCAGATTTATCTATTATGACAAAGACTTTATTGTATTTTTAAATAGCTGAAGTTGTACAGGAAATTTTTTACTTAAACTGGTGCCTCCTGCTTTATGCATATGAAATGTAGGAATGCTTCATTATATATATATATATATATATATATATATATATATATATATATATATATATATTGTAGGGATCTTCCCGGGGGATGGTGTGTTTGGACACAGTTCACAGCAGACTTGGACTTGTAAAATAACAGCTTGGCGTTTATTTGCAGCATAAACAGTCCATAACAGAAATATAGCAACACTGCGCTTTAAGAACAAAACAAAAAGGTCTTGCCCGTCTGGGCGCTAACTAACACAGCAGGTTACCTCTCTGACACTTCAGTCGGCAGTATTGCGGGGTGTGAACAGGCCCCAGCAGCGGCTGTCTTCCCAGCTCTCACCAAACAGCATGCAGGCTGTTCACTCCTGTCTGAGAGCTCCCACCTGCATCTCTGTGGAGCTCTTACCTTCTCAGGCTGATTGCTCACCTGATGGCAAAACCCAAACTGGATCGGGGGGAGGGAATGGCAAGTCCCACTACCAAAACCTACGTGCCATTCCATGTAAGTCCAGGCCCGGCAATAATAAATAATAGCTCAGCAGCATAACACTGCTGAGCACAGATGCCTCCTGGACTTACCATCTCACACTATGCATCAGCCTAGGTGAGATGTACACCCCCTCGAACACATCTCCTGTGACATGTCTACAATATATATATAATCCCAGCACAGGTGTTCCATGAAGTTTCTATGAACCTGGGCAAAGTAACTCACTCAGGCTCTCACAGTGGGATGAAGGAAGAGTGTATTGTTTGTTTTTACCCACTAGTTTTCACTGTTGTATTCGCTGTATGTATAATATTAAGCACAGCTGAAGGAAGCATTGGGTTAACTGTGTTATGTCACATGGTTGTTTTCCTCCTGTCACAGGTGCAGGTCTGTTCCCTCTTTTTTTCTGCTCTATCATCGTTCTCCTTCCTCTATACCTCACGGCCCCAGCAATCTTAGCACTAGCTAAGGTAATCCTATAAAAAGAAGCTAGTTCTTGCTGAGAGGGTCTTTAGTCTTTTGTCTTCTTTTTTAGTCAGTGGAGAGACATACAGACACAGTTCCTGCGGCAGTGAAGCCAGGGCCTGACTTAGGCCAGGACCCTTGTCTGGGACCAAGAGACTTTCTCTATTTCTATTATGCTGTTAACCACCGCTAGCATGCAGAGCTAGACCTCTCAGAAAAAAGGATGTCCTTTGAGGAGAACCATGCCCATGACAGAGATACTATCTCTGCTACACAGGGCAGCATACCAAAGGCTTGGTAATGACCCCAGTAGGACAAAGCTGCAGTTAAAGCCTACGTATCCTGCTATAACACATGGCTATTCTAGGAAGTCTTGGAAGGTCTGCAAAACCCACCGCAGGGACCTGGGACCTTATACTACCCTAGAAGGATAGGTAACCTAACACTATAGGGCGGTCTATAAGGACAGATCAGAAGGATCTATACGTGAGTATTGGTATCTTCTTCTTTACTTAAATACACTATCCTGGCATAGTACACAACTACCTTGGACAGGGCCCTCAAGCTTTTTTTTTTACTGCTTTTTGGTTACGCCGTTCACCGTGCGGGAACACTATTGTTTTACTTTAATAGATCGGAAAATTATGCACGCTATGGTACATAATATATTTATTTTAATGTGTTTTATTTATAAAATGGTAATGGGGATGATTTAAATTTTTATTGGGGGAGGGGATATGTTGTGATTTTCAAAACTTAAAAAAAAATATATATATATATATATATATATATATATATATATATATATATAATACATTTTTTTTATGTCCCCTTGGGGGATTTTAACATTTTTACATTACATTTTACACACTGATCATTGTTATTCCATAGCATAGCATTGATCAGTGTTATCTGCGATAATTGCATGGAGCCTACCTGTGACAGACTCTATACAGTAATCACTCATCTGGGAGGAAAGTAAGGGATCCACATCAGTCAGATACAATGATCGGAACCAACGAGGTCACACTGCGGGGGTCCCGATCGGACAGTTACAGAAGCACAGCTCCTGTCATTATGTTAAGTGCCACTACTGCGGCACTGCAAGGATTAATGGCAGGCCGCCTGCTATTCTTCAAAAGCTTTGAGCGGTAAACTGGCAGAAATGTTGTAAGAAGGGAGAGAGCAGAATTGAAGGACTGTGATAAAGAGCTGAGGGAAGGCAAAGCATTCTGAGAATGGCAATACTGAGCAACTTGTCAATACAAACACCCAAACAAATGGATTTTGGGTGGTTTCATAACTGGGGCAAACAGGTAAGCAATGCTATACTGTATTCTTCTGCAGCATGAATAATTGACCTCAGAGTAGCCCTTTAACCATGCCCTTCCCTCTTGCAGTGCACAGTATGTACCTACCACACTGCACCTGACGTAACCATTACAAAGTTTGTTGAGTAAACTGTGAGCACGATCACGGTTTGACCGAACCAGAGCCTGCGGCATTTGTGGCAGGTGGCTGCAGAGGTTGGATGCAGCCTTAGGCTGGGTTCACACTACGTATATTTCAGTCAGTATTGTGGTCCTCATATTGCAACCAAAACCAGGAGTGGATTGAAAACACAGAAAGGCTCTGTTCACACAATGTTGAAATTAAGTGGATAGCCGCCATTTAATAGCAAATATTTGCTATTATTTTAAAACAACGGCTGTTATATTGAAGTAATGGCAGTTATTTACCGTTATATGGCGGCCATCCACTCAATTTCAACATTGTGTAAACAGATCCTTTCTGTGTTTTTAATCCACTCCTGGTTTTGGTTGCAATATGGGGAAGCCAGTGCCGCGGTCCTTTTTTTTTAACCACGGCCCGTTTCTCACGTACGGTGCTGTTCAATTCATGGTTACAGAGACAGGGGCGAAGCACTGGAGGCGGGCCGCAGCATGGAGGTGCGGGGGTTTCCTTCCACTGGGGGTGGGCCGGCCCACCTCCAGTGCTTCGCTTCAGTCCCGATAACCATGAATCGAATGTCGCCATACACGGGAACCGGTGCTGGTGCCGTTTGATTCATTTGTGATTTTAAAGAGAGTGTACCTGATTCTTTGAAGGCATAGGCGGGGAAGGGGTGCTTAAGTCTTTCTCCCTCTCAGTCTTCAGAAGGATAACTGTACTCACAATTTCAAATCTCTTTCTTTATCAAGATATATGTGCAGGCTGCTTTCTGGTTGGCTCCTGGCAGAAACAACTGATTCTTGTAGTCCCACAGATGCAGTACAATTCCCAACTGCAGGGTGTATATCAAAGATGCAAAATAGAAAAAAAGGGGAGCAAACTATTTCTTCTGACTTAAGGTAATAGTGAAAATGTTCTGCAACACTTATAGCATGTAGCATAGTCACACCTCGGAGGGGAGCTCTAACCCTATTCCCCCTATGCCTGGAAAGCTTCTCAAAATAGGAATCAAAAGCACAGCGTTTCCACTGTATATCCACCGTTTAAACGTGCCTTAAAACGTCAGTCCTGCGTTATTTCAAACCAAGGTGAGATGCTACTATACTTTTAACATGCAACATTTATTGTCAAAACAGGGTCCCATGCATATCGGGGCCATACCTCTTCTTCAAGGACATAATGATACTGACACTTGCAACACACATTTAAAATGATTCAAAATACCTGCCTCCTCGAGTACTGCCTCCTACCTTCCTCTCTCCCTCTCAACTGAACACACAAAACATGTTACTAAGAAATTTTTGTATATGTAGATATAAAATTCTCCTAATATTACTAGTAAATCTGGCTGAGATTATCTGGGTGTTGTCTGTTGTGGAGTGGTGAGGTATCACCACTCACCAATTGTAAGTGAGTTTAAGTTTTGAGTTTACACTAACAGAATGGCACAGCTGCCAAAAATATTCTCTGTTTTTTCTTCTAAACTGCAGGGTGTAGAAACACAATTATAGCCATTTTAGCCACTTTACATGACCAGGTCCAGCCTAAAGCCCTCTATGGTGATGGAATGCAGCAAAGAAAATGTACAGAGGTGTAAGTACCATAACAGCTGCTATGGGGCCCACCACATCAGTCATCATCATTTGCAGCACCTGTTGCTCAAGCACAGCTTACTGGTGCTACAAACAGTGCTACAAGTGCTCCTAATGAGCACTTGCAGTTAAATGCTAAATATTATGACTACACTTGATGGGTTTGTGGTCAGTCAGGGGGGTGCCCAATCAAAAGTTTGCTGTGGGGCCCAGCCATTTCTAGTTATACCCTGCCACCGGTAGTGAGCAGGTTTCTTCCACCTTTCAGGGCTTTCAGCCCCATAAATGTATCTTGTGTATTGGAAACACTTGATTGTGTCATATCACAGAATAACTATTAGGTGTTAGCAAAGTACCCAATGTGCATTATACATTAAACATACATAGCATTGTAAAGGAAATGCTGAATACCCTTTCTACAACATAATGCAATGATAACACTGGACATTTGGGGGTAATGTGTCTGACAACCACGTTGTGCTTGACATTTACAAAATTGGACACTGCAGTAAGCCTAGGCATCAGGTGAAAATTTGGACTAGTAAGTGGTAAGTGATTATGTGGGGAAATACTATAAAGGGAATCTGTCACTAGGTTTATCCCACCTTAAACGTTGGCAGCATAAACAAGCGACAGAAATGCTGAACTGATCGGTGTAATACCTACATCATTCTGTTCAGCCGTTCTCCTAATAAGCAGGAGAATAGGATTCTTTTCATACCCCTCCCCTAGCTGCTGCTAATTGACAGTTGACTGCCTATACACAGCATGGATAGATAACTGCCAATCAGCAGCTGGTGGGCAGAGTTTTCTGTTTCATTTGAATATTGAGGACTACTGTGCCCATGGCAGGGTCCTTCCCGGAGGGATATCTGGCTAGTCCTGTGTTTCAAGACTCTTAAAAGAGGCTCTGCCGGCTCTTCTTTTGCATATTCATGTTTCCCAGGGAGCAATGCACCTAGGATTTCACTGCATTGTGCGCTTTCACTAGCAGGTGGCAGTGTTATAATTTGTCTAGTCTCCCTGAGATCAGCGATCTGTTTCTCTTATGGCTTTACTAGGCATTGCTCCCACTTAGCCAGAATCCTGCTCCACACTGATCAGGGCCAACACCACAGCTGTATGTGGATGGATACCTTGGCTTGGTTTTTCCCTTGTCATTACATTGGTTTATAGGGCCACTTAATATGGTGGTTTTGGTGGTTTCCTTACAGGAGCTACCCCTTGGCTGGGTCCTTCCCAGAGGAATATCTGGCTAGTCCTGTGCTATCGTTTGGCTGTTCTCCCTGAGATCAGAAATCTGTTTTCTTTTCATGTTATTCAGAGGGATATCTATGGATCAGCTGCACAGAATAATGTGATACATCATTCTGTTCAGCTTCCCTGTCACTAGTTTATGCTACCTTGAGATAGGACAGCATAAATCTACTGACAGTCTCTTTCAAGAGATCTAATTACTATATATTGAGGATTCTTGCTTTGCACCCAATACATTCAACAAGAGTAAACATATGTATACTGGAATACCTGAGACTGATTTGTTAACCTACATAACCTGTTGTATTTTTTATGTATTGAAAATATTTATTTCTAAAAGAACATTGAAAGTTTGAAAGCTATACAGAAATATTTGGCCGCAATGAATCAACTAATGAAATGCCTGCCTTATATGCAGATTTTTATTTGCATTGCAAAGGGTTAATCCTGCAGCATATGCACAAAAGAATGATAATGTTGGGGATTAAATTTTTTTCTTTATGCTAAAATTTTTTGTGTGTGTGCAATTATGCCAATAAAGGGCATGTTTCATCGGTAAGAAAACAAAGTTGCTAAAATATTACATCAATGAGGAACCTTACATACAGTAATTGCTAAATGTATCTGGTTTCAGAGAAATTGTACACATTTACTACATGCTGCATATTGTATGTGCGCTGGGAGTATGGAAGAAGGGAGATCGATTTGCTTTGATGTTAGAGGTAACTGAGAATGTGCTGTGGTCTGTTGCTTTGTGGGCAGGTGGCAGGCAGGTAAATTTGAAGGATGGACAGGAAATGATAGGGTCCTGAATCTGCTTTGTACGAAGAAAATGAGATGAGCAATTTGGCAGCTACTTTGTGTGTAGACGAAATGTGGAAACTGCTTTTTGAATTGGATGTGTATGTGTATGTGCTTTTGTGTGTGCGCACATGTTTGTACCTGCGTGTGCCTGTGTATGTGTCCATCTTCTGGCACCAGTGTCTTAACCCCTAGACGACCCTGGACGTAGGGTTACGTCATGGAAGTCTGTCCCCAGACAACCCATGACGTAACCTTACGTCCTGGGTGTTTTTCCCGCTATGAAGCGCGCTCCGGAGCGGAGAGCGCTTCATAGCAGGTGGGGGCCGGCTGCAGTGAGCAGCAGGGACCTCACCGGTAATGACACGCTGCAGCGATCGCGCTGCCGCATGTCATTAACCCCTTAAACGCCGCGATCGCGGCGCGACCGCGGCGTTTAAGTGTAAGTGACAGGGGGAGTCCCCTGTCACTTACCGATCGGGACCCCCGCAGTGTGACTGCGGGGGTCCCGATCGTTGAAACGGACTGCCGGAGGTCTCTTACCTGCCTCCGTGCAGTCCGATCGGTGATCTGCTACACTGAGCCTGCACAGGCAGGCTCAATGAGCAGATCGCGGATAACACTGATCAATGCTATGCCTATGGCATAGCATTCATCAGTGTAGAAATCAAAGTACTGTATGTAGAAGTCCCCCAAAGGGACTTCAAAAGTGTAAAAAAAAAAAGTTCAAAACACTAACACACTACCCCAAAACCCCTCCCCCAATAAAAGTCTAAATCACCCCCCTTTCCCATTATATAAATAAAACATATAAAAATGAATAAATAGATAAACATATAATATACCGTAGCGTGCATAATTGTCCGATCTATTAAAGTATAACAAGCGTCATTGTGATCGGTGAACGGCGTACACGAAAAGAGGGGAAAAAGTGCGCAGATTACCGATTTTATGTTACATTATATATTTTAAAAAATCAATAAAAAGTGATCAAAACGTCCGATCTTCACAAGTATGGTATTAATAAAAACTAGAGATCATGGCGGAAAAAATGACACCCCATACAGCCCCGTAGGTGAACAAAATAAAACCGTTATAAGCGTCACAATAGGCCCATTTTATTAATATTTAATTGCCAAAAAAAAAAGGATTTCATAAAAAAAATACATATATAACATTAGAGAATCTGTGTAACCTGCATATGGTTGTGTTCGGACTGACCTATAGAATAATATTGTCATGTCGCTGTTACCATATAGTGCATTACGTAGACACAGGAACCCCCCAAACGTTACCATATTGCATTCTTATTTACGATTTCACCTATTTATATCTTCATAAATAATATATTTGGAATTCCATCATACATGTTATGGTAAAATGAATGACGCCATTACAAAGTACAACTATTCCTGTAAAAAACAAGCACTTACATGGCTTGTAGATAGAAAACTGAGAGTGCTAGAGCTCTTAGAAGGGGAGGAGGGAAAAACGAAAGCACTAAGATCAAAATTTGCGCGGTCCACTGGGTCATTTTGGGCCTGGTCCTCAAAGGGTTAAGCCGGATGGTTCCTCCAGCAGGAGTGATGATGTCATATCATTGCGCCTACTGGCGAGATCTTGTCTCGGCTGCTGATAGCATAGTGTTGACAGCATATGACAATGAATCGTATAGTAGGATGCCGAAGTAGGAAGTCTATCTGCTCTATTCTCCTCTTTATGTTAAGCTCACTTAACCTGCAGTGAGGGAGCTGAACATAACTGCAGCAAACATCCCTAGAAGCTGCTTGGCAGCAGCTTATTGGGATCCTGAAATGGGGATGTTGGCCAGGCAGAAATGGGCCATACCTTGTCCAGGTTTGTGCTAGAGTCTCCTGGAGTTGCAGGCATTTGGCCTCTTAGGGCAGGGGTTTGTCACGTGGGCCAATAGATGATCCAGGAGGCCGCACCAGTCAGCTACATTGGCTGGGTCCAAGCACTCCATTTTAACATTTTTGAAGCTGCTAGCTGTGCCTGTCATAGCTGTGGTTTTGCCCTCTACACTACACTACTTTATATCTCTACCTATACTCTATGTAACCAGAGCTTCTGCTTCTGTTCCCTGACTTTGGCTTATGTCTACTGATTTTGTAACTTTGCTCTTCATAGTGTGTGAACTTTTAAGGTATCTTACTATAGTTCTGTCTTGGTTCTGCTTTGCTCTCTCGGTTGTGACCCCTGGCTGTATCTGATGTTGGTTTTGGTTTTTATTCTTGGCTTATTCCTTCCCGGTTGGTTGACACGTGGACTCTTGACTATTCCGACGTGACATCAGCTCTGTGAATTAGAAAAGTCTGTGCTCTTAAAGGGACCCATGTCACTCTTAAAGGGATGGGGCCCAAGTCGCTCTTAAAAGGACCCAGTTAGCTCTTAAAGGGACCCAGATCGCTCTTAAAGGGACCCAGGTCGCTCTTAAAGGGACCCAGGTCGCTCTTAAAGGGACCCAAGTCGCTCTTAAAGGGACCCAAGTCGCTCTTAAAGGGACAGGACCCATGTCGCTCTTAGGACCCAGCTCTGAACCGCCACAATCACGGGTGCCGCGTGTAGCCCGACACCGCTGCTATTAGCGGGCACGATCTGTTCGCCGTGCCCGCTAATCTTAAGAGCGACCTGGGTCCCTTTAAGAGCGACCTGGGTCCCTTAAAGAGCGACTTGGGTCCGTCTAAGAGCAACCTGGTCCCTTTAAGAGCGACTTGGGTCCCTTTAAGAGCGACTTTTCTTCCTTTAAGAGTGACGTGGGTCCCTTTAAGAGCAAACTGTGTTTCTTTAAGAGCGACTTGGGTCCATTTAAGAGCGAAATGGGTCCCATTAAGAGCGACCTGGGTCCCTTTAACCTCTTAGGGACATATGACGTACCCGTACGTCATATGTCCCCAGGAGGTGTTCAGAGCAACCCCGCTCTGAACCGCCGCAACCCTGGGTGCCGCGTGTAGCCCGGGACCGCGGCTATTAGCAGGCACGATCTGATTGCCGTGCCCGCTAATCAGGTAATCGGAGGCAGCTGTCAAAGTTGACAGCTGCCTCCGTTTACCGGAGGCAGCCATTCCCTGGTGTCTAGTGGGGGTGATCGCTCCGTGTGTGGTGCCGGCCGGGGTCCCCTAATAAAAGTCTGAATCACCCTCCTTTTCAAATGTTTTAAATAAAAGTAAATAAATAAATAAACATGTTTGCTATCGCCGCGTGCATAATCACCCGAACTATTAATTAATCACATTACTGATCTCGCACGGTAAACGGCATAAGCGCCAAAAAATCCCAAAGTGCAAAATTGCGCATTTTTGGTTGCATCAATCCAGAAAAAATGTAATAAAAAGCGATCAAAAAGTCGTATATGCGCAATCAAGGTACCGATAGAAAGTAAACATCATGGCGCAAAAAATTACACCTGACACAGCTTCATAGATCAAAGGATAAAAGCATTATTAGCCTGGGAATGGAGAGATTTTAACGTATATTTGTTAACAATGGTTTGAATTTTTTACAGGCCATCAGATAAAAGAAAAGTTATACATGTTGTATATCGTTTTAATCGTAACGACTTGAGGAACATGCACAACAAGTCAATTTTACCCCAGGAAGAATGGCGTACAAACAAATACCTCCCAAATAAAAGAAATGCGTTGTTTTTTGTTTGTTTTTTTCAATTTCACCACACTTTGAATTTTTTTTCCGGATTCACATGGGTGGATGGGTGGCTTTAAGGGCGAACTGGGTCCCTTTAAGAGCAACCTGGGTCCCTTTAAGAGCGACCGGAATCCCTTTTAGAGCTACCTTGTCCCTTTAAGAGCAACTTGGGTCACTTTAAGAGCGAAATGGGTCCCTTTAAGAGCAACTTGGGTCCCTTTAAAGGCGACTTGGGTCCCTTTAAGAGCGAAATGGGTCCCTTTAAAAGTGACTTGGGTCCCTTTAAGAGCAAAATGGGTCCCTTTTAGAGCGACTTGGGTCGCTTTAACAGCGACTTGGGTCCCCTTAAGACCTGGGTCCCTTTAAGAGCGACCTGGATCCCTTTAAGAGCGACTTGGTTCCCTTTAAGAGAGACCGGCGTCCCTCTAAGAGTGACTTGGGTCCATTTAAGAGCGAATTGGGTCAGTTTAAGAGCAAAATGGGTCCCTTTAAGAGAGTTTAACACTAAAGGGACCTAGGTCGCTCTTAAAGGAACCCATGTCTCCCCTGAAGGGACCCATGTTGCTCTTAAAAGGAACCCATGTCGCTTTTAAAGGAACCCATGTCGCTCTTAAAATGAACCCATGTCGCTCTTCAAGGAACACATGTCGCTCTTAAAGGAACCTATGTCGCTCTTAAAGGAACCCATGTCGCTCTTTTAGGGACTCATGTCACTCTTAAAAGGACCCAAGTCGCTCTTAAAGAGACCCAAGTCACTCTTAAAGGGATGGGACCAAAGTCGCTCTTAAAGGGACGGGACCCAAGTCGCTCTTAAAGGGATGGGACCCAAGCCGCTCTTAAAGGGATGGGACCTAAGTCGCTCTTAAAGGGACCCATGTTGCTTTTAAAGGGACACGACACAAGTTGCTCTTAAAGGGACGGGACCCAAGTCGCTCTTAAAAGGACCCATGTTGCTCTTAAAGGGACGTGACCCAAGTTGCTTTTAAAGGGACGGGACCCAAGTCGCTCTTAAAGGGACGGCACCCAGGGTTAAAGTTTCTCTTAAAAGGAAGTCACTGGTAAAGGGGCGCTCTGGAAGTCACTTGTAAAGGGGCGCTCTTTTCAAGCACTATGTATTTCCCTGGAAATGCAAATCTAGTTTAATGCTTGCAAATGTATTCATGAACTATATCTCTGTACAAAGTATTTTACCATTGGTGACCCGTAACTTTCCAAGAAAAACAAACAAACACTAAATTAGTCCTAATGCTTCTTAAAAAAGAAATGAGCTAATTGTATTTATTTATTTCTTTTCCACCAAGAAATGGGTCTTTAGAATATATTGGACCATACAGCATAAAAAAAACATCAACATCTCATCTGTTGCCGCTGATGCAATTATCAGATGAACCATCATGTTTTGAACAGTTAGTTACGCATGGCTTACAGAAACATTCTATCTAATACCTTTAAGTCATAAAAATAGAATTTATAATGGGCAAATAGAAGGTGGTAATTCTGAGAGGATGTATACTAAGCAGGATACTCTAAATCCAGAGTGGAAACTGTAATTCTAGGAATATTTAATGTTATCTCTGCGTTTAACTACCAGTAAAATAATTGTGTGGCTTAAATTTTCACCAACAAGAAAACATATCAATATATTTTCATTAGAAATGTTAAATATTTTATGAGGATTAAATGAGTGGTCAGTGGAATCCGAAAGTGCACTTAGTCGAAGTTTCCAACTGTTGTAACAATAACAATTAGAAAAAAAACATAATAGAGTTGGAATGAACAGTTGAGTCACAGAGCTCCAATCTGTTACAATGGGAAATCATACTAATTGTATTTAAGATATCATTGTATAGTGAAAATTATGCTAAATGTAACAAAGGTCAGGAAACTTAAAGCTCATAAAATGTTTTATTACAAACTGAGTGACATGAATGTCTAAAAGATTCTGACAACTACAATTTAAGGCATTTTAACAAAACTTAATTGTCATTCCCAGAGTGCCACATTATGTTTTCCTGTTTTAGCCAGTGTCTTGCCCCATCCATCCATTTCCATCTGAGATAAGTAGCACCAGAAGATTTTGTCAGTTACTTATTTACCAAGACAGAGTAAGATAATTGAAGGTGCATATTAAGGCTGGGTTCACACAGTATATTTCAGTTAGTATTGTGGTCCTCATATTGTAAACTCATTGAAAACACAGAAAGGGTACGAACTCACTGGACGGATCTGCAGAGAGTTTCTAGCTGCAAATTCGCAGTGAGACACACTGGGGATCCCTGCCCTGTATAGTCTATGGACAGACAAACTCGCAGCAGGATGGACATCCCGCTGCAAGTTTGTCAGTAGCCTGCCCTGTTAACCCCCATGCACCGGAGCGTATACATCACCTGGTCCCCATTCCGGCTTGCTCTAGGGGTTTCCAGCATGTCCGCTCAGCCAATCAGTGTGCAGCCTCGCCACAGAGCACTATTTGACTGAGCGGGACATGAAGACACCGGGAGCCCAGAAGCACGTCGGAGTGGGGAACAGCAGGATGTCCATCCTACTGTGAGTTTGTCTGCCCATAGACTGTACAGGGCAGGGATCTGCAGCGGGTTTTACTGTGAATCCACAGAGAAAAACTCGCTGTGGATCTGCCCATTGAGATTGCATCCAAAGGCTATGTTCACACAATGTTGAAATTGAGTGGATGGCCGTATAATGGTAAATAACTGCCATTATTTCATTACAACAGCCGTTGTTTAAAAATAACAGCAACTATTTGCCATTTAAATGGCAGCCAACAACTCAATTCCAACATTGTGTGAACAGAGCCTTTCTGTGTTTTTAATCCACTCTTGGTTTTGGCTGCAATAAGAGGACCACAATACTGACTGAAATATACTGTGTGTGAACCCAGCCTAAAAAGAAAAAAAAAAGAGTTAACAGCTATAGAACACACAAACAGAAAGTAAACAGATATACTACTATATGCTTCAATCAGAGACTTCTGAATTACCATAATGTGGCAAGACCTGCTTTATTCACAGCTGCTATACAATATAGGCTACAATATAGGCTACATGAAAATACACATTTTTGTTTAACCACAAATTTATCCTATAGCAAATAATAGAAATCTGTTGCAACATAGAAGTAAAGAATGTAAGCAGAAAAAGACCACTTGGTCCATCTAGTCTGCTCTTAGAATTTCCTTTCTTATTATTTTAGGATAAATATATGTTTATCCCAGGCAGGTTTACATTCTGTTACTGTAGATTTACCAACCACATCTGCTGGAAGTTTGTTTCAAGTGTTTACTTCTATGTGAAAAAAGTGTATTTTTATTTTTTTATTTTAAAGGGGTTGTCTGAAGATAAAATCTATTTTCATCCATTTAATAAATGAAAGTACACTTCACTTTCTAGACTATAGCCAGAGGGAGATAGAGTTGGGTGAATTCCTGGCTAGAGTGTCCTGTATATAGGAACAGGAAGTCTGTTACAGGATTCACACAACAAAAGACATTGGGCTAAAAAGTAAAGAAAAAAAAATGTTTGCATTAAAAGTAGAAAGAAAGCATAAAAGACTACAGAAAAGTAAAATGACCTTTTTTCTATTATATTTTCATTTCAATAGGTTTCATTGTCAGATTGGCCCTGTAATATCTTAGCTCCATTAGGATAACCATATGACCAGTGACAGCTTAATCTAATAGTCAAATTTCAGATTGTATAAAATCCACCTCATCCTATAGTTATATATTTTTTATAACAGCACTTTATAACTGTCGCTAATTTATAGGACATGGGTCTCCTCGTGACTTTATGACACTCCTCTTAAGGAAAATAAGTATCGCTTTAGTCTCAGCACTCAGCCCCCCCCCTTCCCTCTGAGTATCTATGGCACACTCCCCTATGCATGGATTTTTGTTGATACTACATTTATCTTTCTGCTCAAAGACTGTGTCTCATTTTTAGTAATTAATTACATCAGTTGCTATTTTTTTCAATTTATTACTGCTATTTCTATTTACCTGTATACAATAAATGACATCAACACCTATTCTATTGTATTATATACAGTATACTGTACACCATTTTTGCACTAAGTTGTATATAAGATTGCTTTCACATTT